>NW_026970242.1:0-359771 GCF_028390025.1 Pseudophryne corroboree
TAGACTCCACAAGGATTCACATTGGGGTGTAGAGTAGGATCTTGATCTGAGGCACCAACAGGCTCAAAGCTTTTGACTGTTCCCAAGATGCTCAGCGCCCCCTGCTCTATAACCTCGCTTCCATGAACAGGGAGCTCAGTTTGTAGTTGGTGCCTTCAGTAGCAGGACACTTAACAGGGGGCTGCCTCAGGCAGCCTATACTTAGCTATTAATTTTGACAAGAAAAGAAGAACTTTTTTTATAAGAATGTACAAGGGCTGCAGCAGGCTAGGTCTAATAGACATCTTTACTGCAGCTCCATCACTCCCTGCGGCGCAGTATACTCCCGTGCCCTGGTTGCTGGGTCACTGCAGCAGAGGCTCCGGTTTCTTCCTAAGGTCAGTCACACACACACCGCCCTCCGGGATCACGAGGCCGCTGATGAAAGGGAGGTAAGGGGCTTCTGTGCCCACACTATACCGTGATCCAGCGTGGCAGTAGGGGGCGGGCCGTGTGCGCACTGGCGTGGACACTGATTACTGGGCAGCCGCTCCACTAGCCACCAGGGACAGTTAAGGAGCACAGCTCTGGGGGTTTTTCTCCTATATTAACCCCATTTTGTACTACCTGCAGTGCATTGTGATAGGTAATAGAGCCTGATTCAGGTTGGATTGCAATCACAATAAGCAATCCAACTGCAAAAATTGCTAAGAGCATACGCATGCGCCTGCATTTTCTGTGACTGTCAATCGGTGTGGCGGGGGGGGGGTCAGCAACACTCCATTTCAAAGTCGGAGATGGAGCGGTGCGGGGGCAGGGCTTCAACGGAGAAACAGGAGGCGTGGTCAGAGCGGCTGCATGACATCACATGCAGGCGTTGCGATCACAAAAATGGTGGCGGCTTCCTGCGCACACGTACAGTCTGCACCAACAGGAGGCTAACCCATTTTTTATGATCACGCTGAACTGCACTGAGACTGCAATTTCAGCGTGGTCAAGAAGGGAGGCGGCATGCTGGGTGGCCATGCCCTGTGATGGGTGGCCCCAGCATGCGAACCAAAGGATTGCAAATTCTGTTACTTAGCAGAATTTGCAATCCTTACTGAATTAGGCCATTGATTACAAAATTGTAAACAATATTTGAAGTTTTTCTTCAGGGACTAACACAAAAGATGCTTGGGGCTACTAACACATGGGTAAGCCACGTAAAGCTTCCCATGGGTCAGTGGCATCACAACGGGGTTGCGGCACACACCCGAGTGTCACCCGCCAAGTGGGGTGACACCAAAGTGCCGGCTCTTCTTCAGTGATAGAATATGGGTGTTTCACTGTGACATTACGTGCAACACCCAGTTTCTGTCACTGTGCAGAAGCCAGCACCACTCACACACTAGTCCCCGGGTACAGCCCCCAACCCCCGGGATACCCGCAGCAACAAAATGGTGATTCAGGCCACGCCCCTACCTATGAGACCATGCCTCCTTTTTACCATTGCGCTGCTTATCTGCGCGCACTGCATTACAATCTCCCTCGCCGCCTCTCTGGGTGTCACCAGTGATAGTGACACCTCTGCCATGCTTGTAGCAGCTGGTCCTAAGATCTACGCCTCCAGCCCTGAGTGTTTTCCCTTGTGACTTGTTGATCATCATAGCGAAGCAGATGCTTACAGAAAACTGCAGGGGCTTAGATTGAAAAGAAAAACATTGACGAACCCATCATTTCAGCGACAGGGTCTGCCACACGACTGACTGAAATGACTGGTTGGTTTGGGCCCCCACCAAAAAAGAATCAATCAATCTCTCCTTGCACAAACTGGCTCTACAGAGGCAAGATGTCCACCTCATCATCCTCCGATTCCTCACCCCTTTCACTGTGTACATCCCCCTCCTCACAGATTATTAATTCGTCCCCACTGGAATCCACCATCTCAGATCCCTGTGTACTTTCTTGAGGCAAATGCTGGTGAATGTCTCCACGGAGGAATTGATTATAATTAATTTTGATGATCATCATCTTCTCCACATTTTCTGGAAGTAACCTTGTACGCCGATTGCTGACAAGGTGAGCGGCCGCACTAAACACTCTTTCGGAGTACACACTGGAGGGAGGGCAACTTAAGTAGAATAAAGCCAGTTTGTGCAAGGGCCTCCAAATTGCCTCTTTTTCTCCACCATTCTTTCAAAGGTGACAGAATCATATGCAGTGACAGTAGACGACATGTCAGTAATCGTTGCCAGGTCCTTCAGTCTGGACCAGATGTCAGCACTCACTCCAGACTGCCCTGCATCACCGCCAGCGGGTGGGCTCGGAATTCTTAGCCTTTTCCTCGCACCCCCAGTTGCGGGAGAATGTGAAGGAGGAGCTGTTGACGGGTCACGTTCCGCTTGACTTGACAATTTTCTCACCAGCAGGTCTTTGAACCTCTGCAGACTTGTGTCTGCCGGAAAGAGAGATACAATGTAGGTTTTAAATCTAGGATCGAGCACGGCGGCCAAAATGTAGTGCTCTGATTTCAACAGATTGAATCCTGGTTAAGCAAATTAAGGGCTCCATCCACAAGTCCCACATGCCTAGTTGAATCGCTCTGTTTTAGCTCCTCCTTCAATGTCTCCAGCTTCTTCTGCAAAAGCCTGATGAGGGGAATAACCTGACTCAGGCTGGCAGTGTCTGAACTGACTTCACGTGTGGAAAGTTCAAAGGGTTGCAGAACCTTGCACAACGTTGAAATCATTCTCCACTGCGCTTGAGTCAGGTGCATTCCCCCTCCTTTGCCTATATCGTGGGCAGATGTATAGGCTTGAATGGCCTTTTGCTGCTCCTCCATCCTCTGAAGCATATAGAGGGTTGAATTCCACCTCGTTACCACCTCTTGCTTCAGATGATGGCAGGGCAGGTTCAGGAATGTTTGGTGGTGCTCCAGTCTTCGGCATGCGGTGGCTGAAGGCAGAAAGTGGCCCGCAATTCTTCGGGCCACCGACAGCATCTCTTGCACGCCCCTGTCGTTTTTTAAATAATTCTGCACCACCAAGTTCAATGTATGTGCAAAACATGGGACGTGCTGGAATTTGCCCAGATGTAATGCACGCACAATATTGGTGGCGTTGTCCGATGTCACAAATCCCCAGGAGAGTTCAATTGGGGTAAGCCATTCTGCGATGATGTTCCTCAGTTTCCGTAAGAGGTTGTCAGCTGTGTGCCTCTTATGGAAAGCGGTGATACAAAGCGTAGCCTGCCTAGGAACGAGTTGGCAATTGCGAGATGCTGCTACTGGTGCCGCCGCTGCTGTTCTTGCTGCGGGAGGCAATACATCTACCCAGTGGGCTGTCACAGTCATATAGTCCTGAGTCTGCCCTGCTCCACTTAACCACAGACAAGTGGACATTGGGTACAACTGCATTTTTTAGGACACTGGTGACTCTTTTTCTGAGGTCTGTGTACATTTTCGGTATCGCCTGCCTAGAGAAATGGAACCTAGAGGGTATTTGGTACCGGGGACACAGTACCTCAATCAAGTCTCTAGTTGCCTCTAAATTAACGATGGATACCGGAACCACGTTTCTCACCACCCAGACCTGAGTTATCCGCTTTGCAGCAGGATGACTGCTGTGATATTTCATCTTCCTCGCAAAGGACTGTTGGACAGTCAATTGCTTACTGGAAGAAGTACAAGTGGTCTTCCGACTTCCCCTCTGGGATGACGATCGACTCCCAGCAGCAACAACAGCAGCGCCAGCAGCAGTAGGCGTTACACTCAAGGATGCATCGGAGGAATCCCAGGCAGGAGAGGACTCGTCAGAGTTGCCAGTGACATGGCCTGCAGGACTATTGGCTCTCCTGTCTAAGGAGGAAATTGACACTGAGGGAGTTGGTGGTGTGGTTTGCAGGAGCTTGGTTACAAGAGGAAGGGATTTAGTGGTTAGTGGACTGCTTCCGCTGTCATCCAAAGTTTTTGAACTTGTCACTGACTTATGATGAATGCGCTGCAGGTGACATATAAGGGAGGATGTTCCGAGGTGGTTAACGTCCTTATCCCTACTTATTACAGCTTGACAAAGGCAACACACGGCTTGACACCTGTTGTCCGCATTTGTGTACAGGATGCATACCTTCATGTCCCCATTTATCCACCTCATCAGGCGTAACTCAGATTTGCGGTACAGGACTGTCATTGCCAATTTCAGACGTTGCTGTTTGGTCTCTCCATGGCCCTGAGAATTTTCACCAAGGTAATGGCGGAAATGATGGTGCTCCTGTGCAAGCAAGGTGTCACAATTATCCCGTACTTGGGCGATCTCATAAAAGCGAGATCAAGAGAGCAGTTGCTGAACAGCGTATCACTTTCACTGAATGTGTTACAGCAACACGGCTGGATTCTCAATATCCCGAAGTCGCAGTTGATTCCTACTACTCGTCTGTCTTTCTTGGGCATGATTCTGGACACAGACCAGAAGAGGGTTTATCTCCTGATAGAAAAGGCCCAGGAACTCATGACTCTTGTCAGGAACCTATTGAAACCAAAACAGGTGTCAGTGCATCACTGCACTCGAGTCCTGGGAAAGATGGTGGCATCATACGAGGCCATTCCAATCGGCAGGTTCCATGCGAGGACTTTCCAATGGGACCTACTGGACAAGTGGTCCGGGTCACATTTACAGATGCACTGGTTGATCACCCTGTCCCCCAGGGTCAGGGTATCACTCTTGTGGTGGCTGCAGAGTGCTCACCTTCTCGAGGGACGCAGATTCAGCATTCAGGGCTGGATCCTGGTGACCACAGACGCAAGCCTCCAAGGTTGGGGAGCAGTCACACAGGGAAGAAATTTCCAAGGTCTTTGGTCAAGTCAAGAGACTTGTCTTCACATCAACATCCTGGAACTAAGGGCCATATACAATGCCCTACGTCAAGCGGAGACCTTACTTTGCGACCAACCGGTTCTGATCCAGTCAGACAACGTCACCGCAGTGGCTCATGTAAACCGCCAAGGCGGCACAAGAAGCAGAGTGGCGATGGCACAAGCCACCAGAATTCTTCGCTGGGTGGAGAATCACGCAAGCGCACTGTCAGCAGTGTTCATTCCGGGAGTGGACAACTGGGAAGCAGACATCCTCAGCAGACACGACCTACATCCGGGAGAGTGGGGACTTCATCAGGAAGTCTTTGCACAGATTACAAGTCGGTGGGAACTGCCACAGATAGACATGATGCCGTCCCGGCTCAACAAAAAGCTACAGAGGTATTGCGCAAGGTCAAGAGACCCTCAGGCAGTAGCTGTAGACGCCCTAGTGACACCGTGGGTGTTCCGGTCGGTCTATGTATTTCCTCCTCTTCCTCTCATACCCAAGGTGTTGAGGATAATAAGACAAAGAGGAGTGAGAACAATCCTCATTGTTCCAGATTGGCCACGGAGGACCTGGTATCCGGATCTGCAGGAAATGCTCACAGAAGATCTGTGGCCTCTCCCTCTAAGACAGGACCTGTTGCATCAGGGGCCCTGTCTGTTCCAAGACTTACCGCGGCTGCGTTTGACGGCATGGCGGTTGAATGCCGGATCCTAGCATTCCGGTTGAGGTCATCCCTACGCTGATAAAGGCTAGGAAGGATGTAACGTTAAAACATTACACCGTATATGGCGAAATTATGTTTCTTGGTGTGAGGCCAGGAATGCTCCTACGGAAGAATTCCATCTGGGCCGTTTCCTTCACTTCCTACAAACTGGAGTGAATTTGGGCCTAAAATTAGGCTCTATTAAGGTCCAGATTTCGGCCTTATCCATTTTCTTTCAAAAAGAATTGGCTTCTCTTCCAGAAGTTCAGACTTTTGTAAAAGGAGTGCTGCATATTCAGCCTCCTTTTGTGCCTCCGGTGGCACCTTAGGACCTTAACGTGGTGTTAAGTTTTCTAAAATTACACTGGTTTGAACCACTTAAAACAGTGGAGTTAAAATATCTCACATGGAAGGTGGTCATGTTATTAGCCTTGGCTTCGGCTAGGCGAGTGTCGGAATTAGCGGCTTTGTCACATAAAAGCCCATATTTGGTATTCCATGTGGATAGAGCGGAATTGCAGACCCGTCCTCAATTCCTACCAAAAGTGGTCTCATCTTTTCATATGAACCAACCTATTGTGGTGCCTGTGGCTACGCGTGACTTGGAGGATTCCGAGTTACTTGATGTGGTTAGGGCTTTGAAAATTTACGTGGCCAGGACGGCTAGAGTCAGGAAAACTGAAGCGCTGTTTGTCCTGTATGCAACCAACAAGATTGGTGCCCCTGCTTCAAAGCAGGCTATTGCTCGCCGGATTTGTAACACGATTCAGCAAGCGCATTCTATGGCTGGATTGCAGTTACTGAAATCGGTCAAGGCCCATTCCACGAGGAAAGTGGGCTCTTCTTGGGCGGCTGCCCGAGGGGTCTCGGCACTACAGCTGTGTCAAGCTGCTACTTGGTCGGGTTCACACACCTTTGCAAAATACTATAAGTTTGATACCCTGGCTGAGGAGGAACTCATGTTTGCTCAATCGGTGCTGCAGAGTCATCCGCACTCTCCCGCCCGTTTTGGAGCATTGGTATAATCCCCATGGTCCTCACGGAGTCCCCAGCATCCTCTAGGACGTTAGAGAAAATAAGATTTTAAACCTACTGGTAAATCTTTTTCTCGTAGTCCGTAGAGGATGCTGGGCGCCCGTCCCAAGTGCGGACTACTTCTGCAATACTTGTATATAGTTATTGCTTCAATAAGGGTTATGTTATAGTTGCATCGGTCCTGCACTGATGCTATGTTGTTTTTTCATACTGATAACTGGGTAGTTTATCACAAGTTATACGGTGTGATTGGTGTGGCTGGTATGAATCTTGCCCTGGATTAACAAAATCCTTTCCTCATACTGTCCGTCTCCTCTGGGCACAGTTTCTCTAACTGTGGCATAGAGGGAGGAGCCAGTGCACACCCAGAACTAAAGTCTTTCTTAAAGTGCCCATGTCTCCTGTGGAGCCCGTCTATCCCCATGGTCCTTACGGAGTCCCCAGCATCCTCTACGGACTACGAGAAAAAGATTTACCGGTAGGTTTAAAATCTTATTTTCTACTTTATTCTTTTCTATCCTAGTTTATTACGACCAACTCTCATCCAAGGAGTTTGATATTCTACTACCTGCATGCAATTTAAATTGCTTAAATTGTTTATATGGTTGATTTGTCCTTCACAATCCATAATCTGCAACTTGGATGTACTTGTGTCATTGAAAATCTTATAATAAAAATGTATATACAGATACTCAACCTGTATATTGAAAAAAAAAAAAAAGTTATAAGACATATGCATTCAATATTTGAAGAAACAAAATAAAATAAAGCTATCTATTGGGTTTCACTAACAAGCACATTGGAAGACTTGACTACTGTTAAAAGACATGCATTACATGGTATAGAGCCACAAACCACAATGTAGTAAAATAAAAACAAACTTACATGTGTATCAAACCTATGTGAGGCTTACATTGATAGTGCAAGATCAACACTCTATCAACTGTGCAAACTAGACTGCACATAAATGCCATAAAATTTATCTGAGATTTTAGTAAATAAGGCCCGTTGCTGTCCGGGTCACGCAGCCGTCACGGCCCGCCCCCATACGGTCCGGTCATGTCTGCGTTGTCCTGACTGTGCCCCCAAAATGGCGGCACAACGCCGCTGGCCCGACTCCTCCTGCCCAGTGACCGCCTCTGCCTGTCAATCAGGCAGAGGCGCTCACTGGGCAGAGATGCTGATCGCATCTCTGGCATGTGCCGGTGCACTGCGGCACCAGCACACACGCACTTCAGACCTGATCTCCTGTTGTGTGAATATGCACAGCAGGGATCAGGTCTGAATTAGGCCCTATATACAGCTGTCAGTAAGGCAGGGATGTGCTGCTGCCAGTGAGGCAGGGATGTGCTGCTGGTAGTGAAGCAGTGATGTGCTGCTGTCAGCGAAGCAGTGCTGTGCTGCTGTCAGCGAGACAGGGATGTGCTGCTGTCAGCGAGGCAGGGATGTGCTGCTGTCAGCGAAGCAGGGATGTGCTGCTGTCAGCGAAGCAGGGATGTGCTGCTGTCAGCGAAGCAGGGATGTGCTGCTGTCAGCGAGGCAGGGATGTGCTGCTGTCAGCGAGGCAGGGATGTGCTGCTGTCAGCGAGGCAGGGATGTGCTGCTATAAGTGAGGTAGGGATGTGCTGCTGTCATTGAAGCAGGAATGTGCTGCTGCAGTGAGGCAGAGATATGCAGCCCACTATCTCCCTATCACCCCTGCCTGAGTCACACACTTTCCCTGTCACCCCTGCCTCAGTTACCCACTATCTCCCAGTCACCGCTGCCTCAGTCAACCACTATATCTGCGATCCCTGCCTCAGTCACCCACTATACCAGTCACCCCTGCTTTAGTCACCCACTGTCACCCTATCACCCCTGCTTCAGTCACCCACTATCCCTGTCAACCCTGCCTCAGTCACCCACTATCTCCCAGTCACCCCTGCCTCAGTCAGCCACTATCCCTGTCACCCCTGCCTCAGTCTCTTACTGTCCCTGTCACCCCTGCCACAGTCATCCACTATCTCCCTATCACCCCTGCCTTAGTCATTTATTATACCTGTCACCCACTTTCTTCCCATACTTACCCAACCCCTTCCTATCACCCCTCCCTCAGTAACCCACTATCTCCCTGTCACCCACTATCTCCCAGTCACCCCGGCCTCAGTCACCCACTATCTCCCACTCATACATGCTTCAGTCACCCACTATCTCCCAGTCATCCCTGCCTCAGTCACCTACTGACACCAGTGCAGACATTTCTGCTGCGGCCTCTCCACTCTCCAGCGTGAACGTCCTGACGACTGAGGAAATCCGCTTCCTAGTTGAGGACTCCTGGAATGAACACTGCCGATATTGCTGTCAGATGACTTTCTACCCAACGGAGGATTTTTGATACTTCCAGCTTTGCCATGCAGTTTCGAGTGCCGCCTTGATGATTTGTGTACACTACCGTGGTGGCGTTGTCAGATTGTACTTGAACAGGCCTGTTCTGTACTAGAGGCAGGGCCAGTGTCAATTAATTGAACACTGCCTGCAATTCCAGAATGTATATCAGGAGGAGAGATTCCTCCCTGGTCCACCGACCCTGGAGAAAGTGTTGCTCCAACACCATGGCCCAGCCCAAAAGACTGGCATCCATTGTCAAGAGGACACAGTTGGAGATCCAGAAGGGATGGCCCCTGCTCAACTGTTGGTCCTGTAGCCACCAGCTCAGTGTCAGACGAACCTCCGGAGTCAAGGAGATCATTTGAGACATCATCCGATGAGGCAGGCAGGCACTTGGAGAGGATTAACCTCTGCAGAGGGCGGTAATGAAATTGAGCGTACTCTACCATATCGAAAGCCGACACCATGAGGTCTAGTACTTGCATCGCCGTGTGTATCAACACTCTTGGGCGAGAGAGGACGATACTGTCCTGAATTTTCAGGACTTTCTCTGGAGACAGAAACAATTGTTGGCTGTGTGTGTCCAGCAGTGCCCCTAGGTGCACAATGTTCCGAGCAGGGACCAGCGAGGACTTTTTTCAGTTGAATAGCCACCCGTGGACTTTTAGGAATTGGACCGCCAGTTCCAGATAACTGTGGAGAACCTCTTGGGAGTTCACCAGGATCAGCAAGTCGTCCAGATTTGTCAGGATCCTGATTCTCTGATGGTGAAGGGTCGTCATCACGGCCATGACCTTGGTGAATATCCGAGGTGCCGTGGCCAAACCAGAAGGCAGGACTTGAAATCCAAAAACAAACCAGGCACAACACTGCTTAGCTTCCATCATCAGATGAGATTGGACCAGTGGCGTAACTACTGCCCCCGCAGTCCTCGCGGTGGCTTGGGGGCGAGGGGCTGCGGGGGCGCCACTGATTTACAGCAGACTGACATGCGGACGAGCGTCCGCATGTCAGTCTGCAGTCTCCTTCCCTCCGCCGCTTTTTGGAGGGACACGGAGGGCACACAGCGTGCCTCCCTGTGTCCCTCCTGCTGCATCATCTCCGGCGGCCGCGGGTCTAATAGGGGGAAGTGCCGTCCGTGAGCTCTAATTGGCTCACGAACCGGCACTTCCCCCTATTAGACCCGCGGCCGCCGGAGATGATGCAGCAGGAGGGACACAGGAGAGACGAGCTGTGCCCTCCGTGTCCCTCCAAAAAGCGACGGCGGGGGGGGGGGGTAAATATCTGGCACTGGGGGCATATATGGCACGGGGGGGGGAGGAATATCTGGCACTGGGGCATTTCTGGCACTGGGGGGAATATCTGGCACTGGGGGCATATCTGGCACTGGGGGGGATATCTGGCACTGGGGCATATATGGCACTGGGGGGGAATATCTGGCACTGGGGGCATATATGGCACGGGGGGGGGTATCTGGCACTGGGGGCATATATGGCACGGGGGGCAAATATGGCACTGGGGGGAATATCTGGCACTGGGGGCATATATGGCACTGGGGGGGAATATCTGGCACTGGGGGCACATGTGTACCTGGCACATGGGGGGGACGACTATATTTGGCACTGGGGCATGTAAGTACCTGGCACCGTGGGGGAATATCTGGCACTGGGGACATATGTGGCACTGGGAGCACTGCCCTAGCAACAAAGACTACCTCCTAGCAACGAGCATGACACCCAGTGCATGAAACATCTGGCAACGAGCATGACACCCAGTGCATGAAACACCTGGCAACGAGCATGACACCCAGTGCATGAAACCCCTGGCAACGAGCATGACACCCTGAGCATGAAAACCCCTGGCACCGTGCATGGAACCAAGAGCATGAAACCCCTGGAAACGAGCATGACACCCAGTGCATGAAACCCCTGACAACGAGCAGGTAATTGAAAAGTAATTAGAAGCCTTACTGTAGACTTAATGTGTAATGGGCATTACGGTGTGTGGCATAATGTATCACGGACATTGCGGTGTGTGTCATAATGTGTCGCAGGCATTACGGTGTATGGTATACTATATCGCGGGCATTGTGATATGTGGTATAATGTCTCAGGGTCATTGCAGTGTGTGGCATAATGTATCACGGACATTGCGGTGTGTGTCATAATGTGTCAGGCATTACGGTGTGTGGTATACTATATCACGGGCATTGTGGTATGTGGTATAATGTCTCAGGGTCATTGCAGTGTGGCATAATACATAACGGGCATTGCGATGTGTGGCATAGGGTATAACGGGCAGGGCATTGCGGTATGTGTCACAGGCATTACGGTGTATGGTATACTATATCACGGGCATTGTGGTATAATGTCTCAAGGTCATTGCAGTGTGTGGCATAATGTGTCACAGGCATTGTATGTGCTATAATGTATCGGGCATTGCAGTGTGTGGCATAATGTATCACGGACATTGCGGTGTGTGTCATAATGTGTCACAGACATTGTATGTGCTATAATGTATCAGGGGCATTGCAGTGTGTAGCATAATGTATAACGGGCATTGCGATTCCTGTCATAATGTGTCACAGGCATTACGGTGTGTGGCATAATGTGTCACAGACATTACGGTGTGTGGCATAATGTGTCGGGGGCATTACAGTGTGTGCATATTGTGTCGTGCATTATTGTGTGCGGCATAATGTCTAAGGGCCATTGCAGTATGTGGCATAATGTATACTGGGCATTACTATAAGGAGGAAAAATGACAAATAATGTAAGGGGCATGAATCAGGATTATTTTTCTTTCCTGTGGTGGCCAACGTATGGGCGTGCAGGTTGCAAAACTGGGGTATAAGGTAGTCTTTTCCTGCAATGCCACGCCCCTTTATGCGAAATCACGCCCACTCCAACAAAACCACGCCCCTTTTTTTGCCGCGCACGCCTTAGGCGCGCGCATATTTATCCCTTTCTTGCTCCCAATTATGGAGCATGAAGGGGGGGGGGGGGGGGGCGCCGAAGAATTTTTTGGCTTGGGGGAGAAAAATTTCTAGTTACGCCACTGGATTGGACATATCCAGTGTGATGCGGCTGTAGATGATTTTTGCTGTTTCTAACTTCTACATCAATGAATAAGTTTCAAAATAGAATGCATCAAGAGAACGGTGTTGGTAGTATAAAACTACCTACAGCACCTGGTATTCCCAGGTGGTCTCACATCCAAGAACAAACCAGGCCTAAGATCAGGTGATATTGGGCATATACAGTGTGGTGTGGCTGTAGATGAGCTTAGTGGTTTCTGTTAGAGTTCTTCTACTTCTAACTACTCGTACATAAATGAATAAGCGGACGATTTATTAAACCTGAGAAACACCTACTGTATTTGCACCTGCCAGTGACAACCTAATCTACCACTCACGCCGAGCATCAGGAGGACTTTAGACGTATCTCCAGATAAGGCTCGTTTGGAACGGTAAATTAGCACCAGAGCCGGGAGGGTTACAAAGACGGAAACCTGAGGCGGAGTGGTAATTAAAACTTAACATGGCCATGTCTTATAAAAACTGTGACTATATCCATTAATCCTACTGCTTCACGATGAAATTGCTGTTAATCTGATCAGCGTCATTTAAAGTGGACAAAAAAGCTGCTAAATACTATACGTACTATATATGATTGAAAGCAAGCCCTATTCCATATATCATACATTATCTAACGTTATAACATCTATCCTAAGATTACCATCACCAAAGAAAGGAAACAGCAGTAAACTAAATGAAACTAAGTAACCAGACATTGGACTCAGCTGTTGCAGTTGTAGCAGTTAAGTGAAACACTGGGACTCATTGAAACTATTGTATCTCTTTCTGTACTAAGAGGGCTAGCTAAACCAATTTGTGGAGCAGAGCATTTTCTTATATATTATTAATTGATGTCAATGTGGTTTTAGTTTTTTTATATATGTAAATTTGTTGTCAAGGCAAGGGAAAGATATTTTTTTTTTTTATTAATCTATATCCTTGGTACTATAATAGTACTAGTGAAGAATTATCATTGAGATAATAGTTAATTAATAAATTTATAATAATAAATCTGCAAGCGCTATCTGTACTTCTTTTGTTTTGATTTATTAAACCTGGTGAAATGATAATTTGCATGGTGATAAAGTACCAGCCAATCAGCTCCTAATTGCCATGTCACAGGCTGGGTTTGAAAAATGACAGTTAGGAGCTGACTGGCTGGTACTTTATCACCTTGCACTTTATCAGTTCACCAGGCTTAATAGATCTGCCCCAATGTTTCAAAATGGAATGCATCAAGAGAACGGTGTTGGTATTGTAAAAATACACACAGCTCCTGGTATTTCCTGGTGGTCTCCAATCCAAGTACTAAAACCAGGACCAACACTGCTCAGCTTCCATGATCAGGAGAGATTGGGCAAATCCAGTGTGCTGTGGCTGTAGATGACCTCGTGGTTTCTGTTAGAGCTCTTCTACTTCTAACTTCTGGTACATAAAAGAATATGTGTAAAAATTAAATGTACAGTACCAAGAAAAGGGTGTTGGTAGTTTAAAAACACCTAAATAATCTGATAATACATGGATGGGAGACTGCTTGGTAGTAACAAAGTCCAATACTGCTTTGCTTCAAAGATCAAATGAGATTGGGCATATCCAGCGTGGTGTGGCTTTAGATAAGCTTTGTGGTTTCTGTTAGAGCTCTTCTACTTCTAACTACTGGTACATTAATGAATATGTATAAGGTTGTAGTTTATCCAATATCCCTTTACTACCTTACCCCCCCCCCCTCCCCTCCCCTCCTTATAGCTTCCTTTGTTCTCTCCTCCTCGTGTGTGCGTTATTTGTTTTCTCATACGTCCTAGAGGATGCTGGGATCACATTAAGAACCATGGGGTATAGACGGGATCCGCAGGAGACATGGGCACTTTAAGACTTTCAAAGGGTGTGAACTGTCTCCTCCCTCTATGCCCCTCCTCCAGACTCCAGTTTTAGAATTGTGCCCAGTGAGACTGGATGCACTACAGGGGAGCTCTACTGAGTTTCTCTGAAAAGACTTATGTTAGTTTTTCTTATTTTCAGGGAGGCTGCTGGCAACAGTCTCCCTGCTTCGTGGAACTTAGGGGAGAGAAGTATGACCAACTTCTAGTGAGTTCAATGGCTCTGCTTCTGGCTGACAGGACACCATTAGCTCCTGAGGGTGCTGATCGCTGGGTACGCCTAGATGCCCACTCCCGTAGCCTGCCATCACCTCCTTACAGAGCCAGAAGTCAGAAGACAGGCGAGTAGCAGAAGAACAGAAGACTTCTTCTCCAGTGACGGCATTCTGAGGTACCACGCAGCGAGCGGAATGCTGTGCGCCATGCTTCCACACAAACACAGGCACTGCAGGGTGCAGGGCATGTGGGTGGGTGGGGGGGGGGCACCCTGGGCAGCATAAATTCCTCACAAAAGGCTGGCAAAAGTGGACATTAGTGCCTGGGCACTGTCCTTACCCCGCCAGCGTAATTAATTATTTGTTTCTGAGCGGGACAGAAGCGTGCCATTACAGCGGCGGGGCTTCTTCCTCACCTCACCAGCACATCTATAGAGCGTTACAAGTCTATCACTATAGAGTTTATTATTTCCCAGACTGTGTACTTTTGGCGCTGGGTTGTGAGCTAAAAAATCCTCTCTGTCCCTCTGACAGATTTACTGTAGGTCTATCCCCCATAAGCCGATGTGTCTGTGGGTACTTGGTACATGTGTGTCAACATGTCGGTGGCTGAATGTTTTTCCCAAGAGGAAACTATATTAGGAATGCAGACATATGATGGTGGCCCTGTTGGCACCACCAATAACTGACTGGGTGAAAGTTTCAATAATATCAGAGTGAGGTTGGATAAATCTGTGTCCCAGACACAGACGTAGAGAATAGATGTGATGTTCATGGCTATGCTTCTTTTCCCTCAGGCCCGCAAAAATGTTACTACACACTGATACTGACTCGGATACTGATTCCTATGTCGACCATAATATTTCCTGATTAGATCCAATATTGGCAAGGAGCATTCAGTACATGATTGTGGATATTAAGGACATATTAACATCACTGAGGACCCTGCTGTTCCTGACAAAGGGGTCTATATGTATGTATATATAGATATATAATGAAAGCTGATGTAACGTTCCTCCATCTCTGTTTGAGAAAGTCTGGGCCAGCTCGACAAGATGGTTTCAAATCCCCAAAAGGTTTCCGATTGTTTATTCATTTCCTGCTGCGGACAGAATAAAGTGGGAGTCACCCCCTGTTCTGCACGGGGCCCTGTCACAAATCCAGCGGATCGTATGCAGGAAGCTACATTATTTCTAGTTATGTAACCACGGGTACATTACTTAGACCTGCCATTACATGCGCATGGGTGAGTAGTAGTATTCAAGAATTGGTCGAATACCTTGTCTTCCGATATAGATATCTTGGAGAGATGGGATACTCCTTACGTTGGATCATATCAAGGACACTGCAGCATACTTACGACTGCAAGGGATATAGGACTCTTGAGTTCACGGGCCAATTTCATGGCAGTCTCGGATAGGAGGGCAGTGTGGATTCACCAAGGGAATGCTGATGCTGACTCCAAGAAGAAAGGGAGTCTCTTCCCTATGAAGGTGAAGCCTTGTTTGGCAACGGCCTAGTTAATTTGATCTCGGCAGCTCCCGCAGGTAAGTCAACCTTCTTGCCCTATGTTCCCTCTCAACGGATGAAGACGCATCATTGTCTAACGCAGTCATTTTGTCCCAATAGATATGCAAGAAGTTAAGATTCCCCTTTCTTTGCATTAGAGGAAGGAGAAGAGGTCTGTAGCCTCTTCAAGATCGCAGGAGCAGAGATCGTCCTCTGCTTCTGCCAAATCCACTGCATGACGCTGGGGCTCTCTTGCAGGAGCCCACACCAGTGGGGGCACGTCTAAAACACTTCAGTCAGTTCTGGATTAATTTGGACCTGGACTCGTGGGTTTTACAAATAGTGTCACAAGGGTACAAACTGGGGTTTCAAGACGTTCCCCCTCACCGATTGTTCAAATCGGCCTTAGTCAGCAGGGAGAAGGTTTTTATTCAAGCCTCTTCGTGCTCCCGAAGCCGGACGGCTCAGTCAGACCAATCTTAAATCTGAAATCCCTCAATTTCTACCTAAAGAAATTCAATTTCAAGATGGAATCTCTCAGGGTAGGGATCTCCAGTCCGGAGGAAGGAGATTTCATGGTTTTGGTAGACATAAGGTTGCCTAATTACATGTTCCCGTTTAGCCACTGCATCAAGCTACCTGAGGTTTGCAATTCAGGATTGTCATTACCAATTTCAGACGTTGCCGTTTGGTCTGTCCACGGCTCCGAGGATTTTCACCAGGGTGATGGTGGAAATGATGGTTCTCCTTCACAAGCAAGGAGTCACAATTATGCCGTACTTGGATGATCTCCTGATAAAGGCGAGATCCAGGGACCAGTTGGTGCAAAACATCTACTCTCCCTGACAGTTCTTCAACAACATGGTTGGCTCCTAAACTTGCCAAAATCGCAGTTGGTCCCAATGACGCGGTTGTTGTTTCTGGGAGTCATACTGGACACAGAAGAGGCTTTCTTCCAGTGGAAAGGCTATGGAGTTCCAGAGTCTGGTCAAACAAATTCTGAAACCAGCAAGAGTGTTAATCCATCAATGCATTCTGTTGCTGGGGAAGATGGTTGCGGCCTACGAGGCCATTCAGTTTGGCAGGTTCCATGCCAGAGTGTTCCAGTGGGACCTGTTGGACAAGTGGTCCGGATCCCACCTACACATGCACTGGAGGATAATCCTGTCTTCCAAGACCAGAATCTTACTCCATTGGTGGCTGCACAGTTCTCACCTCCTAGAGGGGCGATGGTTCGGGATCCAGGACTGGATCCTAGGGACCATGGATGCAACCCTCCGAGGCTGGGGAGCAGTCACACAGGGGGAAAACATCCAAGGAAGATGGTCAAGTCAGGAAAGTTTTCTCCACATAAATGTTCTGGAGTTAAGGGCCATTTAATAACTGCAGACACAGTACGCACTGGGACGGGTGCCCAGCATCCTCTACGGACTAAGAGAAAAGGATTTACCGGTAGGTATTAAAATCCTATTTTCTCTAACGTCCTAGAGGATGCTGGGGACTCCGTAAGGACCATGGGGATAGATAGGCTCCGCAGGAGACATGGGTACTTTAAGAAAGACTTTAGTTCTGGGTGTGCACTGGCTCCTCCCTCTATGCCCCTCCTCCAGACCTCAGTTTGATACTGTGCCCAGTGGAGACTGGGTACTTTTAAGTTATTGTACTTTAAGTAAAAATAAAAGAGGCAAAATATCAATCCCAGTTTTGGATTACTTTAATTAACAAAAAAAAATGCATATAGCAGAGGATAGTTTCAATCTGCCTACCTCTGGGTTATGGGCCCAGCATGCTTCCATTGCTGTACTCTGCTGCACATGTAAGTGCAAGAGATCCTGAAGCACTCACTCATCATGGGAAAGTACCAATGTGTTTCTTCGTTGGTTGATGGAAGAAACATCTTACAAAAACTCTCCAGATTATTGACTTTTTAAAGTTTTTCTAGGAAACGTTTTAGATGAATGCTTATTAGCCTTTGTCAGTATTTACTTCTGCAAAGTGTCTTAGTGGCGCAATCAGTTAGTGTGTACGGCTACTAACCAAAAGGTTGGTGGTTCAATCACACCCAGGGACGTAATTGACCTTGTGATCAGATTTTGGTGATCTTTAAGTAGACAAGTCAAAATTTCAAACCCCCTGTTATGGTGTACTGGTACTGGCCTTCTCTGATGTAATCAGAGTTAGATTTGATTCAGTGATTTTATAAAAACAGCTAGGAAGCACAATTTAGCAGTGGGTTGCAGAGAAAAAGAAATATGCTGGCAAAAAAATCCAATTGAGTGATTAAACAGCTCTTCATTTTCTGGCTTTATTTTTATGCTAACAAATTTGTTCTCTGAAAAGTGTCCACAAAGCCAAGTCTCTGATTAACACCTTTGTAGGGATGGTTTTTCACCTATTACTAAATTAAACTTGCTTCATTGGAAAGGCAGCAAGATGCATCCTCATTTCAATGTCTACTGAAATAATACAGGTTGACACCAGGAAACATTAACGCCACTGCATCCTTGCTGCTTTCTCATGTGGAAGTCTGTTTAATGTGAAAACAAGGTGATATCTAATTAGCACACAGGTAAGGAATTAAGAAAATCTTTATTTAAGGGTGAAGATGTTTCTCACAAAATCGTTGCCCCAATGCATCATTGAAATTCAAGCTGGAAAGATGATTTTAATATAACACTTGTACATTTTGCATTGCTCTTCTGGTGACAATGTAGTTTGTTTTTGTCAATTACCATTTTAATAATAGGGTAAAGAAAATTAAGTGGATTTTTGAAAGAAAACAATACTGTCAATATACTATTAAAACAAATTAAAATGGTAAAAGTTATTGTACTTTAAGTAAAAATAAAAGAGCAAAAATATCAATCCCAGTTTTGGATTACTTTAATTAACAAAAAAAATGCATATAGCAAAGGATAGTTTCAATCTGCCTACCTCTGGGTTATGGGCCCAGCATGCTTCCATTGCAGTACTCTGCTGCACATGTAAGTGCAAGAGATCCTGAAGCACTCACTCATCATGGGAAAGTACCAATGTGTTTCTTCGTTGGTTGATGGAAGAAACATCTTACAAAAACTCTCCAGATTATTGACTTTTTTAAGTTTTTCTAGGAAACGTTTTAGATGAATGCTTATTAGCCTTTGTCAGTATTTACTTCTGCAAAGTGTCTCTGTGGCGCAATCAGTTAGTGTGTATGGCTACTAACCAAAAGGTTGGTGGTTCAATCACACCCAGGGACGTAATTGACCTTGTGATAAGATTTTGGTGATCTTTAAGTAGACAAGTCAAAATTTCAAACCTCTTCTTATTGTGTAGGGTACCTGGCCTTCTCTGATGTAATCAGAGTTAGATTTGATTCAGTGATTTTATAAAAAAACAGCTAGGAAGCACAATTTAGCAGTGGGTTGCAGATAAAAAAAATATGCTGGCAAAAAAATACAATTGAGTGATTAAACAGCTCTTCATTTTCTATCTTTATTTTTATGCTAACAAATTTGTTCTCTGAAAAGTGTCCACAAAGCCAAGTCTCTGATTAATACCTTTGTAGGGATGGTTTTTCACCTATTACTAAATTAAACTTGCTTCATTGGAAAGGCAGCAAGATGCATCCTCATTTCAATGTCTACTGAAATAATACAGGTTGACACCAGGAAACATTAACGCCACTGCATCCTTGCTGCTTTCTCATGTGGAAGTCTGTTTAATGTGAAAACAAGGTGATATCTAATTAGCACACAGGTAAGGAATTAAGAAAATCTTTATTTAAGGGTGAAGATGTTTCTCACAAAATCGTTGCCCCAATGCATCATTGAAATTCAAGCTGGAAAGATGATTTTAATATATCACTTGTACATTTTGTATTGCTCTTCTGGTGACAATGTAGTTTGTTTTTGTCAATTACCATTTTAATAATAGGGTAAAGAAAATTAAGTGGATTTTTGAAAGAAAACAATACTGTCAATATACTATCAAAACAAATTAAAATGGTAAAAGTTATTGTACTTTAAGTAAAAATAAAAGAGCCAAAATATCAATCCCAGTTTTGGATTACTTTAATTAACAAAAAAAATGCATATAGCAAAGGATAGTTTCAATCTGCCTACCTCTGGATTATGGGCCCAGCATGCTTCCATTGCAGTACTCTGCTGCACATGTAAGTGCAAGAGATCCTGAAGCACTCACTCATTATGGGAAAGTACCAATGTGTTTCTTCATTGGTTGATGGAAGAAACATCTTACAAAAACTCTCCAGATTATTGACTTTTTAAAGTTTTTCTAGGAAACGTTCTAGATGAATGCTTATTAGCCTTTGTCAGTATGTACTTTTTGCAAAGTGTCTCTGTGGCGCAATCGGTTAGTGTGTTCGGCTATTAACCAAAAGGTTGGTGGTTCAATCCCACCCAGGGATGTAATTGACCTTGTGATCGGATTTTGGTGATATTTAAGTAGACAAGTAAAAATTTCAAACCCCCTCTTATTGTGTAGGGTACCTAGCCTTCTCTGATGTAATCAGAGTTAGATTTGATTCAGTGATTTTATAAAAACAGCTAGGAAGCACAATTTAGCAGTGGGTTGCAGAGAAAAAGAAATATGCTGGCAAAAAAATCCAATTGAGTGATTAAACAGCTCTTCATTTCTGGCTTTATTTTTATGCTAACAAATTTGTTCTCTGAAAAGTGTCCACAAAGCCAAGTCTCTGATTAACACCTTTGTAGGGATGGTTTTTCACATATTACTAAATTAAACTTGCTTCATTGGAAAGGCAGCAAGATGCATCCTCATTTCAATGTCTACTGAAATAATACAAGTTGACACCAGGAAACATTAACGCCACTGCATCCTTGCTGCTTTCTCATGTGGAAGTCTGTTTAATGTGAAAACAAGGTGATATCTAATTAGCACATAAGTAAGGAATTAAGAAAATCTTTATTTAAGGGTGAAGATGTTTCTCACAAAATCGTTGCCCCAATGCATCATTGAAATTCAAGCTGGAAAGATGATTTTAATATATCACTTGTACATTTTGTATTGCTCTTCTGGTGACAATGTAGTTTGTTTTTGTCAATTACCATTTTAATAATAGGGTAAAGAAAATTAAGTGGATTTTTGAAAGAAAACAATACTGTCAATATACTATTAAAACAAATTAAAATGGTAAAAGTTATTGTACTTTAAGTAAAAATAAAAGAGGCAAAATATCAATCCCAGTTTTGGATTACTTTAATTAACAAAAAAAAATGCATATAGCAGAGGATAGTTTCAATCTGCCTACCTCTGGGTTATGGGCCCAGCATGCTTCCATTGCTATACTCTGCTGCACATGTAAGTGCAAGAGATCCTGAAGCACTCACTCATCATGGGAAAGTACCAATGTGTTTCTTCGTTGGTTGATGGAAGAAACATCTTACAAAAACTCTCCAGATTATTGACTTTTTAAAGTTTTTCTAGGAAACGTTTTAGATGAATGCTTATTAGCCTTTGTCAGTATTTACTTCTGCAAAGTGTCTCTGTGGCGCAATCAGTTAGTGTGTACGGCTACTAACCAAAAGGTTGGTGGTTCAATCACACCCAGGGACGTAATTGACCTTGTGATCAGATTTTGGTGATCTTTAAGTAGACAAGTCAAAATTTCAAACCCCCTGTTATGGTGTAGGGTACCTGGCCTTCTCTGATGTAATTAGATTTGATTCAGTGATTTTATAAAAACAGCTAGGAAGCACAATTTAGCAGTGGGTTGCAGAGAAAAAGAAATATGCTGGCAAAAAAATCCAATTGAGTGATTAAACAGCTCTTCATTTTCTGGCTTTATTTTTATGCTAACAAATTTGTTCTCTGAAAAGTGTCCACAAAGCAAAGTCTCTGATTAACACCTTTGTAGGGATGGTTTTTCACCTATTACTAAATTAAACTTGCTTCATTGGAAAGGCAGCAAGATGCATCCTCATTTCAATGTCTACTGAAATAATACAGGTTGACACCAGGAAACATTAACGCCACTGCATCCTTGCTGCTTTCTCATGTGGAAGTCTGTTTAATGTGAAAACAAGGTGATATCTAATTAGCACACAGGTAAGGAATTAAGAAAATCTTTATTTAAGGGTGAAGATGTTTCTCACAAAATCGTTGCCCCAATGCATCATTGAAATTCAAGCTGGAAAGATGATTTTAATATATCACTTGTACATTTTGTATTGCTCTTCTGGTGACAATGTAGTTTGTTTCTGTCAATTACCATTTTAATAATAGGGTAAAGAAAATGAAGTGGATTTTTGAAAGAAAACAATACTGTCAAAATACTATTAAAACAAATTAAAATGGTAAAAGTTATTGTACTTTAAGTAAAAATAAAAGAGCCAAAATATCAATCCCAGTTTTGGATTACTTTAATTAACAAAAAAAAATGCATATAGCAGAGGATAGTTTCAATCTGCCTACCTCTGGGTTGGCCCAGCATGCTTCCATTGCTGTACTCTGCTGCACATGTAAGTGCAAGAGATCCTGAAGCACTCACTCATCATGGGAAAGTACCAATGTGTTTCTTCGTTGGTTGATAGAAGAAACATCTTACAAAAACTCTCCAGATTATTGACTTTTTTAAGTTTTTCTAGGAAACGTTTTAGATGAATGCTTATTAGCATTTGTCAGTATGTACTTTTGCAAAGTGTCTCTGTGGCGCAATCAGTTAGTGTGTACGGCTATTAACCAAAATGTTGGTGGTTCAATCCCACCCAGGGACGTAATTGACCTTGTTATCAGATTTTGGTGATCTTTAAGTAGACAAGTCAAATTTCATACCCCCTGTTATTGTGTAGGGTACCTGGCCTTCTCTGATGTAATCAGAGTTAGATTTGATTCAGTGATTTTATAAAAACATCTAGGAAGCACAATTTAGCAGTGGGTTGCAGAGAAAAAGAAATATGCTGGCAAAAAAATCAAATTGCGTGATTAAACAGCTCTTCATTTTCTGGCTTTATTTTTATGCTAACAAATTTGTTCTCTGAAAATTGTCCACAAAGCCAAGTCTCTGATTAACACCTTTGTAGGGATGGTTTTTCACCTATTACTAAATTAAACTTGCTTCATTGGAAAGGCAGCAAGATGCATCCTCATTTCAATGTCTACTGAAATAATACAGGTTGAAACCAGGAAACATTAACGCCACTGCATCCTTGCTGCTTTCTCATGTGGAAGTCTGTTTAATGTGAAAACAAGGTGATATCTAATTAGCACACAGGTAAGGAATTACGAAAATCTTTATTTAAGGGTGAAGATGTTTCTCACAAAATTGTTGCCCCAATGCATCATTGAAATTCAAGCTGGAAAGATGATTTTAATATATCACTTGTACATTTTGTATTTCTCTTCTGGTGACAATGTAGTTTTTTTTGTCAATTACCATTTTAATAATAGGGTAAAGAAAATTAAGTGGATTTTTAAAAGAAAACTATACTGTCAATATACTATTAAAACAAATTAAAATGGTAAAAGTTATTGTACTTTAAGTAAAAATAAAAGAGCAAAAATATCAATCCCAGTTTTGATTACTTAAATTAACAAAAAAAAATGCATATAGCAAAGGATAGTTTCAATCTGCCTACCTCTGGGTTATTGGTCCAGCATGCTTCCATTGCAGTACTCTGCTGCACATGTAAGTGCAAGAGATCCTGAAGCACTCACTCATCATGGGAAAGTACCAATGTGTTTATTCGTTGGTTGATGGAAGAAACATCTTACAAAAACTCTCCAGATTATTGATTTTTTAATGTTTTTCTAGGAAACGTTCTAGATGTATGCTTATTAGCCTTTGTCAGTATGTACTTTTTGCAAAGTGTCTCTGTGGCGCAATCGGTTAGTGTGTTCGGCTATTAACCAAAAGGTTGGTGGTTCAATCCCACCCAGGGACGTAATTGACCTTGTGATCAGATTTTGGTGATATTTAAGTAGACAAGTCAAAATTTCAAACCCCCTCTTATTGTGTAAGGTACCTGGCCTTCTCTGATGTAATCAGAGTTAGATTTGATTCAGTGATTTTATAAAAAAAAGCTAGGAAGCACAATTTAGCAGTGGGTTGCAGAGAAAAAAAATATGCTGGCAGAAAAATCCAATTGAGTGATTAAACAGCTCTTCATTTTCTGGCTTTATTTTTATGCTAACAAATTTGTTCTCTGAAAAGTGTCCACAAAGCCAAGTCTCTGATTAACACCTTTGTAAGGATGGTTTTTCACCTATTACTAAATTAAACTTGCTTCATTGGAAAGGCAGCAAGATGCATCCTCATTTCAATGTCTACTGAAATAATACAGGTTGACACCAGGAAACATTAACGCCACTGCATCCTTGCTGCTTTCTCATGTGGAAGTCTGTTTAATGTGAAAAACAAGGTGATATCTAATTAGCACACAGGTAAGGAATTAAGAAAATCTTTATTTAAGGGTGAAGATGTTTCTCACAAAATTGTTGACCTAATGCATCATTGAAATTCAAGCTGGAAAGATGAATTTAATATATCACTTGTACATTTTGTATTGCTCTTCTGGTGACAATGTAGTTTGTTTTTGTCAATTACCATTTTAATAATAGGGTAAAGAAAATTAAGTGGATTTTTGAAAGAAAACAATACTGTCAATATACTATTAAAACAAATTAAAATGGTAAAAGTTATTGTACTTTAAGTAAAAATAAAAGAGACAAAATATCAATCCCAGTTTTGGATTACTTTAATTAACAACAAAAAATGCATATAGCAGAGGATAGTTTCAATCTGCCTACCTCTGGGTTATGGGCCCAGCATGCTTCCATTGCAGTACTCTGCTGCACATGTAAGTGCAAGAGATCCTGAAGCACTCACTCATCATGGGAAAGTACCAATGTGTTTCTTCGTTGGTTGATGGAAGAAACATCTTACAAAAACTCTCCAGATTATTGACTTTTTAAAGTTTTGCTAGGAAACGTTTTAGATGAATGCTTATTAGCCTTTGTCAGTATGGACTTTTGCAAAGTGTCTCTGTGGCGCAATCAGTTAGTATGTACGGCTATTAACCAAAAGGTTGGTGGTTCAATCCCACCCAGGGACCTAATTGACCTTGTTATCAGATTTTGGTGATCTTTAAGTAGACAAGTCAAATTTCAAACCCCCTGTTATGGTGTAGGGTACCTGGCCTTCGCTGATGTAATCAGAGTTAGATTTGATTCAGTGATTTTATAAAAACATCTAGGAAGCACAATTTAGCAGTGGGTTGCAGAGAAAAAGAAATATGCTGGCAAAAAAACCAAATTGCGTGATTAAACAGCTCTTAATTTTCTTGCTTTATTTTTATGCTAACAAATTTGTTCTCTGAAAAGTGTCCACAAAGCCAAGTCTCTGATTAACACCTTTGTAGGGATGGCTTTTCACCTATTACTAAATTAAACTTGCTTCATTGGAAAGGCAGCAAGATGCATCCTCATTTCAATGTCTACTGAAATAATACAGGTTGACACCAGGAAACATTAACGCCACTGCATCCTTGCTGCTTTCTCATGTGGAAGTCTGTTTAATGTGAAAACAAGGTGATATCTAATTAGCACACAGGTAAGGAATTACGAAAATCTTTATTTAAGGGTGAAGATGTTTCTCACAAAATTGTTGCCCCAATGCATCATTGAAATTCAAGCTGGAAAGATGATTTTAATATATCACTTGTACATTTTGTATTGCTCTTCTGGTGACAATGTAGTTTGTTTTTGTCAATTACCATTTTAATAACAGGGTAAAGAAAATTAAGTGGATTTTTGAAAGAAAACTATACTGTCAATATACTATTAAAACAAATTAAAATGGTAAAAGTTATTGTACTTTAAGTAAAAATAAAAGAGACAAAATATCAATCCCAGTTTTGGATTACTTTAATTAACAAAAAAAAATGCATATAGCAGAGGATAGTTTCAATCTGCCTACCTCTGGGTTATGGGCCCTGCATGCTTCCATTGCTGTACTCTGCTGCACATGTAAGTGCAAGAGATCCTGAAGCACTCACTCAGCATGGGAAAGTACCAATGTGTTTCTTCGTTGGTTGATAGAAGAAACATCTTACAAAAACGCTCCAGATTATTGACTTTTTTAAGTTTTTCTAGGAAACGTTTTAGATGAATGCTTATTAGCCTTTGTCAGTATGTACTTTTGCAAAGTGTCTCTGTGGCGCAATCAGTTAGTATGTACGGCTATTAACCAAAAGTTTGGTGGTTCAATTCCACCTAGGGACCTAATTGACCTTGTTATCAGATTTTGGTGATCTTTAAGTAGACAAGTCAAAATTTCAAACCCCCTGTTATGGTGTAGGGTACCTGGCCTTCTCTGATGTAATCAGAGTTAGATTTGATTCAGTGATTTTATAAAAACAGCTAGGAAGCACAATTTAGCAGTGGGTTGCAGAGAAAAAAAATATGCTGGCAGAAAAATCCAATTGAGTGATTAAACAGCTCTTTATTTTCTGGCTTTATTTTTATGCTAACAAATTTGTTCTCTGAAAAGTGTCCACAAAGCCAAGTCTCTGATTAACACCTTTGTAAGGATGGTTTTTCACCTATTACTAAATTAAACTTGCTTCATTGGAAAGGCAGCAAGATGCATCCTCATTTCAATGTCTACTGAAATAATACAGGTTGACACCAGGAAACATTAACGCCACTGCATCCTTGCTGCTTTCTCATGTGGAAGTCTGTTTAATGTGAAAACAAGGTGATATCTAATTAGCACACAGGTAAGGAATTAAGAAAATCTTTATTTAAGGGTGAAGATGTTTCTCACAAAATCGTTGCCCCAATGCATCATTGAAATTCAAGCTGGAAAGATGATTTTAATATATCACTTGTACATTTTGTATTGCTCTTCTGGTGACAATGTAGTTTGTTTTTGTCAATTACCATTTTAATAATAGGGTAAAGAAAATTAAGTGGATTTTTGAAAGAAAACAATACTGTCAATATACTATTAAAACAAATTAAAATGGTAAAAGTTATTGTACTTTAAGTAAAAATAAAAGAGCCAAAATATCAATCCCAGTTTTGGATTACCTTAATTAACAAACAAAAAAATGCATATAGCAGAGGATAGTTTCAATCTGCCTACCTCTGGGTTATGGGCCCAGCATGCTTCCATTGCTGTACTCTGCTGCACATGTAAGTGCAAGAGATCCTGAAGCACTCAATCATCATGGGAAAGTACCAATGTGTTTCTTCGTTGGTTGATAGAAGAAACATCTTACAAAAACTCACCAGATTATTGACTTTTTTAAGTTTTTCTAGGAAACGTTTTAGATGAATGCTTATTAGCATTTGTCAGTATGTACTTTTGCAAAGTGTCTCTGTGGCGCAATCAGTTAGTGTGTACGGCTATTAACCATAAGGTTGGTGGTTCAATCCCACCCAGGGACCTAATTGACCTTGTTATCAGATTTTGGTGATCTTTAAGTAGACAAGTCAAAATTTCAAACCCCCTGTTATGGTGTAGGGTACCTGGCCTTCTCTGATGTAATCAGAGTTAGATTTGATTCAGTGATTTTATAAAAACAGCTAGGAAGCACAATTTAGCAGTGGGTTGCAGAGAAAAAAAATATGCTGGCAGAAAAATCCAATTGAGTGATTAAACAGCTCTTCATTTTCTGGCTTTATTTTTATGCTAACAAATTTGTTCTCTGAAAAGTGTCCACAAAGCCAAGTCTCTGATTAACACCTTTGTAAGGATGGTTTTTCACCTATTACTAAATTAAACTTGCTTCATTGGAAAGGCAGCAAGATGCATCCTCATTTCAATGGTAAGTCAACCTTCTTGCCCTATGTTCCCTCTCAACGGATGAAGACGCATCATTATCTACCGCAGTCATTTTGGCCCAATAGATATGCAAGAAGTTAAGATTCCCCTTTCTTTGCAGGTAGAGGAAGGAAAAGGAAGAGGTCTGTAGCCTCTTCAAGATCGCAGGACCAGAGATTGTCCTCTGCTTCTGCCAAATCCACTGCATGACACTGGGGCTTTCTTGCAGGAGCCCACACCAGTGGGGGCACGTCTAAAACTCTTCAGTCAGTTCTGGATTCATTCGGACCTGGACTCGTGGGTTTTACAAATAGTGTCCCAAGGGTACAAACTGGGGTTTCAAGACGTTCCCCCTCACCGATTGTTCAAATTGGCCTTAGTCAGCAGGGAGAAGGTTTTTATTCAAGCCTCTTCGTGGTCCCGAAGCCGGACGGCTCAGTCAGACCAATCTTAAATCTGAAATCCCTCAATTTCTTCCTAAAGAAATTCAATTTCAAGATGGAATTTCTCAGGGCAGTGATCTCCAGTCCGGAGGACGGAGATTTCATGGTTTTGGTAGACATAAAGGATGCCTACTTACATGTTCCCATTTAGCCACTGCCTCAAGCTACCTAAGGTTTGCAATTCAGGATTGTCATTACCAATTTCAGACATTGCCGTTTGGTCTGTCCACGGCTCCGAGGATTTTCACCAGGGTGATGGCGGAAATTATGGTTCTCCTTCGCAAGCAAGGAGTCACAATTATCCCGTACTTGGATGATCTCCTGATAAAGGCGAGATCCAGGGACCAGTTGGTGCAAAACATTGCACTCTCCCTGACAGTTCTTCAACAACATGGTTGGCTCCTAAACTTGCCAAAATCGCAGTTGGTCCCAATGACGCGGTTGTTGTTTTTGGGAGTCATACTGTTAGGCGCCGGGGTCCGCTTGATGGTCTGCGCGGCCCGGCGCCTAGCAACTAGAGACGCCGTGCACGTACAGCCGCCGGCTCCCTAGCAACGCTAGACGCCGGGCGCGCTGAGCCGCACGGACCCTAGCAACGGGGACGCCACTGGCGGACCGCGTTCCCCGTTGCTAGGCTTTAGGAAATTAAGATATTCACCTGCTCTCTGGCCGTGCAGCAAGGCAGCTGCACGGCATTTATTCTAATCAGCCTTTAGCAGCTGATTGGAGGACTCCTTGTTAAATACACTCCCAGGGCTTCTCACAGACGCCGGTAATAGCTTCCTGCATGCTGCCTTTGTTTGCTGAGAGTCTGTTTCCAGTCCTGCTGTATCCGGTCATTCCAGTCCGCAGAAGTCCGGTATTCGGGAGTTGTCATCTCATCCCAAGAGGTCGTTTGGTTCCCTGGAGTCCTGACTGATCACCGTTTTATATCCAGTGGTGTTCGTGAGTTGCGGCTCTGCCGTGTGTTGCGGCTCAGCCGCTTTACCTTTTATATTTTGTGTTTGGAGCATTTGCGGAGGGTTCCGCTTCCACAAGTCCTCTCTGGTACTTGGCGGTGCCGGGTAGGAGAATTGGACAAGTGGATATTTTGGTTGTCCTTTTTCCTGGCGGTTTCTCCGCACATATTATAGTTTTGAGTTTGCTTAGCCCCTGGCCTGGTTGTTTATTTAGAGGGCCCCTTGTTATCACCCTGTCTCGGGTTTCCCTTTGTCTCTCATTAAGACCGGGGGGCATCGAAGTTGGGCAGACATAATCCGCCCTTCAAACGCGGCTGCCAAGGGCTCAAGAAACCATAGTCTCACAGGGGATTTCTGACAACACGGGTGAGACAACAGAGTTAGGGCGCCAGGGGCTATTTTCCTGTCCTGCTCCCTTCCCCAGCATTCCGTTCCAGTGCTCCAGTCCTTGCCATAAGATCTTCTCTGACCAGAGTGCTGGAATCATAACATTATTACCGGCCATACCAAAACTTAAAATTAAACGGGGTTTAATTTTTTCTCATTCAGTTTTGTGAGAGTTTATCGGCCTCATGAATCCAACAGGTTTAGGGCCAAATTCTGGTCAGCTCTTAGTCAGCCAGATTCAAGAACTTACTCAGATGGTTCAGGATCTTTCTCTTCGGGTGAAGTCGCAGGAAGATCTTTTGCGAGCTTCCCCAAGGGTAGTCCCTGAACCAAAGATGCATTTGCCTGACCGTTTTTCTGGTGATAGAAAAGAGTTTTTTAATTTTAAAGAATCCTGTAAACTTTATTTTCATTTAAGACCGACTTCCTCGGGTACTGAATCTCAGCGGGTCGGGTTTATTATTTCTTTGCTCCAGGGGGATCCTCAGACCTGGGCATTTGGTTTAAGAGCAGAGGATCCGGCATTGTTGTCAGTTGACGCTTTTTTTGAGTCTTTAGGGCTCTTGTATGATGACCCTGATAGAGAGGCGTCCGCTGAAAGTCAGTTGCGCGCTCTCAGACAGGGTAGAAATCCTGCAGAGGTTTATTGTACGGAGTTTCGCCGTTGGTCGAACGACTGTGGCTGGAATGACCCAGCCCTGCGCAGTCAGTTTCGCCTCGGCTTATCAGAGTCTATAAAAGACAGTCTCCGTCAGTACCCCGCTCCTGAGACTCTCGATAAACTCATGGAGCTTTCTATTAAGATTGATCGTCGTCTCAGAGAGCGGAGGGCTGAAAAAGGAGCACCTGTAAGGTCAAGTCCGTGTGTATATTCCATTCCTGAAGACGTAGAGGAGACCATGCAGATGGGTCTCTCCCGGCTGTCTCCTGAAGAAAGAGCCAGAAGGCAAAATTCTGGTCTTTGTCTGTACTGTGGGGGTAAGGGACATTTTGCTCGTAATTGTCCGAACAAGTCGGGAAACGCTTTGACCAGGTGAATTGTGAGGGGGTTCACCTAGGTCTGCAGCTTATCTCCTCGAATAACTCCCTTTTAGTCCCAGTTAAAGTTTCCTTTGGCAGCCTCAGTTCTTCGGTGTCGGCTTTTGTTGACAGTGGAGCTGCAGGAAACTTTATGGATTTAACTTGGGCTAAGGCCTTAGGCATTCCTCAGTTACCTTTGGGTAGGTGTGTCACCATGCATGGCTTAGATGGGAGTCCGCTGTCTAATGGGATTATTTCTCTCCGTACACCCCCTGTACTACTTACAGTAGGAGCTCTACATTCCGAGAAAATCGAGTTCTTTCTTACACATTGCCCAGCAGTTCCAGTTGTTCTGGGTCACCCTTGGCTGGCCTTTCATAATCCCACCATTGATTGGCGGTCGGGGGAGATTTCACATTGGGGTACTTTTTGTGATAAGGAATGTATCACGTTTCCAGTCAGAGTAGCAGCTATCATTCCAGAACTCATTCCGGTGGAATACCAGGAGTTTGCTGATGTTTTCTCCAAAGGCAATGCGGACATTCTGCCTCCCCATCGGCCTTATGATTGTGCTATTGAGTTAATTCCTGGTGCCGCATTGCCAAAGGGAAGATTATATGCATTATCCGGGCCAGAAACTGCGGCTATGAATGATTATGTAAATGAGAGCCTTGAGAAAGGATTTATTAGACCATCAAAATCTCCTTTAAGTGCAGGCTTCTTCTTTGTGGAGAAAAAGGATGGCTCGCTTAGACCTTGCATTGATTTTAGAGCCCTGAATAAGATCTCAGTTAAAAACACCTATCCTTTGCCGTTGATTTCTGTACTCTTTGATCAGTTACGTTCTGCTGTGATTTTTTTCTAAAATTGACCTTAGAGGAGCGTACAACCTCATCCGAATTAAATCTGGAGATGAGTGGAAAACGGCCTTCAGTACTCAGTCGGGTTACTACGAATACCTGGTGATGCCGTTCGGCCTGTCCAATGCTCCGGCAGTTTTTCAAGACCTCATTAACGATGTGCTCCGTGACTTCCTAGGGAAATTCGTGGTCGTTTACTTAGACGACATCCTGATTTTTTCTAAATCAATGGAACAACATGTTACCCAGGTGCGTCTGGTTCTTCAAAAGTTATGTGAGAATCATTTATATGCCAAGCTGGAGAAGTGTGAGTTTCATGTCACGGAAGTATCTTTTTTAGGGTACATAATTTCCCCTCAGGGATTTTCCATGGAACCAAAGAAACTCCAGGCCATCCTTAGTTGGGCGCAACCCACCAATTTAAAAGCAATTAAGCGTTTTTTAGGGTTTGCGAATTATTATAGGAGGTTCATTCATTCTGTTTCTGACCTGGTTGCTCCCATTGTAGCTCTGACAAAGAAAGGAGCGGATCCTACCAACTGGTCGCGTGAAGCTGAGTTGTCCTTCCGGGCCTTGAAACAAGCCTTTGTCTCGGCTCCAGTCCTCAGACATCCTAATCCGGAATTGCCCTTTGTGGTGGAGGTTGATGCCTCGGAGGTTGGAGTGGGGGCTATCCTTTCTCAAAAGGATCCGGAGTCTCTGGAATTACATCCTTGTGCCTTTATGTCCAGGAAATTCTCCTCCGCTGAATCCAACTATGACGTTGGTAATCGGGAGTTACTGGCGGTAAAATGGGCTTTCGAGGAGTGGAGGCATTGGCTGGAGGGAGCAAAACATACTATTTCGGTATTGACTGACCATAAGAACCTGCAATACATTGAATCGGCTAAGCGGCTTAATGCCCGGCAGGCACGTTGGGCATTATTTTTTACGCGTTTCAAATTTATAATCACTTTCAGGCCTGGTTCCAAGAATACTAAGGCTGATGCCCTGTCACATAGCTTTCTTCCGGTTCACAATAACAATCCTGTTACCCCCATACTTCCATCTTCGGTCATCTGGGCGGGCCTCACACAAGATTTATTTACCCAGTTAAAACAGCTTCAACACCAAGCTCCTAGAATTACTCCTGCTGGTTGTCTTTACGTCCCTGAGTTTTTGAGAGTTACTGTTTTAACGGAATTCCATGATAACAAAGTTTCAGGGCATCCAGGAGTCTCTAAGACATTGGAGTTAGTCTCTCGCTCAGTATGGTGGCCTGGTCTTTCTAAAGACGTCAAGGAATTTGTTTATTCATGTCAGGTTTGTGCACAGCATAAGGTTCCCCGTTCCTTGCCCATCGGGCAACTTATGCCCTTAAATGTTCCTCTCAGGCCGTGGTCTCATATTTCCATGGATTTTGTGGTTGACCTTCCCCTTTCAGCCGGATTCCGAGTCATATGGGTGGTAGTGGACCGTTTTAGTAAAATGGCTAATTTTATTGCTCTTCCCCGATTGCCTTCTGCCCAAGGGTTGGCAGTTTTGTTTCTCCGCCATGTATTCAGGCTTCATGGGTTGCCTACTGATATTGTTTCTGATCGGGGTCCACAATTCATCGCACAATTCTGGAAATGTTTTTGTGCCTCATTGAAGATGAAATTGTCGTTAACATCCGGTTACCACCCACAATCCAACGGGCAAACCGAACGAGTTAACCAATCATTGAAACAATATTTGCGCTTGTATTCAGCCAAACTCCAGAATGATTGGTCCGAGTTTCTTCCGTTGGCTGAATTTGCTTACAATAATTCTTGTCATTCCTCCACTAAAGAGTCTCCATTCTTTTCAGTTTTTGGTTTTCACCCCAGAGCTAATTCTTTTTTTCATCATTCCTCAGTCTCCTCGCTTACCTTAACCTCCCATCTCAGAGCCATTTGGAAAAAGGTGCACCTTGCTCTCAGAAAAGCGGCCTTTCGAGAGAAGAAATTTTCTGACAGGCTCCGACGTCCTTGCACTTTTAAGGTGGGAGATAGGGTGTGGTTGTCGACTCGCAACATCAGGCTTCGACAATCCTCAGCTAGACTGGGACCCAAATTTATTGGGCCATTTCTTATTATTAAAAGAGTCAACCCAGTTGCCTTTCGGTTACGTTTACCAAGATCTCTCAGGATTGGAAATACGTTTCATTGTTCCCTGTTGAAACAATACGTTTCTTCCAGTAGATTTCCTCGGAAGATCTCTCAGGGTAGATCTCCAGTGGATGTACAGGGACAACAGGAGTTCTTGGTAGAGAAGGTTCTCGATTCCAAATTGTCCCGGGATCGGCTGTATTTTCTGGTTCACTGGAAAGGCTATGGTCTGGAGGAAAGGTCTTGGGTCCTGGATAAGGATCTTCATGCCCCGAGGCTCAAGAGGGCATTTTTTCGTGAATTTCCTCAGAAACCTGGCTTTAGGGGTTCCTTGACCCCTCCTCAAGGGGGGGGGGGTACTGTTAAGCGCCGGGGTCCGCTTGATGGTCTGCGCGGCCCGGCGCCTAGCAACTAGAGATGCCGTGCACGTACAGCCGCCGGCTCCCTAGCAACGCTAGACGCCGGGCGCGCTGAGCCGCACGGACCCTAGCAACGGGGACGCCACTGGCGGACCGCGTTCCCCGTTGCTAGGCTTTAGGAAATTAAGATATTCACCTGCTCTCTGGCCGTGCAGCAAGGCAGCTGCACGGCATTTATTCTAATCAGCCATTAGCAGCTGATTGGAGGACTCCTTGTTAAATACACTCCCAGGGCTTCTCACAGATGCCGGTAAAAGCTTCCTGCATGCTGCCTTTGTTTGCTGAGAGTCTGTTTCCAGTCCTGCTGTATCCGGTCATTCCAGTCCGCAGAAGTCCGGTATTCGGGAGTTGTCATCTCATCCCAAGAGGTCGTTTGGTTCCCTGGAGTCCTGACTGATCACCGTTTTATATCCAGTGGTGTTCGTGAGTTGCGGCTCTGCCGTGTGTTGCGGCTCAGCCGCTTTACCTTTTATATTTTGTGTTTGGAGCATTTGCGGAGGGTTCCGCTTCCACAAGTCCTCTCTGGTACTCGGCGGTGCCGGGTAGGAGAATTGGACAAGTGGATATTTTGGTTGTCCTTTTTCCTGGCGGTTTCTCCGCACATATTATAGTTTTGAGTTTGCTTATCCCCTGGCCTGGTTGTTTAGTTAGAGGGCCTCTTGTTATCACCCTGTCTCGGGTTTCCCTTTGTCTCTCATTAAGACCGGGGGGCATCGAAGTTGGGCAGACATAATCCGCCCTTCAAACGCGGCTGCCAAGGGCTCAAGAAACCATAGTCTCGCAGGGGATTTCTGACAACACGGGTGAGACAACAGAGTTAGGGCGCCAGGGGCTATTTTCCTGTCCTGCTCCCTTCCCCAGCATTCCGTTCCAGTGCTCCGGTCCTTGCCATAAGATCTTCTCTGACCAGAGTGCTGGAATCATAACACATACTGGACACAGAAGAGGTTTTCTTCCAGTGGAAAGGCTATGGAGATCCAGAGTCTGGTCAAACAAATTCTGAAACCAGCAAGAGTGTTAATCCATCAATGCATTCAGTTGCTGGGGAAGATGGTTGTGGCCTACGAGGCCATTCAGTTTGGCAGGTTCCATGCCAGAGTGTTCCAGTGGGACCTGTTGGACAATTGGTCCGGATCCCACCTACACATGCAACGGAGGATAATCCTGTCTTCCAAGACCAGAATCTCACTCCATTGGTGGCTGCACAGTTCTCACCTCCTAGAGGGGCGATGGTTCGGGATCCAGGACTGGATCCTAGGGACCACAGATGCAACCCTCCGAGGCTGGGGAGCAGTCACACAGGGGGAAAACGTCCAAGGAAGATGGTCAAGTCAGGAAAGTTGTCTCCACATAAATGTTCTGGAGTTAAGGGCCATTTAATAACTGCAGACACAGTACACACTGGGACGGGTGCCCAGCATCCTCAACAGACTAAGAGAAAAGGATTTACCGGTAGGTATTAAAATCCTATTTTCTCTAACGTCCTAGAGGATGCTGGGGACTCCGTAAGGACCATGGGGATAGACGGGCTCCACAGAGTTCATGATCTTCACTGAGGTAGCGTACAGCACTGCAGCTTTGCGCCATTGCTCCCATACACCTCACATACTCCGGTCACTGTAAGGGTGCAGGGCGCAGGGGGGGCGCCCTTGGCAGCAATATAAACCTCTTTTTGGCAAAAATATAACATATATACAGCTGGGCACTGTATATATGTATGAGCCCCCACCAATTTTACAGTTTAAGTGGGACAGAAGCCCGTCGCCGAGGGGGCGGGGCTTCTCCCTCAGCACTCACCAGCGCCATTTTTTCTCCACAGCACCGCTGAGAGGAAGCTCCCCGGACTCTCCCCTGCTTATACCACGGTAGAGAAGAGGGTTGAAAAGAGAGGGGGGGCACATAATTCGGCGCAAATTACATACAGCAGCGCTACTGGACAAACATTAAGTTACTGTGTTATTCCTGGGTTATATAGCGCTGGGGAGTGTGCTGGCATACTCTCTCTCTGTCTCTCCAAAGGGCCTTGTGGGGAAACTGTCTTCAGAAAAAGTATTCCCTGTGTGTGTGGTGTGTCGGTACACGTGTGTCGACATGTCTGAGGAAGAAGGCTATATTAGAGAGGAGCGGGAGCAAATGAATGTGGTGTCTCCGCTGATACCTGATTGGATGGATATGTGGAATGTTTTAAATGCTAGTGTAAACTCATTGTACAAAAGATTAGACAAGGCTGAAGCTTTGGGACAGTCAGGGACTCAACCCATGCCTGATCCTATGTTGCAGGGACTGTCAGGGTCTCATAAGCGCCCACTATCCCAGATTGTTGACACAGATACCGACACGGATTCTGACTCCAGTGTCGATTACGATGATGCAAAGTTACAGCCAAAATTGGCAAAATCCATTCGATATATGATTATGGCAATAAAAGATGTTTTGCACATCACAGAGGAACCCCCTGTCCCTGACAAGAGGGTACATATGTACAAGGGAAAGAAGCCTGAGGTAACCTTTGAGGGGGTCACACGAGCTGAACGAGTTATGTGAAAAAGCTTGGGAATCTCCAGATAAAAGACTGCAGATTTCCCAGAGGATTCTTATGGCGTATCCTATTCCATCAACGGATAGGTTACGATGGAAATCCTCCCGTAGGATGGACAAAGCATTAACACGCACAGCTACAGTTGGAAAATCCAATTTTTTACCTTATGTTCCCTCACAGCATAAGAAAGCTCCGCATTATCAAATGCAGTCCTTTCGGTCACAAAGAAACAAGAAAGTGCAAGGTGCGTCCTTTCTTGCCAGAGGTAGGGGCAGAGGAATAAAGCTGCACAACACAGCTAGTTCCCAGGAACAAAAGTCCTCCCCGGCCTCTACAAAATCTACCTCATGACGCTGGGGCTCCACTGGCAGAGTCCGGCCCATGTGATGTCATGCAGCTGCTCTGACCACGCCTCCTGTTTCTCCGTTGCCGACCCCATTTTGAAACCGTGCCCCCGCACCGCTCCATCTCTGACTTGGAAATGGAGTGTTGTTGACCCCCCTCCCCCCCCCCCCTTCACCGATTTACAGGCAGAGGTGATCGCATTATCTGCGGGGTGCCACAGAAAATGCAGGCGTATGCTCTTAGCAGTTTTTGCAGTTGGATTGCGATCCAACCTGAATCAGGCCCCATTACCTATCACAATGCACTGCGGGTAGTACAAAATGGGGTTAATATAGGAGAAAAAACCCCAGAGCTGTGCTCCTTAACTGTCCCTGGTGGCTAGTGGAGCGGCTGCCCAGTAATCAGTGTCCACGCCAGTGCGCACACGGCCCGCCCCCATCAGCGGCCTCGTGATCCCGGAGGGCGGTGTGTGTGTGACTGACCTTAGGAAGAAACCGGAGCCTCCGCTGCAGTGACCCAGCAACCGGGGCACGGGAGTATACTGCGCCACTGGGAGTGATGGAGCTGCAGTAAAGAGGTCTATTAGACCTAGCCTGCTGCAGCCCTTGTAGATTCTTATAAAAAAAGTTCTTCTTTTCTTTCCAAAATTAATAGCTAAGAATAGGCAGCCTGAGGCAGCCCCCTGTTAAGTGGCCTGCTACTGAAGGAACCAACTACAAACTGAGCTCCCTGTTCATGGAAGCGAGGTTATAGAGGAGGGGGCGCTGAGCATCTTGGGAACAGTCAAAAGCTTTGAGCCTGTTGGTGCCTCAGATCAAGATCCTACTCTGGTGTACATATACAATGTGAATCCTTGTGGAGTCCAGTGTACCCCACAGAAGAAATGAATGCGTCACACCCATTGGCAGCAACATTAGAATAGCTGCTGATGGGCACAATTGAGAAAGGAAGGGGGGAAAACATTTGAATCCAGCAAATATATGTAATTTGAATATGTAATTTGTACCTTCCTACTTTAAAATGTAATGGATGAACCTCACCCAGTGAGAACTATCTTCATGATCAAGAGATCTCATATGCAAGATAAGTAAGTGTTGGGATAGGGCTGTGGAGGGCGGCTGCTCGGGCACACCCCTGTCAAGTTAAGGAGATTCAACTGAGGAAGCACAAGGGAACTCTTATCTGGGAACAACAACTGCAGGGAGAACACATTTTCAGACGAATGTGGGAGGGCAGAAGGCTGCCTAATACTGAAGCACCCCCAAACAACAAACCAAATGCAACAACTACTGCAAGCATTCCTGGGGGAAGGCCTGCAGCAGATGGATTTGCATATAGTGATGTCATCCAAGCAGTGGGCATAGTTGGCTGCAACCCTCGTCTGCATATGAAAAGAGAAAAGGGTCACGCAGGGCATGGCGGCCTTTGTGGGGTTGCGCTTGGATGACCCCTAAATCGCTTTATACACCCCCACCCCCCATCAGTGTGGGCTCATGTTGGCCATGCCCCAGCCCCTGAAGCATTCAAGCTGATTTCTTGCAGCAGCTGGACCCAGAAACAGCTCCAGAGTTGCTCTACAAGACAAGTAAAAGGGTGTGAGCCCTGCAGCACCACCTGTAGTTTGCATACACACATATATAGGACAGCATCTCTTATATGCCCCAGGGTCAATAAAATAGTATCCTTATCTAGGGTATCCATCCCCTCAGATAAGGTATCCGTCCATGCCGCTACAGCACTACACACCCAGGCCGACGCAATTGCCGGTCTGAGTAAGGTACCTGAATGTGTATAAATGGACTTCAGGGTAATCTCCTGTTTGCGGTCAGCAGACTCTTTGAGGGTAGCCGTATACTGGGACGGGAGGGCTACCTTCTTGGATAAGCGTGTTAATGCTTTGTCCACCCTAGGGGAGGATTCCCATCGTAACCTATCCATTGATGGGAAAGGATACGCCATAAGAATCCTTTTGGAAATCTGCAGTCTTTTATCTGGAGATTCCCAAGCTTTTTCACATAACTCGTTCAGCTCGTGTGACCCCCTCAAAGGTTACCTCAGGCTTTTTCACCTTGTACATATGTACCCTCTTGTCAGGGACAGGGGGTTCCTCTCTGATGTGCAAAACATCTTTTATTGCCATAATCATATATCGAATGGATTTTGCCAATTTTGGCTGTAACTTTGCATCATCGTAATCGACACTGGAGTCAGAATCCGTGTCTGTATCTGTGTCAACAATCTGGGATAGTGGGCGCTTATGAGACCCTGACAGTCCCTGCAACATAGGATCAGGCATGGGTTGAGACCCTGACTGTCCCAAAGCTTCAGCCTTGTCTAATCTTTTGTGCAATGAGTTTACACTAGCATTTAAAACATTCCACATATCCATCCAATCAGCTGTCGGCGGAGACACCACATTCATTTGCTCCTGCTCCTCTCTAATATAGCCTTCTTCCTCAGACATGTCGACACACGTGTACCGACACACCACACACACAGGGAATGCTTTTTCTGAAGACAGTTTCCCCACAATGCCCTTTGGAGAGACAGAGAGAGAGTATGCCAGCACACACCCCAGCGCTATATAACCCAGGAATACACAGTAACTTAATGTTTGCCCAGTAGTACTGCTGTATGTAATTTGCGCCAAATTATGTGCCCCCCCCCTCTTTTCAACTCTCTTGTCTACCGTGGTATAAGCAGGGGAGAGTCCGGGGAGCTTCCTCTCAGCGGTGCTGTGAAGAAAAAATGGCGCTGGTGAGTGCTGAGGGAGAAGCCCCGCACCCTCGGCGGCAGGCTTCTGTCCCGCTTAAACTGTAAAATTGGCGGGGGCTCATACATATATACAGTGCCCCGCTGTATATGTGTTATATTTTTGCCAAAAAGAGGTTTATATTGCTGCCCAGGGTGCCCCCCCCCCCTGCGCCCTGCACCCTTACAGTGACCGGAGTGTGTGAGGTGTATGGGAGCAATGGCGCACAGCTGCAGTGCTGTGCGTTACTTCAGTGAAGATCATGAAGTCTTCTGCCGCCTCTGAAGTCTTCTTTTCTTCTCATACTCACCCGGCTTCTATCTTCCGGCTCTGCAAGGGGGACGGAGGCGCGGCTCTGGGACGGACGGCGAGGGTGAGATCCTGCGTACCAATCCCTCTGGAGCTAATGGTGTCCAGTAGCCTAAGAAGCTGGACCTTGCAACTCAGAGAGTAGGGCTGCTTCTCTCCCCTCAGTCCCTCGATGAGGGAGTCTGTTGCCAGCAGTGCTCCCTGAAAATTAAAAACCTAACAAAATACTTTCTGTCAGAAAGCTCAGGAGAGCTCCTGAAAAGCACCCAGTCTCCACTGGGCACAGTATCAAACTGAGGTCTGGAGGAGGGGCATAGAGGGAGGAGCCAGTGCACACCCAGAACTAAAGTCTTTCTTAAAGTACCCATGTCTCCTGCGGAGCCTATCTATCCCCATGGTCCTTACGGAGTCCCCAGCATCCTCTAGGACGTTAGAGAAAATAGGATTTTAATACCTACCGGTAAATCCTTTTCTCTTAGTCCGTAGAGGATGCTGGGCACCCGTCCCAGTGCGTACTGTGTCTGCAGTTATTAAATGGCCCTTAACTCCAGAACATTTATGTGGAGAAAACTTTCCTGACTTGACCATCTTCCTTGGATGTTTTCCCCCTGTGTGACTGCTCCCCAGCCTCGGAGGGTTGCATCCATGGTCCCTAGGATCCAGTCCTGGATCCCGAACCATCGCCCCTCTAGGAGGTGAGAACTGTGCAGCCACCAATGGAGTAAGATTCTGGTCTTGGAAGACAGGATTATCCTCCGGTGCATGTGTAGGTGGGATCCGGACCACTTGTCCAACAGGTCCCACTGGAACACTCTGGCATGGAACCTGCCAAACTGAATGGCCTCGTAGGCCGCAACCATCTTCCCCAGCAACAGAATGCATTGATGGATTAACACTCTTGCTGGTTTCAGAATTTGTTTGACCAGACTCTGGAACTCCATAGCCTTTCCACTGGAAGAAAGCCTCTTCTGTGTCCAGTATGACTCCCAGAAACAACAACCGCGTCATTGGGACCAACTGCGATTTTGGCAAGTTTAGGAGCCAACCATGTTGTTGAAGAACTGTCAGGGAGAGTAGATGTTTTGCACCAACTGGTCCCTGGATCTCGCCTTTATCAGGAGATCATCCAAGTACGGCATAATTGTGACTCCTTGCTTGTGAAGGAGAACCATCATTTCCACCATCACCCTGGTGAAAATCCTCAGAGCCGTGGACAGACCAAACGGCAACGTCTGAAATTGGTAATGACAATCCTGAATTGCAAACCTCAGGTAGCTTGATGCAGTGGCTAAACGGGAACATGTAATTAGGCAACCTTATGTCTACCAAAACCATGAAATCTCCTTCCTCCGGACTGGAGATCCCTACCCTGAGAGATTCCATCTTGAAATTGAATTTCTTTAGGTAGAAATTGAGGGATTTCAGATTTAAGATTGGTCTGACTGAGCCGTCCGGCTTCGGGAGCACGAAGAGGCTTGAATAAAAACCTTCTCCCTGCTGACTAAGGCCGATTTGAACAATCGGTGAGGGGGAACGTCTTGAAACCCCAGTTTGTACCCTTGTGACACTATTTGTAAAACCCACGAGTCCAGGTCCAAATTAATCCAGAACTGACTGAAGTGTTTTAGACGTGCCCCCACTGGTGTGGGCTCCTGCAAGAGAGCCCCAGCGTCATGCAGTGGATTTGGCAGAAGCAGAGGACGAACTCTGCTCCTGCGATCTTGAAGAGGCTACAGACCTCTTCCCTCTTCTCCTTCCTCTAATGCAAAGAAAGGGGAATCTTAACTTCTTGCATATCTATTGGGACAAAATGACTGCGTTAGACAATGATGCGTCTTCATCCGTTGAGAGGGAACATAGGGCAAGAAGGTTGACTTACCTGCGGGAGCTGCCGAGATCAAATTAACTAGGCCGTTGCCAAACAAGGCTTCACCTTCATAGGGAAGAGACTCCCTTTCTTCTTGGAGTCAGCATCAGCATTCCCTTGGTGAATCCACACTGCCCTCCTATCCGAGACTGCCATGAAATTGGCCCGTGAACTCAAGAGTCCTATATCCCTTGCAGTTGTAAGTATGCTGCAGTGTCCTTGATATGATCCAACGTAAGGAGTATCCCATCTCTCCAAGATATCTATATCGGAAGACAAGGTATTCGACCAATTCTTGAATACTACTACTCACCCATGCGCATGTAATGGCAGGTCTAAGTAATGTACCCGTGGTTACATAACTAGAAATAATGTAGCTTCCTGCATACGATCTGCTGGATTTGTGACAGGGCCCCGTGCAGAACAGGGGGTGACTCCCACTTTATTCTGTCCGCAGCAGGAAATGAATAAACAATCGGAAACCTTTTGGGGATTTGAAACCATCTTGTCGAGCTGGCCCAGACTTTCTCAAACAGAGATGGAGGAACGTTACATCAGCTTTCATTATATATCTATATTTACATACATATAGACCCCTTTGTCAGGAACAGCAGGGTCCTCAGTGATGTTAATATGTCCTTAATATCCACAATCATGTACTGAATGCTCCTTGCCAATATTGGATCTAATCAGGAAATATTATGGTCGACATAGGAATCAGTATCCGAGTCAGTATCAGTGTGTAGTAACATTTTTGCGGGCCTGAGGGAAAAGAAGCATAGCCATGAACATCACATCTATTCTCTACGTCTGTGTCTGGGACACAGATTTATCCAACCTCACTCTGATATTATTGAAACTTTCACCCAGTCAGTTATTGGTGGTGCCAACAGGGCCACCATCATATGTCTGCATTCCTAATATAGTTTCCTCTTGGGAAAAACATTCAGCCACCGACATGTTGACACACATGTACCAAGTACCCACAGACACATCAGCTTATGGGGGATAGACCTACAGTAAATCTGTCAGAGGGACAGAGAGGATTTTTTAGCTCACAACCCAGCGCCAAAAGTACACAGTCTGGGAAATAATAAACTCTATAGTGATAGACTTGTAACGCTCTATAGATGTGCTGGTGAGGTGAGGAAGAAGCCCCGCCGCTGTAATGGCACGCTTCTGTCCCGCTCAGAAACAAATAATTAATTACGCTGGCGGGGTAAGGACAGTGCCCAGGCACTAATGTCCACTTTTGCCAGCCTTTTGTGAGGAATTTATGCTGCCCAGGGTGCCCCCCCCCCACCCACCCACATGCCCTGCACCCTGCAGTGCCTGTGTTTGTGTGGAAGCATGGCGCACAGCATTCCGCTCGCTGCGTGGTACCTCAGAATGCCGTCACTGGAGAAGAAGTCTTCTGTTCTTCTGCTACTCGCCTGTCTTCTGACTACTGGCTCTGTAAGGGGGTGATGGCAGGCTACGGGAGTGGGCATCTAGGCGTACCCAGCGATCAGCACCCTCAGGAGCTAATGGTGTCCTGTCAGCCAGAAGCAGAGCCATTGAACTCACTAGAAGTTGGTCATACTTCTCTCCCCTAAGTTCCACGAAGCAGGGAGACTGTTGCCAGCAGCCTCCCTGAAAATAAGAAAAACTAACATAAGTCTTTTCAGAGAAACTCAGTAGAGCTCCCCTGTAGTGCATCCAGTCTCACTGGGCACAATTCTAAAACTGGAGTCTGGAGGAGGGGCATAGAGGGAGGAGACAGTTCACACCCTTTGAAAGTCTTAAAGTGCCCATGTCTCCTGCGGATCCCGTCTATACCCCATGGTTCTTAATGTGATCCCAGCATCCTCTAGGACGTATGAGAAAACAAATAACGCACACACGAGGAGGAGAGAACAAAGGAAGCTATAAGGAGGGGAGGGGAGGGGAGGGGGGGGGGAGGTAAGGTAGTAAAGGGATATTGGATAAACTACAACCTTATACATATTCATTAATGTACCAGTAGTTAGAAGTAGAAGAGCTCTAACAGAAACCACAAAGCTTATCTAAAGCCACACCACGCTGGATATGCCCAATCTCATTTGATCTTTGAAGCAAAGCAGTATTGGACTTTGTTACTACCAAGCAGTCTCCCATCCATGTATTATCAGATTATTTAGGTGTTTTTAAACTACCAACACCCTTTTCTTGGTACTGTACATTTAATTTTTACACATATTCTTTTATGTACCAGAAGTTAGAAGTAGAAGAGCTCTAACAGAAACCACGAGGTCATCTACAGCCACAGCACACTGGATTTGCCCAATCTCTCCTGATCATGGAAGCTGAGCAGTGTTGGTCCTGGTTTTAGTACTTGGATGGGAGACCACCAGGAAATACCAGGAGCTGTGTGTATTTTTACAATACCAACACCGTTCTCTTGATGCATTCCATTTTGAAACATTGGGGCAGATCTATTAAGCCTGGTGAACTGATAAAGTGCAAGGTGATAAAGTACCAGCCAGTCAGCTCCTAACTGTCATTTTTCAAACCCAGCCTGTGACATGGCAATTAGGAGCTGATTGGCTGGTACTTTATCACCATGCAAATTATCATTTCACCAGGTTTAATAAATCAAAACAAAAGAAGTACAGATAGCGCTTGCAGATTTATTATTATAAATTTATTAATTAACTATTATCTCAATGATAATTCTTCACTAGTACTATTATAGTACCAAGGATATAGATTAATAAAAAAAAAAATATCTTTCCCTTGCCTTGACAACAAATTTACATATATAAAAAAACTAAAACCACATTGACATCAATTAATAATATATAAGAAAATGCTCTGCTCCACAAATTGGTTTAGCTAGCCCTCTTAGTACAGAAAGAGATACAATAGTTTCAATGAGTCCCAGTGTTTCACTTAACTGCTACAACTGCAACAGCTGAGTCCAATATCTGGTTACTTAGTTTCATTTAGTTTACTGCTGTTTCCTTTCTTTGGTGATGGTAATCTCATGTGCTTTCTCTGAGACCAATCTTGTTATGCCCCTTCCCCACAAGGCATGCGCCTTTTGTCCATATTGCAAAAATGGAATATGGAATAGGGCTTGCTTTCAATCATATATAGTACGTATAGTATTTAGCAGCTTTTTTGTCCACTTTAAATGACGCTGATCAGATTAACAGCAATTTCATCGTGAAGCAGTAGGATTAATGGATATAGTCACAGTTTTTATAAGACATGGCCATGTTAAGTTTTAATTACCACTCCGCCTCAGGTTTCCGTCTTTGTAACCCTCCCGGCTCTGGTGCTAATTTACCGTTCCAAACGAGCCTTATCCGGAGATACGTCCAAAGTCCTCCTGATGCTCGGCGTGAGTGGTAGATTAGGTTGTCACTGGCAGGTGCAAATACAGTAGGTGTTTCTCAGGTTTAATAAATCGTCCGCTTATTCATTTATGTACGAGTAGTTAGAAGTAGAAGAACTCTAACAGAAACCACTAAGCTCATCTACAGCCACACCACACTGTATATGCCCAATATCACCTGATCTTAGGCCTGGTTTGTTCTTGGATGTGAGACCACCTGGGAATACCAGGTGCTGTAGGTAGTTTTATACTACCAACACCGTTCTCTTGATGCATTCTATTTTGAAACTTATTCATTGATGTAGAAGTTAGAAACAGCAAAAATCATCTACAGCCGCATCACACTGGATATGTCCAATCCAGTGGCGTAACTAGAAATTTTTCTCCCCCAAGCCAAAAAATTCTTCGGCGCCCCCCCCCCCCCCCTTCATGCTCCATAATTGGGAGCAAGAAAGGGATAAATATGCGCGCGCCTAAGGCGCGCGCGTCAAAAAAGGGGCGTGGTTTTGTTGGAGTGGGCGTGATTTCGCATAAAGGGGCGTGGCATTGCAGGAAAAGACTACCTTATACCCCAGTTTTGCAACCTGCACGCCCATACGTTGGCCACCACAGGAAAGAAAAATTATCCTGATTCATGCCCCTTACATTATTTGTCATTTTTCCTCCTTATAGTAATGCCCAGTATACATTATGCCACATACTGCAATGGCCCTTAGACATTATGCCGCACACAATAATGCACGACACAATATGCACACACTGTAATGCCCCCGACACATTATGCCACACACCGTAATGTCTGTGACACATTATGCCACACACCGTAATGCCTGTGACACATTATGACAGGAATCGCAATGCCCGTTATACATTATGCTACACACTGCAATGCCCCTGATACATTATAGCACATACAATGTCTGTGACACATTATGACACACACCGCAATGTCCGTGATACATTATGCCACACACTGCAATGCCCGATACATTATAGCACATACAATGCCTGTGACACATTATGCCACACACTGCAATGACCTTGAGACATTATACCACAATGCCCGTGATATAGTATACCATACACCGTAATGCCTGTGACACATACCGCAATGCCCTGCCCGTTATACCCTATGCCACACATCGCAATGCCCGTTATGTATTATGCCACACTGCAATGACCCTGAGACATTATACCACATACCACAATGCCCGTGATATAGTATACCACACACCGTAATGCCTGACACATTATGACACACACCGCAATGTCCGTGATACATTATGCCACACACTGCAATGACCCTGAGACATTATACCACATATCACAATGCCCGCGATATAGTATACCATACACCGTAATGCCTGCGACACATTATGACACACACCGCAATGTCCGTGATACATTATGCCACACACCGTAATGCCCATTACACATTAAGTCTACAGTAAGGCTTCTAATTACTTTTCAATTACCTGCTCGTTGTCAGGGGTTTCATGCACTGGGTGTCATGCTCGTTGCCAGGGGTTTCATGCTCTTGGTTCCATGCACGGTGCCAGGGGTTTTCATGCTCAGGGTGTCATGCTCGTTGCCAGGGGTTTCATGCACTGGGTGTCATGCTCGTTGCCAGGTGTTTCATGCACTGGGTGTCATGCTCGTTGCCAGATGTTTCATGCACTGGGTGTCATGCTCGTTGCTAGGAGGTAGTCTTTGTTGCTAGGGCAGTGCTCCCAGTGCCACATATGTCCCCAGTGCCAGATATTCCCCCACGGTGCCAGGTACTTACATGCCCCAGTGCCAAATATAGTCGTCCCCCCCATGTGCCAGGTACACATATGCCCCCAGTGCCAGATATTCCCCCCCAGTGCCATATATGCCCCCAGTGCCAGATATTCCCCCCAGTGCCATATATGCCCCCCGTGCCATATATGCCCCCAGTGCCAGATACCCCCCCCCAGTGCCATATATGCCCCCAGTGCCAGATATTCCCCCCAGTGCCATATATGCCCCAGTGCCAGATATCCCCCCCAGTGCCAGATATGCCCCCAGTGCCAGATATTCCCCCCAGTGCCAGAAATGCCCCAGTGCCAGATATTCCTCCCCCCCCCGTGCCATATATGCCCCCAGTGCCAGATATTTACCCCCCCCCCCCCCCGCCGTCGCTTTTTGGAGGGACACGGAGGGCACAGCTCGTCTCTCCTGTGTCCCTCCTGCTGCATCATCTCCGGCGGCCGCGGGTCTAATAGGGGGAAGTGCCGGTTCGTGAGCCAATTAGAGCTCACGGACGGCACTTCCCCCTATTAGACCCGCGGCCGCCGGAGATGATGCAGCAGGAGGGACACAGGGAGGCACGCTGTGTGCCCTCCGTGTCCCTCCAAAAAGCGGCGGAGGGAAGGAGACTGCAGACTGACATGCGGACGCTCGTCCGCATGTCAGTCTGCTGTAAATCAGTGGCGCCCCCGCAGCCCCTCGCCCCCAAGCCACCGCGAGGACTGCGGGGGCAGTAGTTACGCCACTGGTCCAATCTCATCTGATGATGGAAGCTAAGCAGTGTTGTGCCTGGTTTGTTTTTGGATTTCAAGTCCTGCCTTCTGGTTTGGCCACGGCACCTCGGATATTCACCAAGGTCATGGCCGTGATGACGACCCTTCACGATCAGAGAATCAGGATCCTGACAAATCTGGACGACTTGCTGATCCTGGTGAACTCCCAAGAGGTTCTCCACAGTTATCTGGAACTGGCGGTCCAATTCCTAAAAGTCCACGGGTGGCTATTCAACTGAAAAAAGTCCTCGCTGGTCCCTGCTCGGAACATTGTGCACCTAGGGGCACTGCTGGACACACACAGCCAACAATTGTTTCTGTCTCCAGAGAAAGTCCTGAAAATTCAGGACAGTATCGTCCTCTCTCGCCCAAGAGTGTTGATACACACGGCGATGCAAGTACTAGACCTCATGGTGTCGGCTTTCGATATGGTAGAGTACGCTCAATTTCATTACCGCCCTCTGCAGAGGTTAATCCTCTCCAAGTGGGACGGCCTGCCTCATCGGATGATGTCTCAAATGATCTCCTTGACTCCGGAGGTTCGTCTGACACTGAGCTGGTGGTTACAGGACCAACAGTTGAGCAGGGGCCATCCCTTCTGGATCTCCAACTGTGTCCTCCTGACAATGGATGCCAGTCTTTTGGGCTGGGCCATGGTGTTGGAGCAACACTTTCTCCAGGGTCGGTGGACCAGGGAGGAATCTCTCCTCCTGATATACATTCTGGAATTGCAGGCAGTGTTCAATTAATTGACACTGGCCCTGCCTCTAGTACAGAACAGGCCTGTTCAAGTACAATCTGACAACGCCACCACGGTAGTGTACACAAATCATCAAGGCGGCACTCGAAACTGCATGGCAAAGCTGGAAGTATCAAAAATCCTCCGTTGGGTAGAAAGTCATCTGACAGCAATATCGGCAGTGTTCATTCCCGGAGTCCTCAACTAGGAAGCGGATTTCCTCAGTCGTCAGGACGTTCACGCTGGAGAGTGGAGAGGCCGCAGCAGAAATGTCTGCACTGGTGTCAGTAGGTGACTGAGGCAGGGATGACTGGGAGATAGTGGGTGACTGAAGCATGTATGAGTGGGAGATAGTGGGTGACTGAGGCCGGGGTGACTGGGAGATAGTTGGTGACAGGGAGATAGTGGGTTACTGAGGGAGGGGTGATAGGAAGGGGTTGGGTAAGTATGGGAAGAAAGTGGGTGACAGGTATAATAAATGACTAAGGCAGGGGTGATAGGGAGATAGTGGATGACTGTGGCAGGGGTGACAGGGACAGTAAGAGACTGAGGCAGGGGTGACAGGGATAGTGGCTGACTGAGGCAGGGGTGACTGGGAGATAGTGGGTGACTGAGGCAGGGTTGACAGGGATAGTGGGTGACTGAAGCAGGGGTGATAGGGTGACAGTGGGTGACTAAAGCAGGGGTGACTGGTATAGTGGGTGACTGAGGCAGGGATCGCAGATATAGTGGTTGACTGAGGCAGCGGTGACTGGGAGATAGTGGGTAACTGAGGCAGGGGTGACAGGGAAAGTGTGTGACTCAGGCAGGGGTGATAGGGAGATAGTGGGCTGCATATCTCTGCCTCACTGCAGCAGCACATTCCTGCTTCAATGACAGCAGCACATCCCTACCTCACTTATAGCAGCACATCCCTGCCTCGCTGACAGCAGCACATCCCTGCCTCGCTGACAGCAGCACATCCCTGCCTCGCTGACAGCAGCACATCCCTGCTTCGCTGACAGCAGCACATCCCTGCTTCGCTGACAGCAGCACATCCCTGCTTCGCTGACAGCAGCACATCCCTGCCTCGCTGACAGCAGCACATCCCTGTCTCGCTGACAGCAGCACAGCACTGCTTCGCTGACAGCAGCACATCACTGCTTCACTACCAGCAGCACATCCCTGCCTCACTGGCAGCAGCACATCCCTGCCTTACTGACAGCTGTATATAGGGCCTAATTCAGACCTGATCCCTGCTGTGCATATTCACACAACAGGAGATCAGGTCTGAAGTGCGTGTGTGCTGGTGCCGCAGTGCACCGGCACATGCCAGAGATGCGATCAGCATCTCTGCCCAGTGAGCGCCTCTGCCTGATTGACAGGCAGAGGCGGTCACTGGGCAGGAGGAGTCGGGCCAGCGGCGTTGTGCCGCCATTTTGGGGGCACAGTCAGGACAACGCAGACATGACCGGACCGTATGGGGGCGGGCCGTGACGGCTGCGTGACCCGGACAGCAACGGGCCTTATTTACTAAAATCTCAGATAAATTTTATGGCATTTATGTGCAGTCTAGTTTGCACAGTTGATAGAGTGTTGATCTTGCACTATCAATGTAAGCCTCACATAGGTTTGATACACATGTAAGTTTGTTTTTATTTTACTACATTGTGGTTTGTGGCTCTATACCATGTAATGCATGTCTTTTAACAGTAGTCAAGTCTTCCAATGTGCTTGTTAGTGAAACCCAATAGATAGCTTTATTTTATTTTGTTTCTTCAAATATTGAATGCATATGTCTTATAACTTTTTTTTTTTTTTCAATATACAGGTTGAGTATCTGTATATACATTTTTATTATAAGATTTTCAATGACACAAGTACATCCAAGTTGCAGATTATGGATTGTGAAGGACAAATCAACCATATAAACAATTTAAGCAATTTAAATTGCATGCAGGTAGTAGAATATCAAACTCCTTGGATGAGAGTTGGTCGTAATAAACTAGGATAGAAAAGAATAAAGTAGAAAATAAGATTTTAAACCTACCGGTAAATCTTTTAAAAAAACAAAAAAGGTTTATTTTATGGCAGTAGTTTCCAAACTGGGGTTCTTGCACTGGTAGCATAGTTTGGTGGTCCAGGACCAATTAAAATTATTTATACTTTATTAAATTGGCAAAACCATTCCCTCACAACATAACTGAACCTGAGGATGACATGCTATAAACACAATTTACTTAATTTTATATTTTTTTCTGAATTTCTCAATAAAAAAAACTTTGGCCTAGGGGTGCCGTGAAACAAATTTTGATACTCTAGGGCAGGGGTGTCAAACCCATGGGCCGCATGCCGCCCCCAATGCATCCTTTTGTGGCCCACAGGCCGGGGTCCGGCAGGGGTCCGACAGGGGTCCTTTTGTGGCCCGATCACCTTGCTTAGAGCGAGGGCAGGAGAGTGCAGCCAGAGTCTTTGCTTTCTATGTGCGGCACCATCTTCCCGAAGAGATCACCGGGAAGATAGTGCCCCTTCCACTGGCTACAGCACAGGTATACTGGGGTGGGGTAGCAAACTGGGGGCCCCAATGGGCCCCTCCAGCAGTCCCTCTACCAAAACACATCTTTTGGTGGTTTTGCGGTGTTGTTATAACTACATGGTGACGATTCTGTAGCACAGAGATTTTCAACCATTTACAACTCACGTCACACAGAACAAGATTTAAATATTGACAAGGCACACTGAAATATAATGGTGATGCATGGTGCAGTATCGTGTCCTAGGATGTCATGTCGCAGCTTCTCCATAGGTAACGCCTGAACAGGCCCGGTGACAGGGGGGACAAAGGGGACACTTGTTCAGGGCTCCAAGTATTAAGAACAGAAATAATGGGGCCACAGTGCCAATATTGCTTTTTAAAGTGTATCCACCAACTGCTCAATTTAAGCAGGAAAACAATTAACAGGCCAACTAAACCCTCCCCCCTCCTTTTACCCCATCACTTTGTCCAGTCCCTGTGGTCCATACTGTATTGCCATTATTATGCATGTTGCTGTGCTGGCCCTTTTCTGAATGTCCCTGCCACCGCCACCGAAGAGCTGGATAGCCCAGTATGAAAACCACCTGCCGGCCTCACTGACGGTCCGAGTCAAAGGCTCCATTTTTTTTTAAAGATCCCTCTGCCAAGTTAAGGGGGGGTTGAGGGGGCCCCAGAGATATCAGTGTACTGGGCCCCGAGATTTCTGTTTCTGGCCCTGACCCTCAGGGGCGTATCTACCCCTTGGCCAGGATGGCACTTGCCAGGGGCACCATCCAGCTGTGCCAACCGTGGCTAAGGGATAGAGTTCTGCAGTCTCGAAAGGGCGCTATGGCAATCAGCATGGGACTGACCAATTAGACGGTGAGGGAAGGATACTGAAATTGTCCCAACCCTGTTACAGTTTGAAACGCCCCTCAACTGCTGTCCACTGCTTCACTCCTAGCTCTGCCCCTTTGCACAGTGGGCAAGGAGATGGCTGGAGACAGCTGCACAGCCATGCCTTGCAAGTTCGAGAGAGCTGTTGAATTTCAGCACTTCAAGTCAGAGCCTGCCCCCTGCTGCCCAAGCAGTCCGTGACAGTTAGTGTCGAGGAGGGGGGGATTTGTGCATGTGTGCTATCAGTGTGTGTGTGTGTGGGGGGGGGGGGGGGGTGGAGGATGTGTGTGACTGTGAGGGAGCTGTCAGTGTCAGTGGGGAGAGGAGCAGGAGGGAGTTGTCAGTGTGTGGAAGTGATGAGAGTTGTCAGTACTGGGGAAATGTGTGTGTGTGTGTGTACTAGATTTAGGAGTGTGTGTTTGTGAGAGGTTTCAGTTGGGGAATTAGAGTTCATACAGTAATTAAATGTTTTCATATTGAGAACTACATCTCCCAGCATATACAGTGTGCTGGGGATGCTAACAAGCTTTATTTAAAAGTTTAAAAAACATTGCTTTTATGACTGCAATGGTTAAAAAGGGAGAGCTATAAATCAATTTATCAGTGAATGATCGCAGTTTGAGCTGTTACATTTTACTGAACCACCTATCCCTCCACACTCACTACCTGTCCTCAGGATACATTTACCATCCCGGCAGACGGTATACCGGCGGTCATTTGACCGATGTTGGAATCCTGACACCACTTGGGAGACTGGTGCCGGCACACAGACAGCCAACATCCCGAAGGCGAGTATTGGAGGGAGGGTTAGGACCGGGGGAGGGGGTGTTAGGGAAGGCACTAGGAGGGGGGTGGGTTAGTCCTAGCTGCCACCCCCTGAGGGTTAGCCCTATCCGCCACCCCCCCAGAGGGTTAGGATTAGGATTAGGTATCATGTGACTGCTGGAATCCCGAGCGCCGGATGCCATACCCAACCCCCTTTACTTTTTCAGGCATTTCTATCTCTCCTCTCTCTATGGTGTTCCGATTGCCCACTTTCCCTTGTGCTTTTCTCTCTCTCTCCTTTGTTTAGAGCATCAGTTTCTGTAGTCCACTTTATCCTTATTTTTTCCAGTGTTTCACTATCTCTCTGATGTAATGAGGATGTATGGTCTAGAGGGATCAGTAATGCATTGTACTGTATAGAGGCGTCAGGGATGTAGCGTAGGGTATAGAGGCGTCAGGGATGTAGCGTAGGTTATAGAGGCATCAGGAATGTAGCGTAGGGAATAGAGGCATCAGGGATGTAGCGTAGGGTATAGAGGCGTCAGGGATGTAGCATAGGGAATAGAGGCATCAGGGATGTAGCGTAGGGAATAGAGGCGTCAGGGATTTAGCTTAGGGAATATAGGCATCAGGGATGTACTAGCAGGTATATAGAGGTCAGTGTACTGTATAGAGGGGTCAGTAATGCAGTGATGGTTATAGAAAGGTCAGTGATGTAGTGTAGGGTATAGAGGGGTCAGTTATGTAGTGTGGGGTAAAGAGGGGTTAGTAAAGATACTAAGCTGAAGTACTTAGAACACTTCTTGAATTAAGACACAACCTGCAAGAAAAAGTATGCAATATGGGTGAAAAGGCAAATGTCAGAGGTCTGATACAAGTGACCAGCTCCACACCTTGCACCACATAGCGTTATGTTAAACTGGGATATGTTCTTTTTTGGTGTGTGTGTGTGTCTGTGTGTGTGTGTGTGTGTGTGTATGTGTGTGTGGGTGGGGGGGGGGGGGGGGTGCCAAAGGAAATTTTTGCCATTGGCTCCTTTGGTCTAGAAACCAGCCCTGACCACAAAATATTTTTGTCTGAGCAGACTGGACACTGATCAGCGTTGGCTCATTCTCAGCCCCCCGCCCAGCCTCTGCTGCCAACAGACTGCTATTAGCTAGTTATCCTTCTGCCTTCCCTATCTATGACACAGACTGCTGCTAATGCTACCAGAATGTTCCCAGTGGCTTCACACCAACAGTGAATCCCAGCCGATGATGTAGGGCAGCGTGTGGGGGAGGGGGTCAGTTGCTGTGGCTCCAACATGGTAACCGCCAATGGACTGCAATGCTTTATCGAAAGGGGGGGCGCCAGTCCCTTACTTTGCCAGGGGCGCTTGGACCCCTAGCTACACCTCTGTTGACCCTAACCGATACCCCTAAACTAACCATAATTCCTGCAGTAAAAATCCATGTTTCTATGTATATAGGGGGTCATTCCGAGTTGATCGCTTGCTGCCGTTGTTCGCTGCGTAGCAATCAGTTGAAAAAAAATGGCTAATCTGTGCATGCGCATGCTCCGTAATGTGCATGCGCATCGTACGGGTACAAAGTCCATTGTGGTTTTGCACTAGTTCTAGCGATTATTCCAATCACAGAACAGGCCACAAGGAGATTGACAGAAAGAGGGCGTTTCTGGGTGTCAACTGACCGTTTTCAGGGAGTGCTTGGAAAAATGCAGGCGTGGCAGAAGAAATGCAGACGTGGCTGGGCATTCGCTGGATGGGTGTGTGACATCAAAAGCCGTCCTCGGTTGTTAGAATCAACGCACACGAAGTGTAACTACAGTGCTGGTCTTATTTTGAAACGATTTTGCAGGCGCTCTGCTGCTCAAGTGTTCGCACTTCTCCAAAGTGAATATACACTCTCCAGTGGGCAGCGACAATGCGTTTGCATGGCTGCTAAAAACTGCTAGCGAGCAATCAACTCAGAATGACCCCCATAGTGTATTGCAAGAAAATATCTGTAAATCCAATGGTACCGTAAGTGCGGTATATACTCGCACTTCTTTGCGGGGTGAGAACATCTCCCCTAAGTGAAGTCAGCCCTATGAATAGAGTTTGTGTGATCCCTGTGCAGCAGTCACAGAAAGGGTTCATCTCTGCAGTTTGTCACTCAAATTACATTGCTGCATTTTTTCTAGAAGTGGATCTGAGAGCTGTTACCCGCAGACCAGCTACAATAATTATCCTGGGTACTCACTAGACCAGTGGTTCTCAAACTGCACCCTGGGGTGCCTCAGGACACTTGCAGGGGTGCCTTGGATTGATGGTCCAGGACCAATTCAAAATATTTATAGTTAGTGTTATAGGCAAAACCAGTGCTGTTGGCTGGCAATCATAACATATGTGCACAAGCAGAAGCAAATCCTGTCCCCTACCAAAGGGCCAGTGCTAGGGTGTTTGGCGCCTCCCTGCAAACTATTAATTTGGGCCCTCTCTCCAATACTTAATAAAGGGACAGTGCGCTCCTTAAAAAAAGAAGGTGTGGTATCACAAGGAAGGGGCATGGCCACACAATAGCACCCCAAATAAAAATACGCCACACAGTAGCACTGTCTTATTGTCATTACACCGCATGTAATAATAATAATAATAATAATAATAATACCCACAGTCGCAGTGCCCTTTATACACATAACCACCATATCAGTGCAGCTTACACACATAATGCCAACAGTAGCAGTGCCCCTCCTACACATGCCCACGGTGGCAATCCTTTACATGGCAAATATCAACCTGGTTTTGCCATGTAAAGGATTGCCACTTTAAAAAACAAACAATAAAAAAAAAAAAAAACAACAGGAAAAAACACAAAATCTCTCACTTTCTGATTCTCACACCCTATTACATTCCTCCCTATATATTTAAATGTTTCTATTACTGTATGTTCCCTCTTCCCTTCTCCAAACTATACACATCAACATTTTTTAGTATTTCCAGGTAAGTTTTGTGATGTAGGCCATGCACAATTTTAGTTGCCCAATGTATTTACAGCCTTCTGGAGATATGGCTTCTGGAACTGAACACAGGATTCTAAATGTGGCTGTACCAAGGACCTATACAGTGGCATTACAGGTTGAGTATCCCTCATCCAAAATGCTTGGGACCAGAGAAATGTGGGCCACAAAAGGATGCATTGGGGGCGGCATGCGGTTTTTTAAACTTTTAAATAAAGCTTGTTAGCATCCCCAGCACACTGTATATGCTGGGAGATGTAGTTCTCAATATGAAAACATTTAATTACTGTATGAACTCTAATTCCCCAACTGAAACCTCTCACAAACACACACTCCTAAATCTAGTACACACACACACACACATTTCCCCAGTACTGACAACTCTCATCACTTCCACACACTGACAACTCCCTCCTGCTCCTCTCCCCACTGACACTGACAGCTCCCTCACAGTCACACACATCCTCCACCCCCCCCCCCCCCCCACACACACACACACTGATAGCACACATGCACAAATCCCCCCCTCCTCGACACTAACTGTCACGGACTGCTTGGGCAGCAGGGGGCAGGCTCTGACTTGAAGTGCTGAAATTCAACAGCTCTCTCGAACTTGCAAGGCATGGCTGTGCAGCTGTCTCCAGCCATCTCCTTGCCCACTGTGCAAAGGGGCAGAGCTAGGAGTGAAGCAGTGGACAGCAGTTGAGGGGCGTTTCAAACTGTAACAGGGTTGGGACAATTTCAGTATCCTTCCCTCACCGTCTAATTGGTCAGTCCCATGCTGATTGCCATAGCGCCCTTTCGAGACTGCAGAACTCTATCCCTTAGCCACGGTTGGCACAGCTGGATGGTGCCCCTGGCAAGTGCCATCCTGGCCAAGGGGTAGATACGCCCCTGAGGGTCAGGGCCAGAAACAGAAATCTCGGGGCCCAGTACACTGATATCTCTGGGGCCCCCTCAACCCCCCCTTAACTTGGCAGAGGGATCTTTAAAAAAAAATGGAGCCTTTGACTCGGACCGTCAGTGAGGCCGGCAGGTGGTTTTCATACTGGGCTATCCAGCTCTTCGGTGGCGGTGGCAGGGACATTCAGAAAAGGGCCAGCACAGCAACATGCATAATAATGGCAATACAGTATGGACCACAGGGACTGGACAAAGTGATGGGGTAAAAGGAGGGGGGAGGGTTTAGTTGGCCTGTTAATTGTTTTCCTGCTTAAATTGAGCAGTTGGTGGATACACTTTAAAAAGCAATATTGGCACTGTGGCCCCATTATTTCTGTTCTTAATACTTGGAGCCCTGAACAAGTGTCCCCTTTGTCCCCCCTGTCACCGGGCCTGTTCAGGCGTTACCTATGGAGAAGCTGCGACATGACATCCTAGGACACGATACTGCACCATGCATCACCATTATATTTCAGTGTGCCTTGTCAATATTTAAATCTTGTTCTGTGTGACGTGAGTTGTAAATGGTTGAAAATCTCTGTGCTACAGAATCGTCACCATGTAGTTATAACAACACCGCAAAACCACCAAAAGATGTGTTTTGGTAGAGGGACTGCTGGAGGGGCCCATTGGGGCCCCCAGTTTGCTACCCCACCCCAGTATACCTGTGCTGTAGCCAGTGGAAGGGGCACTATCTTCCCGGTGATCTCTTCGGGAAGATGGTGCCGCACATAGAAAGCAAAGACTCTGGCTGCACTCTCCTGCCCTCGCTCTAAGCAAGGTGATCGGGCCACAAAAGGACCCCTGTCGGACCCCTGCCGGACCCCGGCCTGTGGGCCACAAAAGGATGCATTGGGGGCGGCATGCGGCCCATGGGTTTGACACCCCTGCCCTAGAGTATCAAAATTTGTTTCACGGCACCCCTAGGCCAAAGTTTTTTTTATTGAGAAATTCAGAAAAAAATATAAAATTAAGTAAATTGTGTTTATAGCATGTCATCCTCAGGTTCAGTTATGTTGTGAGGGAATGGTTTTGCCAATTTAATAAAGTATAAATAATTTTAATTGGTCCTGGACCACCAAACTATGCTACCAGTGCAAGAACCCCAGTTTGGAAACTACTGCCATAAAATAAACCTTTTTTGTTTTTTTAAAAGATTTACCGGTAGGTTTAAAATCTTATTTTCTACTTTATTCTTTTCTATCCTAGTTTATTACGACCAACTCTCATCCAAGGAGTTTGATATTCTACTACCTGCATGCAATTTAAATTGCTTAAATTGTTTATATGGTTGATTTGTCCTTCACAATCCATAATCTGCAACTTGGATGTACTTGTGTCATTGAAAATCTTATAATAAAAATGTATATACAGATACTCAACCTGTATATTGAAAAAAAAAAAAAAGTTATAAGACATATGCATTCAATATTTGAAGAAACAAAATAAAATAAAGCTATCTATTGGGTTTCACTAACAAGCACATTGGAAGACTTGACTACTGTTAAAAGACATGCATTACATGGTATAGAGCCACAAACCACAATGTAGTAAAATAAAAACAAACTTACATGTGTATCAAACCTATGTGAGGCTTACATTGATAGTGCAAGATCAACACTCTATCAACTGTGCAAACTAGACTGCACATAAATGCCATAAAATTTATCTGAGATTTTAGTAAATAAGGCCCGTTGCTGTCCGGGTCACGCAGCCGTCACGGCCCGCCCCCATACGGTCCGGTCATGTCTGCGTTGTCCTGACTGTGCCCCCAAAATGGCGGCACAACGCCGCTGGCCCGACTCCTCCTGCCCAGTGACCGCCTCTGCCTGTCAATCAGGCAGAGGCGCTCACTGGGCAGAGATGCTGATCGCATCTCTGGCATGTGCCGGTGCACTGCGGCACCAGCACACACGCACTTCAGACCTGATCTCCTGTTGTGTGAATATGCACAGCAGGGATCAGGTCTGAATTAGGCCCTATATACAGCTGTCAGTAAGGCAGGGATGTGCTGCTGCCAGTGAGGCAGGGATGTGCTGCTGGTAGTGAAGCAGTGATGTGCTGCTGTCAGCGAAGCAGTGCTGTGCTGCTGTCAGCGAGACAGGGATGTGCTGCTGTCAGCGAGGCAGGGATGTGCTGCTGTCAGCGAAGCAGGGATGTGCTGCTGTCAGCGAAGCAGGGATGTGCTGCTGTCAGCGAAGCAGGGATGTGCTGCTGTCAGCGAGGCAGGGATGTGCTGCTGTCAGCGAGGCAGGGATGTGCTGCTGTCAGCGAGGCAGGGATGTGCTGCTATAAGTGAGGTAGGGATGTGCTGCTGTCATTGAAGCAGGAATGTGCTGCTGCAGTGAGGCAGAGATATGCAGCCCACTATCTCCCTATCACCCCTGCCTGAGTCACACACTTTCCCTGTCACCCCTGCCTCAGTTACCCACTATCTCCCAGTCACCGCTGCCTCAGTCAACCACTATATCTGCGATCCCTGCCTCAGTCACCCACTATACCAGTCACCCCTGCTTTAGTCACCCACTGTCACCCTATCACCCCTGCTTCAGTCACCCACTATCCCTGTCAACCCTGCCTCAGTCACCCACTATCTCCCAGTCACCCCTGCCTCAGTCAGCCACTATCCCTGTCACCCCTGCCTCAGTCTCTTACTGTCCCTGTCACCCCTGCCACAGTCATCCACTATCTCCCTATCACCCCTGCCTTAGTCATTTATTATACCTGTCACCCACTTTCTTCCCATACTTACCCAACCCCTTCCTATCACCCCTCCCTCAGTAACCCACTATCTCCCTGTCACCAACTATCTCCCAGTCACCCCGGCCTCAGTCACCCACTATCTCCCACTCATACATGCTTCAGTCACCCACTATCTCCCAGTCATCCCTGCCTCAGTCACCTACTGACACCAGTGCAGACATTTCTGCTGCGGCCTCTCCACTCTCCAGCGTGAACGTCCTGACGACTGAGGAAATCCGCTTCCTAGTTGAGGACTCCGGGAATGAACACTGCCGATATTGCTGTCAGATGACTTTCTACCCAACGGAGGATTTTTGATACTTCCAGCTTTGCCATGCAGTTTCGAGTGCCGCCTTGATGATTTGTGTACACTACCGTGGTGGCGTTGTCAGATTGTACTTGAACAGGCCTGTTCTGTACTAGAGGCAGGGCCAGTGTCAATTAATTGAACACTGCCTGCAATTCCAGAATGTATATCAGGAGGAGAGATTCCTCCCTGGTCCACCGACCCTGGAGAAAGTGTTGCTCCAACACCATGGCCCAGCCCAAAAGACTGGCATCCATTGTCAGGAGGACACAGTTGGAGATCCAGAAGGGATGGCCCCTGCTCAACTGTTGGTCCTGTAACCACCAGCTCAGTGTCAGACGAACCTCCGGAGTCAAGGAGATCATTTGAGACATCATCCGATGAGGCAGGCCGTCCCACTTGGAGAGGATTAACCTCTGCAGAGGGCGGTAATGAAATTGAGCGTACTCTACCATATCGAAAGCCGACACCATGAGGTCTAGTACTTGCATCGCCGTGTGTATCAACACTCTTGGGCGAGAGAGGACGATACTGTCCTGAATTTTCAGGACTTTCTCTGGAGACAGAAACAATTGTTGGCTGTGTGTGTCCAGCAGTGCCCCTAGGTGCACAATGTTCCGAGCAGGGACCAGCGAGGACTTTTTTCAGTTGAATAGCCACCCGTGGACTTTTAGGAATTGGACCGCCAGTTCCAGATAACTGTGGAGAACCTCTTGGGAGTTCACCAGGATCAGCAAGTCGTCCAGATTTGTCAGGATCCTGATTCTCTGATCGTGAAGGGTCGTCATCACGGCCATGACCTTGGTGAATATCCGAGGTGCCGTGGCCAAACCAGAAGGCAGGACTTGAAATCCAAAAACAAACCAGGCACAACACTGCTTAGCTTCCATCATCAGATGAGATTGGACCAGTGGCGTAACTACTGCCCCCGCAGTCCTCGCGGTGGCTTGGGGGCGAGGGGCTGCGGGGGCGCCACTGATTTACAGCAGACTGACATGCGGACGAGCGTCCGCATGTCAGTCTGCAGTCTCCTTCCCTCCGCCGCTTTTTGGAGGGACACGGAGGGCACACAGCGTGCCTCCCTGTGTCCCTCCTGCTGCATCATCTCCGGCGGCCGCGGGTCTAATAGGGGGAAGTGCCGTCCGTGAGCTCTAATTGGCTCACGAACCGGCACTTCCCCCTATTAGACCCGCGGCCGCCGGAGATGATGCAGCAGGAGGGACACAGGAGAGACGAGCTGTGCCCTCCGTGTCCCTCCAAAAAGCGACGGCGGGGGGGGGGGGGGGTAAATATCTGGCACTGGGGGCATATATGGCACGGGGGGGGGAGGAATATCTGGCACTGGGGCATTTCTGGCACTGGGGGGAATATCTGGCACTGGGGGCATATCTGGCACTGGGGGGGATATCTGGCACTGGGGCATATATGGCACTGGGGGGAATATCTGGCACTGGGGGCATATATGGCACTGGGGGGGGGTATCTGGCACTGGGGGCATATATGGCACGGGGGGCATATATGGCACTGGGGGGAATATCTGGCACTGGGGGCATATATGGCACTGGGGGGGAATATCTGGCACTGGGGGCATATGTGTACCTGGCACATGGGGGGGACGACTATATTTGGCACTGGGGCATGTAAGTACCTGGCACCGTGGGGGAATATCTGGCACTGGGGACATATGTGGCACTGGGAGCACTGCCCTAGCAACAAAGACTACCTCCTAGCAACGAGCATGACACCCAGTGCATGAAACATCTGGCAACGAGCATGACACCCAGTGCATGAAACACCTGGCAACGAGCATGACACCCAGTGCATGAAACCCCTGGCAACGAGCATGACACCCTGAGCATGAAAACCCCTGGCACCGTGCATGGAACCAAGAGCATGAAACCCCTGGCAACGAGCATGACACCCAGTGCATGAAACCCCTGACAACGAGCAGGTAATTGAAAAGTAATTAGAAGCCTTACTGTAGACTTAATGTGTAATGGGCATTACGGTGTGTGGCATAATGTATCACGGACATTGCGGTGTGTGTCATAATGTGTCGCAGGCATTACGGTGTATGGTATACTATATCGCGGGCATTGTGATATGTGGTATAATGTCTCAGGGTCATTGCAGTGTGTGGCATAATGTATCACGGACATTGCGGTGTGTGTCATAATGTGTCAGGCATTACGGTGTATGGTATACTATATCACGGGCATTGTGGTATGTGGTATAATGTCTCAGGGTCATTGCAGTGTGGCATAATACATAACGGGCATTGCGATGTGTGGCATAGGGTATAACGGGCAGGGCATTGCGGTATGTGTCACAGGCATTACGGTGTATGGTATACTATATCACGGGCATTGTGGTATAATGTCTCAAGGTCATTGCAGTGTGTGGCATAATGTGTCACAGGCATTGTATGTGCTATAATGTATCGGGCATTGCAGTGTGTGGCATAATGTATCACGGACATTGCGGTGTGTGTCATAATGTGTCACAGACATTGTATGTGCTATAATGTATCAGGGGCATTGCAGTGTGTAGCATAATGTATAACGGGCATTGCGATTCCTGTCATAATGTGTCACAGGCATTACGGTGTGTGGCATAATGTGTCACAGACATTACGGTGTGTGGCATAATGTGTCGGGGGCATTACAGTGTGTGCATATTGTGTCGTGCATTATTGTGTGCGGCATAATGTCTAAGGGCCATTGCAGTATGTGGCATAATGTATACTGGGCATTACTATAAGGAGGAAAAATGACAAATAATGTAAGGGGCATGAATCAGGATAATTTTTCTTTCCTGTGGTGGCCAACGTATGGGCGTGCAGGTTGCAAAACTGGGGTATAAGGTAGTCTTTTCCTGCAATGCCACGCCCCTTTATGCGAAATCACGCCCACTCCAACAAAACCACGCCCCTTTTTTGACGCGCGCGCCTTAGGCGCGCGCATATTTATCCCTTTCTTGCTCCCAATTATGGAGCATGAAGGGGGGGGGGGGGGGCGCCGAAGAATTTTTTGGCTTGGGGGAGAAAAATTTCTAGTTACGCCACTGGATTGGACATATCCAGTGTGATGCGGCTGTAGATGATTTTTGCTGTTTCTAACTTCTACATCAATGAATAAGTTTCAAAATAGAATGCATCAAGAGAACGGTGTTGGTAGTATAAAACTACCTACAGCACCTGGTATTCCCAGGTGGTCTCACATCCAAGAACAAACCAGGCCTAAGATCAGGTGATATTGGGCATATACAGTGTGGTGTGGCTGTAGATGAGCTTAGTGGTTTCTGTTAGAGTTCTTCTACTTCTAACTACTCGTACATAAATGAATAAGCGGACGATTTATTAAACCTGAGAAACACCTACTGTATTTGCACCTGCCAGTGACAACCTAATCTACCACTCACGCCGAGCATCAGGAGGACTTTGGACGTATCTCCGGATAAGGCTCGTTTGGAACGGTAAATTAGCACCAGAGCCGGGAGGGTTACAAAGACGGAAACCTGAGGCGGAGTGGTAATTAAAACTTAACATGGCCATGTCTTATAAAAACTGTGACTATATCCATTAATCCTACTGCTTCACGATGAAATTGCTGTTAATCTGATCAGCGTCATTTAAAGTGGACAAAAAAGCTGCTAAATACTATACGTACTATATATGATTGAAAGCAAGCCCTATTCCATATTCCATTTTTGCAATATGGACAAAAGGCGCATGCCTTGTGGGGAAGGGGCATAACAAGATTGGTCTCAGAGAAAGCACATGAGATTACCATCACCAAAGAAAGGAAACAGCAGTAAACTAAATGAAACTAAGTAACCAGATATTGGACTCAGCTGTTGCAGTTGTAGCAGTTAAGTGAAACACTGGGACTCATTGAAACTATTGTATCTCTTTCTGTACTAAGAGGGCTAGCTAAACCAATTTGTGGAGCAGAGCATTTTCTTATATATTATTAATTGATGTCAATGTGGTTTTAGTTTTTTTATATATGTAAATTTGTTGTCAAGGCAAGGGAAAGATATTTTTTTTTTTATTAATCTATATCCTTGGTACTATAATAGTACTAGTGAAGAATTATCATTGAGATAATAGTTAATTAATAAATTTATAATAATAAATCTGCAAGCGCTATCTGTACTTCTTTTGTTTTGATTTATTAAACCTGGTGAAATGATAATTTGCATGGTGATAAAGTACCAGCCAATCAGCTCCTAATTGCCATGTCACAGGCTGGGTTTGAAAAATGACAGTTAGGAGCTGACTGGCTGGTACTTTATCACCTTGCACTTTATCAGTTCACCAGGCTTAATAGATCTGCCCCAATGTTTCAAAATGGAATGCATCAAGAGAACGGTGTTGGTATTGTAAAAATACACACAGCTCCTGGTATTTCCTGGTGGTCTCCCATCCAAGTACTAAAACCAGGACCAACACTGCTCAGCTTCCATGATCAGGAGAGATTGGGCAAATCCAGTGTGCTGTGGCTGTAGATGACCTCGTGGTTTCTGTTAGAGCTCTTCTACTTCTAACTTCTGGTACATAAAAGAATATGTGTAAAAATTAAATGTACAGTACCAAGAAAAGGGTGTTGGTAGTTTAAAAACACCTAAATAATCTGATAATACATGGATGGGAGACTGCTTGGTAGTAACAAAGTCCAATACTGCTTTGCTTCAAAGATCAAATGAGATTGGGCATATCCAGCGTGGTGTGGCTTTAGATAAGCTTTGTGGTTTCTGTTAGAGCTCTTCTACTTCTAACTACTGGTACATTAATGAATATGTATAAGGTTGTAGTTTATCCAATATCCCTTTACTACCTTACCTCCCCCCCCCCTCCCCTCCCCTCCCCTCCTTATAGCTTCCTTTGTTCTCTCCTCCTCGTGTGTGCGTTATTTGTTTTCTCATACGTCCTAGAGGATGCTGGGATCACATTAAGAACCATGGGGTATAGACGGGATCCGCAGGAGACATGGGCACTTTAAGACTTTCAAAGGGTGTGAACTGTCTCCTCCCTCTATGCCCCTCCTCCAGACTCCAGTTTTAGAATTGTGCCCAGTGAGACTGGATGCACTACAGGGGAGCTCTACTGAGTTTCTCTGAAAAGACTTATGTTAGTTTTTCTTATTTTCAGGGAGGCTGCTGGCAACAGTCTCCCTGCTTCGTGGAACTTAGGGGAGAGAAGTATGACCAACTTCTAGTGAGTTCAATGGCTCTGCTTCTGGCTGACAGGACACCATTAGCTCCTGAGGGTGCTGATCGCTGGGTACGCCTAGATGCCCACTCCCGTAGCCTGCCATCACCCCCTTACAGAGCCAGAAGTCAGAAGACAGGCGAGTAGCAGAAGAACAGAAGACTTCTTCTCCAGTGACGGCATTCTGAGGTACCACGCAGCGAGCGGAATGCTGTGCGCCATGCTTCCACACAAACACAGGCACTGCAGGGTGCAGGGCATGTGGGTGGGTGGGGGGGGGCACCCTGGGCAGCATAAATTCCTCACAAAAGGCTGGCAAAAGTGGACATTAGTGCCTGGGCACTGTCCTTACCCCGCCAGCGTAATTAATTATTTGTTTCTGAGCGGGACAGAAGCGTGCCATTACAGCGGCGGGGCTTCTTCCTCACCTCACCAGCACATCTATAGAGCGTTACAAGTCTATCACTATAGAGTTTATTATTTCCCAGACTGTGTACTTTTGGCGCTGGGTTGTGAGCTAAAAAATCCTCTCTGTCCCTCTGACAGATTTACTGTAGGTCTATCCCCCATAAGCTGATGTGTCTGTGGGTACTTGGTACATGTGTGTCAACATGTCGGTGGCTGAATGTTTTTCCCAAGAGGAAACTATATTAGGAATGCAGACATATGATGGTGGCCCTGTTGGCACCACCAATAACTGACTGGGTGAAAGTTTCAATAATATCAGAGTGAGGTTGGATAAATCTGTGTCCCAGACACAGACGTAGAGAATAGATGTGATGTTCATGGCTATGCTTCTTTTCCCTCAGGCCCGCAAAAATGTTACTACACACTGATACTGACTCGGATACTGATTCCTATGTCGACCATAATATTTCCTGATTAGATCCAATATTGGCAAGGAGCATTCAGTACATGATTGTGGATATTAAGGACATATTAACATCACTGAGGACCCTGCTGTTCCTGACAAAGGGGTCTATATGTATGTAAATATAGATATATAATGAAAGCTGATGTAACGTTCCTCCATCTCTGTTTGAGAAAGTCTGGGCCAGCTCGACAAGATGGTTTCAAATCCCCAAAAGGTTTCCGATTGTTTATTCATTTCCTGCTGCGGACAGAATAAAGTGGGAGTCACCCCCTGTTCTGCACGGGGCCCTGTCACAAATCCAGCAGATCGTATGCAGGAAGCTACATTATTTCTAGTTATGTAACCACGGGTACATTACTTAGACCTGCCATTACATGCGCATGGGTGAGTAGTAGTATTCAAGAATTGGTCGAATACCTTGTCTTCCGATATAGATATCTTGGAGAGATGGGATACTCCTTACGTTGGATCATATCAAGGACACTGCAGCATACTTACAACTGCAAGGGATATAGGACTCTTGAGTTCACGGGCCAATTTCATGGCAGTCTCGGATAGGAGGGCAGTGTGGATTCACCAAGGGAATGCTGATGCTGACTCCAAGAAGAAAGGGAGTCTCTTCCCTATGAAGGTGAAGCCTTGTTTGGCAACGGCCTAGTTAATTTGATCTCGGCAGCTCCCGCAGGTAAGTCAACCTTCTTGCCCTATGTTCCCTCTCAACGGATGAAGACACATCATTGTCTAACGCAGTCATTTTGTCCCAATAGATATGCAAGAAGTTAAGATTCCCCTTTCTTTGCATTAGAGGAAGGAGAAGAGGGAAGAGGTCTGTAGCCTCTTCAAGATCGCAGGAGCAGAGTTCGTCCTCTGCTTCTGCCAAATCCACTGCATGACGCTGGGGCTCTCTTGCAGGAGCCCACACCAGTGGGGGCACGTCTAAAACACTTCAGTCAGTTCTGGATTAATTTGGACCTGGACTCGTGGGTTTTACAAATAGTGTCACAAGGGTACAAACTGGGGTTTCAAGACGTTCCCCCTCACCGATTGTTCAAATCGGCCTTAGTCAGCAGGGAGAAGGTTTTTATTCAAGCCTCTTCGTGCTCCCGAAGCCGGACGGCTCAGTCAGACCAATCTTAAATCTGAAATCCCTCAATTTCTACCTAAAGAAATTCAATTTCAAGATGGAATCTCTCAGGGTAGGGATCTCCAGTCCGGAGGAAGGAGATTTCATGGTTTTGGTAGACATAAGGTTGCCTAATTACATGTTCCCGTTTAGCCACTGCATCAAGCTACCTGAGGTTTGCAATTCAGGATTGTCATTACCAATTTCAGACGTTGCCGTTTGGTCTGTCCACGGCTCTGAGGATTTTCACCAGGGTGATGGTGGAAATGATGGTTCTCCTTCACAAGCAAGGAGTCACAATTATGCCGTACTTGGATGATCTCCTGATAAAGGCGAGATCCAGGGACCAGTTGGTGCAAAACATCTACTCTCCCTGACAGTTCTTCAACAACATGGTTGGCTCCTAAACTTGCCAAAATCGCAGTTGGTCCCAATGACGCGGTTGTTGTTTCTGGGAGTCATACTGGACACAGAAGAGGCTTTCTTCCAGTGGAAAGGCTATGGAGTTCCAGAGTCTGGTCAAACAAATTCTGAAACCAGCAAGAGTGTTAATCCATCAATGCATTCTGTTGCTGGGGAAGATGGTTGCGGCCTACGAGGCCATTCAGTTTGGCAGGTTCCATGCCAGAGTGTTCCAGTGGGACCTGTTGGACAAGTGGTCCGGATCCCACCTACACATGCACCGGAGGATAATCCTGTCTTCCAAGACCAGAATCTTACTCCATTGGTGGCTGCACAGTTCTCACCTCCTAGAGGGGCGATGGTTCGGGATCCAGGACTGGATCCTAGGGACCATGGATGCAACCCTCCGAGGCTGGGGAGCAGTCACACAGGGGGAAAACATCCAAGGAAGATGGTCAAGTCAGGAAAGTTTTCTCCACATAAATGTTCTGGAGTTAAGGGCCATTTAATAACTGCAGACACAGTACGCACTGGGACGGGTGCCCAGCATCCTCTACGGACTAAGAGAAAAGGATTTACCGGTAGGTATTAAAATCCTATTTTCTCTAACGTCCTAGAGGATGCTGGGGACTCCGTAAGGACCATGGGGATAGATAGGCTCCGCAGGAGACATGGGTACTTTAAGAAAGACTTTAGTTCTGGGTGTGCACTGGCTCCTCCCTCTATGCCCCTCCTCCAGACCTCAGTTTGATACTGTGCCCAGTGGAGACTGGGTGCTTTTCAGGAGCTCTCCTGAGCTTTCTGACAGAAAGTATTTTGTTAGGTTTTTAATTTTCAGGGAGCACTGCTGGCAACAGACTCCCTCATCGAGGGACTGAGGGGAGAGAAGCAGCCCTACTCTCTGAGTTGCAAGGTCCAGCTTCTTAGGCTACTGGACACCATTAGCTCCAGAGGGATTGGTACGCAGGATCTCACCCTCGCCGTCCGTCCCAGAGCCGCGCCTCCGTCCCCCTTGCAGAGCCGGAAGATAGAAGCCGGGTGAGTATGAGAAGAAAAGAAGACTTCAGAGGCGGCAGAAGACTTCATGATCTTCACTGAAGTAACGCACAGCACTGCAGCTGTGCGCCATTGCTCCCATACACCTCACACACTCCGGTCACTGTAAGGGTGCAGGGCGCAGGGGGGGGGGGCACCCTGGGCAGCAATATAAACCTCTTTTTGGCAAAAATATAACACATATACAGCGGGGCACTGTATATATGTATGAGCCCCCGCCAATTTTACAGTTTAAGCGGGACAGAAGCCTGCCGCCGAGGGTGCGGGGCTTCTCCCTCAGCACTCACCAGCGCCATTTTTTCTTCACAGCACCGCTGAGAGGAAGCTCCCCGGACTCTCCCCTGCTTATACCACGGTAGACAAGAGAGTTGAAAAGAGGGGGGGGGCACATAATTTGGCGCAAATTACATACAGCAGTACTACTGGGCAAACATTAAGTTACTGTGTATTCCTGGGTTATATAGCGCTGGGGTGTGTGCTGGCATACTCTCTCTCTGTCTCTCCAAAGGGCATTGTGGGGAACTGTCTTCAGAAAAAGCATTCCCTGTGTGTGTGGTGTGTCGGTACACGTGTGTCGACATGTCTGAGGAAGAAGGCTATATTAGAGAGGAGCAGGAGCAAATGAATGTGGTGTCTCCGCCGACAGCTGATTGGATGGATATGTGGAATGTTTTAAATGCTAGTGTAAACTCATTGCACAAAAGATTAGACAAGGCTGAAGCTTTGGGACAGTCAGGGTCTCAACCCATGCCTGATCCTATGTTGCAGGGACTGTCAGGGTCTCATAAGCGCCCACTATCCCAGATTGTTGACACAGATACAGACACGGATTCTGACTCCAGTGTCGATTACGATGATGCAAAGTTACAGCCAAAATTGGCAAAATCCATTCGATATATGATTATGGCAATAAAAGATGTTTTGCACATCAGAGAGGAACCCCCTGTCCCTGACAAGAGGGTACATATGTACAAGGTGAAAAAGCCTGAGGTAACCTTTGAGGGGGTCACACGAGCTGAACGAGTTATGTGAAAAAGCTTGGGAATCTCCAGATAAAAGACTGCAGATTTCCAAAAGGATTCTTATGGCGTATCCTTTCCCATCAATGGATAGGTTACGATGGGAATCCTCCCCTAGGGTGGACAAAGCATTAACACACTTATCCAAGAAGGTAGCCCTCCCGTCCCAGTATACGGCTACCCTCAAAGAGTCTGCTGACCGCAAACAGGAGATTACCCTGAAGTCCATTTATACACATTCAGGTACCTTACTCAGACCGGCAATTGCGTCGGCCTGGGTGTGTAGTGCTGTAGCGGCATGGACGGATACCTTATCTGAGGGGATGGATACCCTAGATAAGGATACTATTTTATTGACCCTGGGGCATATAAGAGATGCTGTCCTATATATGTGTGTATGCAAACTACAGGTGGTGCTGCAGGGCTCACACCCTTTTACTTGTCTTGTAGAGCAACTCTGGAGCTGTTTCTGGGTCCAGCTGCTGCAAGAAATCAGCTTGAATGCTTCAGGGGCTGGGGCATGGCCAACATGAGCCCACACTGATGGGGGGTGGGGGTGTATAAAGCGATTTAGGGGTCATCCAAGCGCAACCCCACAAAGGCCGCCATGCCCTGCGTGACCCTTTTCTCTTTTCATATGCAGACGAGGGTTGCAGCCAACTATGCCCACTGCTTGGATGACATCACTATATGCAAATCCATCTGCTGCAGGCCTTCCCCCAGGAATGCTTGCAGTAGTTGTTGCATTTGGTTTGTTGTTTGGGGGTGCTTCAGTATTAGGCAGCCTTCTGCCCTCCCACATTCGTCTGAAAATGTGTTCTCCCTGCAGTTGTTGTTCCCAGATAAGAGTTCCCTTGTGCTTCCTCAGTTGAATCTCCTTAACTTGACAGGGGTGTGCCCGAGCAGCCGCCCTCCACAGCCCTATCCCAACACTTACTTATCTTGCATATGAGATCTCTTGATCATGAAGATAGTTCTCACTGGGTGAGGTTCATCCATTACATTTTAAAGTAGGAAGGTACAAATTACATATTCAAATTACATATATTTGCTGGATTCAAATGTTTTCCCCCCTTCCTTTCTCAATTGTGCCCATCAGCAGCTATTCTAATGTTGCTGCCAATGGGTGTGACGCATTCATTTCTTCTGTGGGGTACACTGGACTCCACAAGGATTCACATTGTATATGTACACCAGAGTAGGATCTTGATCTGAGGCACCAACAGGCTCAAAGCTTTTGACTGTTCCCAAGATGCTCAGCGCCCCCTCCTCTATAACCTCGCTTCCATGAACAGGGAGCTCAGTTTGTAGTTGGTTCCTTCAGTAGCAGGCCACTTAACAGGGGGCTGCCTCAGGCTGCCTATTCTTAGCTATTAATTTTGGAAAGAAAAGAAGAACTTTTTTTATAAGAATCTACAAGGGCTGCAGCAGGCTAGGTCTAATAGACCTCTTTACTGCAGCTCCATCACTCCCAGTGGCGCAGTATACTCCCGTGCCCCGGTTGCTGGGTCACTGCAGCGGAGGCTCCGGTTTCTTCCTAAGGTCAGTCAGACACACACCGCCCTCCGGGATCACGAGGCCGCTGATGGGGGCGGGCCGTGTGCGCACTGGCGTGGACACTGATTACTGGGCAGCCGCTCCACTAGCCACCAGGGACAGTTAAGGAGCACAGCTCTGGGGTTTTTTCTCCTATATTAACCCCATTTTGTACTACCCGCAGTGCATTGTGATAGGTAATGGGGCCTGATTCAGGTTGGATCGCAATCCAACTGCAAAAACTGCTAAGAGCATACGCCTGCATTTTCTGCGGCACCCCGCAGATAATGCGATCACCTCTGCCTGTGAATCGGTGAAGGGGGGGGGGGGGGAGGGGGGTCAACAACACTCCATTTCCAAGTCAGAGATGGAGCGGTGCGGGGGCACGGTTTCAAAATGGGGTCGGCAACGGAGAAACAGGAGGCGTGGTCAGAGCAGCTGCATGACATCACATGGGCCGGACTCTGCCAGTGGAGCCCCAGCGTCATGAGGTAGATTTTGTAGAGGCCGGGGAGGACTTTTGTTCCTGGGAACTAGCTGTGTTGTGCAGCTTTATTCCTCTGCCCCTACCTCTGGCAAGAAAGGACGCACCTTGCACTTTCTTGTTTCTTTGTGACCGAAAGGACTGCATTTGATAATGCGGAGCTTTCTTATGCTGTGAGGGAACATAAGGTAAAAAATTGGATTTTCCAACTGTAGCTGTGCGTGTTAATGCTTTGTCCATCCTACGGGAGGATTTCCATCGTAACCTATCCGTTGATGGAATAGGATACGCCATAAGAATCCTCTGGGAAATCTGCAGTCTTTTATCTGGAGATTCCCAAGCTTTTTCACATAACTCGTTCAGCTCGTGTGACCCCCTCAAAGGTTACCTCAGGCTTCTTTCCCTTGTACATATGTACCCTCTTGTCAGGGACAGGGGGTTCCTCTGTGATGTGCAAAACATCTTTTATTGCCATAATCATATATCGAATGGATTTTGCCAATTTTGGCTGTAACTTTGCATCATCGTAATCGACACTGGAGTCAGAATCCGTGTCGGTATCTGTGTCAACAATCTGGGATAGTGGGCGCTTATGAGACCCTGACAGTCCCTGCAACATAGGATCAGGCATGGGTTGAGTCCCTGACTGTCCCAAAGCTTCAGCCTTGTCTAATCTTTTGTACAATGAGTTTACACTAGCATTTAAAACATTCCACATATCCATCCAATCAGGTATCAGCGGAGACACCACATTCATTTGCTCCCGCTCCTCTCTAATATAGCCTTCTTCCTCAGACATGTCGACACACGTGTACCGACACACCACACACACAGGGAATACTTTTTCTGAAGACAGTTTCCCCACAAGGCCCTTTGGAGAGACAGAGAGAGAGTATGCCAGCACACTCCCCAGCGCTATATAACCCAGGAATAACACAGTAACTTAATGTTTGTCCAGTAGCGCTGCTGTATGTAATTTGCGCCGAATTATGTGCCCCCCCTCTCTTTTCAACCCTCTTCTCTACCGTGGTATAAGCAGGGGAGAGTCCGGGGAGCTTCCTCTCAGCGGTGCTGTGGAGAAAAAATGGCGCTGGTGAGTGCTGAGGGAGAAGCCCCGCCCCCTCGGCGACGGGCTTCTGTCCCACTTAAACTGTAAAATTGGTGGGGGCTCATACATATATACAGTGCCCAGCTGTATATATGTTATATTTTTGCCAAAAAGAGGTTTATATTGCTGCCAAGGGCGCCCCCCCTGCGCCCTGCACCCTTACAGTGACCGGAGTATGTGAGGTGTATGGGAGCAATGGCGCAAAGCTGCAGTGCTGTACGCTACCTCAGTGAAGATCATGAACTCTGTGGAGCCCGTCTATCCCCATGGTCCTTACGGAGTCCCCAGCATCCTCTAGGACGTTAGAGAAAATAGGATTTTAATACCTACCGGTAAATCCTTTTCTCTTAGTCTGTTGAGGATGCTGGGCACCCGTCCCAGTGTGTACTGTGTCTGCAGTTATTAAATGGCCCTTAACTCCAGAACATTTATGTGGAGACAACTTTCCTGACTTGACCATCTTCCTTGGACGTTTTCCCCCTGTGTGACTGCTCCCCAGCCTCGGAGGGTTGCATCTGTGGTCCCTAGGATCCAGTCCTGGATCCCGAACCATCGCCCCTCTAGGAGGTGAGAACTGTGCAGCCACCAATGGAGTGAGATTCTGGTCTTGGAAGACAGGATTATCCTCCGTTGCATGTGTAGGTGGGATCCGGACCAATTGTCCAACAGGTCCCACTGGAACACTCTGGCATGGAACCTGCCAAACTGAATGGCCTCGTAGGCCACAACCATCTTCCCCAGCAACTGAATGCATTGATGGATTAACACTCTTGCTGGTTTCAGAATTTGTTTGACCAGACTCTGGATCTCCATAGCCTTTCCACTGGAAGAAAACCTCTTCTGTGTCCAGTATGTGTTATGATTCCAGCACTCTGGTCAGAGAAGATCTTATGGCAAGGACCGGAGCACTGGAACGGAATGCTGGGGAAGGGAGCAGGACAGGAAAATAGCCCCTGGCGCCCTAACTCTGTTGTCTCACCCGTGTTGTCAGAAATCCCCTGCGAGACTATGGTTTCTTGAGCCCTTGGCAGCCGCGTTTGAAGGGCGGATTATGTCTGCCCAACTTCGATGCCCCCCGGTCTTAATGAGAGACAAAGGGAAACCCGAGACAGGGTGATAACAAGAGGCCCTCTAACTAAACAACCAGGCCAGGGGATAAGCAAACTCAAAACTATAATATGTGCGGAGAAACCGCCAGGAAAAAGGACAACCAAAATATCCACTTGTCCAATTCTCCTACCCGGCACCGCCGAGTACCAGAGAGGACTTGTGGAAGCGGAACCCTCCGCAAATGCTCCAAACACAAAATATAAAAGGTAAAGCGGCTGAGCCGCAACACACGGCAGAGCCGCAACTCACGAACACCACTGGATATAAAACGGTGATCAGTCAGGACTCCAGGGAACCAAACGACCTCTTGGGATGAGATGACAACTCCCGAATACCGGACTTCTGCGGACTGGAATGACCGGATACAGCAGGACTGGAAACAGACTCTCAGCAAACAAAGGCAGCATGCAGGAAGCTTTTACCGGCATCTGTGAGAAGCCCTGGGAGTGTATTTAACAAGGAGTCCTCCAATCAGCTGCTAATGGCTGATTAGAATAAATGCCGTGCAGCTGCCTTGCTGCACGGCCAGAGAGCAGGTGAATATCTTAATTTCCTAAAGCCTAGCAACGGGGAACGCGGTCCGCCAGTGGCGTCCCCGTTGCTAGGGTCCGTGCGGCTCAGCGCGCCCGGCGTCTAGCGTTGCTAGGGAGCCGGCGGCTGTACGTGCACGGCATCTCTAGTTGCTAGGCGCCGGGCCGCGCAGACCATCAAGCGGACCCCGGCGCTTAACAGTACCCCCCCCCCTTGAGGAGGGGTCAAGGAACCCCTAAAGCCAGGTTTCTGAGGAAATTCACGAAAAAATGCCCTCTTGAGCCTCGGGGCATGAAGATCCTTATCCAGGACCCAAGACCTTTCCTCCAGACCATAGCCTTTCCAGTGAACCAGAAAATACAGCCGATCCCGGGACAATTTGGAATCGAGAACCTTCTCTACCAAGAACTCCTGTTGTCCCTGTACATCCACTGGAGATCTACCCTGAGAGATCTTCCGAGGAAATCTACTGGAAGAAACGTATTGTTTCAACAGGGAACAATGAAACGTATTTCCAATCCTGAGAGATCTTGGTAAACGTAACCGAAAGGCAACTGGGTTGACTCTTTTAATAATAAGAAATGGCCCAATAAATTTGGGTCCCAGTCTAGCTGAGGATTGTCGAAGCCTGATGTTGCGAGTCGACAACCACACCCTATCTCCCACCTTAAAAGTGCAAGGACGTCGGAGCCTGTCAGAAAATTTCTTCTCTCGAAAGGCCGCTTTTCTGAGAGCAAGGTGCACCTTTTTCCAAATGGCTCTGAGATGGGAGGTTAAGGTAAGCGAGGAGACTGAGGAATGATGAAAAAAAGAATTAGCTCTGGGGTGAAAACCAAAAACTGAAAAGAATGGAGACTCTTTAGTGGAGGAATGACAAGAATTATTGTAAGCAAATTCAGCCAACGGAAGAAACTCGGACCAATCATTCTGGAGTTTGGCTGAATACAAGCGCAAATATTGTTTCAATGATTGGTTAACTCGTTCGGTTTGCCCGTTGGATTGTGGGTGGTAACCGGATGTTAACGACAATTTCATCTTCAATGAGGCACAAAAACATTTCCAGAATTGTGCGATGAATTGTGGACCCCGATCAGAAACAATATCAGTAGGCAACCCATGAAGCCTGAATACATGGCGGAGAAACAAAACTGCCAACCCTTGGGCAGAAGGCAATCGGGGAAGAGCAATAAAATTAGCCATTTTACTAAAACGGTCCACTACCACCCATATGACTCGGAATCCGGCTGAAAGGGGAAGGTCAACCACAAAATCCATGGAAATATGAGACCACGGCCTGAGAGGAACATTTAAGGGCATAAGTTGCCCGATGGGCAAGGAACGGGGAACCTTATGCTGTGCACAAACCTGACATGAATAAACAAATTCCTTGACGTCTTTAGAAAGACCAGGCCACCATACTGAGCGAGAGACTAACTCCAATGTCTTAGAGACTCCTGGATGCCCTGAAACTTTGTTATCATGGAATTCCGTTAAAACAGTAACTCTCAAAAACTCAGGGACGTAAAGACAACCAGCAGGAGTAATTCTAGGAGCTTGGTGTTGAAGCTGTTTTAACTGGGTAAATAAATCTTGTGTGAGGCCCGCCCAGATGACCGAAGATGGAAGTATGGGGGTAACAGGATTGTTATTGTGAACCGGAAGAAAGCTATGTGACAGGGCATCAGCCTTAGTATTCTTGGAACCAGGCCTGAAAGTGATTATAAATTTGAAACGCGTAAAAAATAATGCCCAACGTGCCTGCCGGGCATTAAGCCGCTTAGCCGATTCAATGTATTGCAGGTTCTTATGGTCAGTCAATACCGAAATAGTATGTTTTGCTCCCTCCAGCCAATGCCTCCACTCCTCGAAAGCCCATTTTACCGCCAGTAACTCCCGATTACCAACGTCATAGTTGGATTCAGCGGAGGAGAATTTCCTGGACATAAAGGCACAAGGATGTAATTCCAGAGACTCCGGATCCTTTTGAGAAAGGATAGCCCCCACTCCAACCTCCGAGGCATCAACCTCCACCACAAAGGGCAATTCCGGATTAGGACGTCTGAGGACTGGAGCCGAGACAAAGGCTTGTTTCAAGGCCCGGAAGGACAACTCAGCTTCACGCGACCAGTTGGTAGGATCCGCTCCTTTCTTTGTCAGAGCTACAATGGGAGCAACCAGGTCAGAAACAGAATGAATGAACCTCCTATAATAATTCGCAAACCCTAAAAAACGCTTAATTGCTTTTAAATTGGTGGGTTGCGCCCAACTAAGGATGGCCTGGAGTTTCTTTGGTTCCATGGAAAATCCCTGAGGGGAAATTATGTACCCTAAAAAAGATACTTCCGTGACATGAAACTCACACTTCTCCAGCTTGGCATATAAATGATTCTCACATAACTTTTGAAGAACCAGACGCACCTGGGTAACATGTTGTTCCATTGATTTAGAAAAAATCAGGATGTCGTCTAAGTAAACGACCACGAATTTCCCTAGGAAGTCACGGAGCACATCGTTAATGAGGTCTTGAAAAACTGCCGGAGCATTGGACAGGCCGAACGGCATCACCAGGTATTCGTAGTAACCCGACTGAGTACTGAAGGCCGTTTTCCACTCATCTCCAGATTTAATTCGGATGAGGTTGTACGCTCCTCTAAGGTCAATTTTAGAAAAAAATCACAGCAGAACGTAACTGATCAAAGAGTACAGAAATCAACGGCAAAGGATAGGTGTTTTTAACTGAGATCTTATTCAGGGCTCTAAAATCAATGCAAGGTCTAAGCGAGCCATCCTTTTTCTCCACAAAGAAGAAGCCTGCACTTAAAGGAGATTTTGATGGTCTAATAAATCCTTTCTCAAGGCTCTCATTTACATAATCATTCATAGCCGCAGTTTCTGGCCCGGATAATGCATATAATCTTCCCTTTGGCAATGCGGCACCAGGAATTAACTCAATAGCACAATCATAAGGCCGATGGGGAGGCAGAATGTCCGCATTGCCTTTGGAGAAAACATCAGCAAACTCCTGGTATTCCACCGGAATGAGTTCTGGAATGATAGCTGCTACTCTGACTGGAAACGTGATACATTCCTTATCACAAAAAGTACCCCAATGTGAAATCTCCCCCGACCGCCAATCAATGGTGGGATTATGAAAGGCCAGCCAAGGGTGACCCAGAACAACTGGAACTGCTGGGCAATGTGTAAGAAAGAACTCGATTTTCTCGGAATGTAGAGCTCCTACTGTAAGTAGTACAGGGGGTGTACGGAGAGAAATAATCCCATTAGACAGCGGACTCCCATCTAAGCCATGCATGGTGACACACCTACCCAAAGGTAACTGAGGAATGCCTAAGGCCTTAGCCCAAGTTAAATCCATAAAGTTTCCTGCAGCTCCACTGTCAACAAAAGCCGACACCGAAGAACTGAGGCTGCCAAAGGAAACTTTAACTGGGACTAAAAGGGAGTTATTCGAGGAGATAAGCTGCAGACCTAGGTGAACCCCCTCACAATTCACCTGGTCAAAGCGTTTCCCGACTTGTTCGGACAATTACGAGCAAAATGTCCCTTACCCCCACAGTACAGACAAAGACCAGAATTTTGCCTTCTGGCTCTTTCTTCAGGAGACAGCCGGGAGAGACCCATCTGCATGGTCTCCTCTACGTCTTCAGGAATGGAATATACACACGGACTTGACCTTACAGGTGCTCCTTTTTCAGCCCTCCGCTCTCTGAGACGACGATCAATCTTAATAGAAAGCTCCATGAGTTTATCGAGAGTCTCAGGAGCGGGGTACTGACGGAGACTGTCTTTTATAGACTCTGATAAGCCGAGGCGAAACTGACTGCGCAGGGCTGGGTCATTCCAGCCACAGTCGTTCGACCAACGGCGAAACTCCGTACAATAAACCTCTGCAGGATTTCTACCCTGTCTGAGAGCGCGCAACTGACTTTCAGCGGACGCCTCTCTATCAGGGTCATCATACAAGAGCCCTAAAGACTCAAAAAAAGCGTCAACTGACAACAATGCCGGATCCTCTGCTCTTAAACCAAATGCCCAGGTCTGAGGATCCCCCTGGAGCAAAGAAATAATAAACCCGACCCGCTGAGATTCAGTACCCGAGGAAGTCGGTCTTAAACGAAAATAAAGTTTACAGGATTCTTTAAAATTAAAAAACTCTTTTCTATCACCAGAAAAACGGTCAGGCAAATGCATCTTTGGTTCAGGGACTACCCTTGGGGAAGCTCGCAAAAGATCTTCCTGCGACTTCACCCGAAGAGAAAGATCCTGAACCATCTGAGTAAGTTCTTGAATCTGGCTGACTAAGAGCTGACCAGAATTTGGCCCTAAACCTGTTGGATTCATGAGGCCGATAAACTCTCACAAAACTGAATGAGAAAAAATTAAACCCCGTTTAATTTTAAGTTTTGGTATGGCCGGTAATAATGTTATGATTCCAGCACTCTGGTCAGAGAAGATCTTATGGCAAGGACTGGAGCACTGGAACGGAATGCTGGGGAAGGGAGCAGGACAGGAAAATAGCCCCTGGCGCCCTAACTCTGTTGTCTCACCCGTGTTGTCAGAAATCCCCTGTGAGACTATGGTTTCTTGAGCCCTTGGCAGCCGCGTTTGAAGGGCGGATTATGTCTGCCCAACTTCGATGCCCCCCGGTCTTAATGAGAGACAAAGGGAAACCCGAGACAGGGTGATAACAAGGGGCCCTCTAAATAAACAACCAGGCCAGGGGCTAAGCAAACTCAAAACTATAATATGTGCGGAGAAACCGCCAGGAAAAAGGACAACCAAAATATCCACTTGTCCAATTCTCCTACCCGGCACCGCCAAGTACCAGAGAGGACTTGTGGAAGCGGAACCCTCCGCAAATGCTCCAAACACAAAATATAAAAGGTAAAGCGGCTGAGCCGCAACACACGGCAGAGCCGCAACTCACGAACACCACTGGATATAAAACGGTGATCAGTCAGGACTCCAGGGAACCAAACGACCTCTTGGGATGAGATGACAACTCCCGAATACCGGACTTCTGCGGACTGGAATGACCGGATACAGCAGGACTGGAAACAGACTCTCAGCAAACAAAGGCAGCATGCAGGAAGCTATTACCGGCGTCTGTGAGAAGCCCTGGGAGTGTATTTAACAAGGAGTCCTCCAATCAGCTGCTAAAGGCTGATTAGAATAAATGCCGTGCAGCTGCCTTGCTGCACGGCCAGAGAGCAGGTGAATATCTTAATTTCCTAAAGCCTAGCAACGGGGAACGCGGTCCGCCAGTGGCGTCCCCGTTGCTAGGGTCCGTGCGGCTCAGCGCGCCCGGCGTCTAGCGTTGCTAGGGAGCCGGCGGCTGTACGTGCACGGCGTCTCTAGTTGCTAGGCGCCGGGCCGCGCAGACCATCAAGCGGACCCCGGCGCCTAACAGTATGACTCCCAAAAACAACAACCGCGTCATTGGGACCAACTGCGATTTTGGCAAGTTTAGGAGCCAACCATGTTGTTGAAGAACTGTCAGGGAGAGTGCAATGTTTTGCACCAACTGGTCCCTGGATCTCGCCTTTATCAGGAGATCATCCAAGTACGGGATAATTGTGACTCCTTGCTTGCGAAGGAGAACCATAATTTCCGCCATCACCCTGGTGAAAATCCTCGGAGCCGTGGACAGACCAAACGGCAATGTCTGAAATTGGTAATGACAATCCTGAATTGCAAACCTTAGGTAGCTTGAGGCAGTGGCTAAATGGGAACATGTAAGTAGGCATCCTTTATGTCTACCAAAACCATGAAATCTCCGTCCTCCGGACTGGAGATCACTGCCCTGAGAAATTCCATCTTGAAATTGAATTTCTTTAGGAAGAAATTGAGGGATTTCAGATTTAAGATTGGTCTGACTGAGCCGTCCGGCTTCGGGACCACGAAGAGGCTTGAATAAAAACCTTCTCCCTGCTGACTAAGGCCAATTTGAACAATCGGTGAGGGGGAACGTCTTGAAACCCCAGTTTGTACCCTTGGGACACTATTTGTAAAACCCACGAGTCCAGGTCCGAATGAATCCAGAACTGACTGAAGAGTTTTAGACGTGCCCCCACTGGTGTGGGCTCCTGCAAGAAAGCCCCAGTGTCATGCAGTGGATTTGGCAGAAGCAGAGGACAATCTCTGGTCCTGCGATCTTGAAGAGGCTACAGACCTCTTCCTTTTCCTTCCTCTACCTGCAAAGAAAGGGGAATCTTAACTTCTTGCATATCTATTGGGCCAAAATGACTGCGGTAGATAATGATGCGTCTTCATCCGTTGAGAGGGAACATAGGGCAAGAAGGTTGACTTACCATTGAAATGAGGATGCATCTTGCTGCCTTTCCAATGAAGCAAGTTTAATTTAGTAATAGGTGAAAAACCATCCTTACAAAGGTGTTAATCAGAGACTTGGCTTTGTGGACACTTTTCAGAGAACAAATTTGTTAGCATAAAAATAAAGCCAGAAAATGAAGAGCTGTTTAATCACTCAATTGGATTTTTCTGCCAGCATATTTTTTTTCTCTGCAACCCACTGCTAAATTGTGCTTCCTAGCTGTTTTTATAAAATCACTGAATCAAATCTAACTCTGATTACATCAGAGAAGGCCAGGTACCCTACACCATAACAGGGGGTTTGAAATTTTGACTTGTCTACTTAAAGATCACCAAAATCTGATAACAAGGTCAATTAGGTCCCTGGGTGGGATTGAATCACCAACCTTATGGTTAATAGCCGTACACACTAACTGATTGCGCCACAGAGACACTTTGCAAAAGTACATACTGACAAATGCTAATAAGCATTCATCTAAAACGTTTCCTAGAAAAACTTAAAAAAGTCAATAATCTGGTGAGTTTTTGTAAGATGTTTCTTCTATCAACCAACGAAGAAACACATTGGTACTTTCCCATGATGATTGAGTGCTTCAGGATCTCTTGCACTTACATGTGCAGCAGAGTACAGCAATGGAAGCATGCTGGGCCCATAACCCAGAGGTAGGCAGATTGAAACTATCCTCTGCTATATGCATTTTTTTGTTTGTTAATTAAGGTAATCCAAAACTGGGATTGATATTTTGGCTCTTTTATTTTTACTTAAAGTACAATAACTTTTACCATTTTAATTTGTTTTAATAGTATATTGACAGTATTGTTTTCTTTCAAAAATCCACTTAATTTTCTTTACCCTATTATTAAAATGGTAATTGACAAAAACAAACTACATTGTCACCAGAAGAGCAATACAAAATGTACAAGTGATATATTAAAATCATCTTTCCAGCTTGAATTTCAATGATGCATTGGGGCAACGATTTTGTGAGAAACATCTTCACCCTTAAATAAAGATTTTCTTAATTCCTTACCTGTGTGCTAATTAGATATCACCTTGTTTTCACATTAAACAGACTTCCACATGAGAAAGCAGCAAGGATGCAGTGGCGTTAATGTTTCCTGGTGTCAACCTGTATTATTTCAGTAGACATTGAAATGAGGATGCATCTTGCTGCCTTTCCAATGAAGCAAGTTTAATTTAGTAATAGGTGAAAAACCATCCTTACAAAGGTGTTAATCAGAGACTTGGCTTTGTGGACACTTTTCAGAGAACAAATTTGTTAGCATAAAAATAAAGCCAGAAAATAAAGAGCTGTTTAATCACTCAATTGGATTTTTCTGCCAGCATATTTTTTTTCTCTGCAACCCACTGCTAAATTGTGCTTCCTAGCTGTTTTTATAAAATCACTGAATCAAATCTAACTCTGATTACATCAGAGAAGGCCAGGTACCCTACACCATAACAGGGGGTTTGAAATTTTGACTTGTCTACTTAAAGATCACCAAAATCTGATAACAAGGTCAATTAGGTCCCTAGGTGGAATTGAACCACCAAACTTTTGGTTAATAGCCGTACATACTAACTGATTGCGCCACAGAGACACTTTGCAAAAGTACATACTGACAAAGGCTAATAAGCATTCATCTAAAACGTTTCCTAGAAAAACTTAAAAAAGTCAATAATCTGGAGCGTTTTTGTAAGATGTTTCTTCTATCAACCAACGAAGAAACACATTGGTACTTTCCCATGCTGAGTGAGTGCTTCAGGATCTCTTGCACTTACATGTGCAGCAGAGTACAGCAATGGAAGCATGCAGGGCCCATAACCCAGAGGTAGGCAGATTGAAACTATCCTCTGCTATATGCATTTTTTTTTGTTAATTAAAGTAATCCAAAACTGGGATTGATATTTTGTCTCTTTTATTTTTACTTAAAGTACAATAACTTTTACCATTTTAATTTGTTTTAATAGTATATTGACAGTATTGTTTTCTTTCAAAAATCCACTTAATTTTCTTTACCCTGTTATTAAAATGGTAATTGACAAAAACAAACTACATTGTCACCAGAAGAGCAATACAAAATGTACAAGTGATATATTAAAATCATCTTTCCAGCTTGAATTTCAATGATGCATTGGGGCAACAATTTTGTGAGAAACATCTTCACCCTTAAATAAAGATTTTCGTAATTCCTTACCTGTGTGCTAATTAGATATCACCTTGTTTTCACATTAAACAGACTTCCACATGAGAAAGCAGCAAGGATGCAGTGGCGTTAATGTTTCCTGGTGTCAACCTGTATTATTTCAGTAGACATTGAAATGAGGATGCATCTTGCTGCCTTTCCAATGAAGCAAGTTTAATTTAGTAATAGGTGAAAAGCCATCCCTACAAAGGTGTTAATCAGAGACTTGGCTTTGTGGACACTTTTCAGAGAACAAATTTGTTAGCATAAAAATAAAGCAAGAAAATTAAGAGCTGTTTAATCACGCAATTTGGTTTTTTTGCCAGCATATTTCTTTTTCTCTGCAACCCACTGCTAAATTGTGCTTCCTAGATGTTTTTATAAAATCACTGAATCAAATCTAACTCTGATTACATCAGCGAAGGCCAGGTACCCTACACCATAACAGGGGGTTTGAAATTTGACTTGTCTACTTAAAGATCACCAAAATCTGATAACAAGGTCAATTAGGTCCCTGGGTGGGATTGAACCACCAACCTTTTGGTTAATAGCCGTACATACTAACTGATTGCGCCACAGAGACACTTTGCAAAAGTCCATACTGACAAAGGCTAATAAGCATTCATCTAAAACGTTTCCTAGCAAAACTTTAAAAAGTCAATAATCTGGAGAGTTTTTGTAAGATGTTTCTTCCATCAACCAACGAAGAAACACATTGGTACTTTCCCATGATGAGTGAGTGCTTCAGGATCTCTTGCACTTACATGTGCAGCAGAGTACTGCAATGGAAGCATGCTGGGCCCATAACCCAGAGGTAGGCAGATTGAAACTATCCTCTGCTATATGCATTTTTTGTTGTTAATTAAAGTAATCCAAAACTGGGATTGATATTTTGTCTCTTTTATTTTTACTTAAAGTACAATAACTTTTACCATTTTAATTTGTTTTAATAGTATATTGACAGTATTGTTTTCTTTCAAAAATCCACTTAATTTTCTTTACCCTATTATTAAAATGGTAATTGACAAAAACAAACTACATTGTCACCAGAAGAGCAATACAAAATGTACAAGTGATATATTAAATTCATCTTTCCAGCTTGAATTTCAATGATGCATTAGGTCAACAATTTTGTGAGAAACATCTTCACCCTTAAATAAAGATTTTCTTAATTCCTTACCTGTGTGCTAATTAGATATCACCTTGTTTTTCACATTAAACAGACTTCCACATGAGAAAGCAGCAAGGATGCAGTGGCGTTAATGTTTCCTGGTGTCAACCTGTATTATTTCAGTAGACATTGAAATGAGGATGCATCTTGCTGCCTTTCCAATGAAGCAAGTTTAATTTAGTAATAGGTGAAAAACCATCCTTACAAAGGTGTTAATCAGAGACTTGGCTTTGTGGACACTTTTCAGAGAACAAATTTGTTAGCATAAAAATAAAGCCAGAAAATGAAGAGCTGTTTAATCACTCAATTGGATTTTTCTGCCAGCATATTTTTTTTCTCTGCAACCCACTGCTAAATTGTGCTTCCTAGCTTTTTTTTATAAAATCACTGAATCAAATCTAACTCTGATTACATCAGAGAAGGCCAGGTACCTTACACAATAAGAGGGGGTTTGAAATTTTGACTTGTCTACTTAAATATCACCAAAATCTGATCACAAGGTCAATTACGTCCCTGGGTGGGATTGAACCACCAACCTTTTGGTTAATAGCCGAACACACTAACCGATTGCGCCACAGAGACACTTTGCAAAAAGTACATACTGACAAAGGCTAATAAGCATACATCTAGAACGTTTCCTAGAAAAACATTAAAAAATCAATAATCTGGAGAGTTTTTGTAAGATGTTTCTTCCATCAACCAACGAATAAACACATTGGTACTTTCCCATGATGAGTGAGTGCTTCAGGATCTCTTGCACTTACATGTGCAGCAGAGTACTGCAATGGAAGCATGCTGGACCAATAACCCAGAGGTAGGCAGATTGAAACTATCCTTTGCTATATGCATTTTTTTTTGTTAATTTAAGTAATCAAAACTGGGATTGATATTTTTGCTCTTTTATTTTTACTTAAAGTACAATAACTTTTACCATTTTAATTTGTTTTAATAGTATATTGACAGTATAGTTTTCTTTTAAAAATCCACTTAATTTTCTTTACCCTATTATTAAAATGGTAATTGACAAAAAAAACTACATTGTCACCAGAAGAGAAATACAAAATGTACAAGTGATATATTAAAATCATCTTTCCAGCTTGAATTTCAATGATGCATTGGGGCAACAATTTTGTGAGAAACATCTTCACCCTTAAATAAAGATTTTCGTAATTCCTTACCTGTGTGCTAATTAGATATCACCTTGTTTTCACATTAAACAGACTTCCACATGAGAAAGCAGCAAGGATGCAGTGGCGTTAATGTTTCCTGGTTTCAACCTGTATTATTTCAGTAGACATTGAAATGAGGATGCATCTTGCTGCCTTTCCAATGAAGCAAGTTTAATTTAGTAATAGGTGAAAAACCATCCCTACAAAGGTGTTAATCAGAGACTTGGCTTTGTGGACAATTTTCAGAGAACAAATTTGTTAGCATAAAAATAAAGCCAGAAAATGAAGAGCTGTTTAATCACGCAATTTGATTTTTTTGCCAGCATATTTCTTTTTCTCTGCAACCCACTGCTAAATTGTGCTTCCTAGATGTTTTTATAAAATCACTGAATCAAATCTAACTCTGATTACATCAGAGAAGGCCAGGTACCCTACACAATAACAGGGGGTATGAAATTTGACTTGTCTACTTAAAGATCACCAAAATCTGATAACAAGGTCAATTACGTCCCTGGGTGGGATTGAACCACCAACATTTTGGTTAATAGCCGTACACACTAACTGATTGCGCCACAGAGACACTTTGCAAAAGTACATACTGACAAATGCTAATAAGCATTCATCTAAAACGTTTCCTAGAAAAACTTAAAAAAGTCAATAATCTGGAGAGTTTTTGTAAGATGTTTCTTCTATCAACCAACGAAGAAACACATTGGTACTTTCCCATGATGAGTGAGTGCTTCAGGATCTCTTGCACTTACATGTGCAGCAGAGTACAGCAATGGAAGCATGCTGGGCCAACCCAGAGGTAGGCAGATTGAAACTATCCTCTGCTATATGCATTTTTTTTTGTTAATTAAAGTAATCCAAAACTGGGATTGATATTTTGGCTCTTTTATTTTTACTTAAAGTACAATAACTTTTACCATTTTAATTTGTTTTAATAGTATTTTGACAGTATTGTTTTCTTTCAAAAATCCACTTCATTTTCTTTACCCTATTATTAAAATGGTAATTGACAGAAACAAACTACATTGTCACCAGAAGAGCAATACAAAATGTACAAGTGATATATTAAAATCATCTTTCCAGCTTGAATTTCAATGATGCATTGGGGCAACGATTTTGTGAGAAACATCTTCACCCTTAAATAAAGATTTTCTTAATTCCTTACCTGTGTGCTAATTAGATATCACCTTGTTTTCACATTAAACAGACTTCCACATGAGAAAGCAGCAAGGATGCAGTGGCGTTAATGTTTCCTGGTGTCAACCTGTATTATTTCAGTAGACATTGAAATGAGGATGCATCTTGCTGCCTTTCCAATGAAGCAAGTTTAATTTAGTAATAGGTGAAAAACCATCCCTACAAAGGTGTTAATCAGAGACTTTGCTTTGTGGACACTTTTCAGAGAACAAATTTGTTAGCATAAAAATAAAGCCAGAAAATGAAGAGCTGTTTAATCACTCAATTGGATTTTTTTGCCAGCATATTTCTTTTTCTCTGCAACCCACTGCTAAATTGTGCTTCCTAGCTGTTTTTATAAAATCACTGAATCAAATCTAATTACATCAGAGAAGGCCAGGTACCCTACACCATAACAGGGGGTTTGAAATTTTGACTTGTCTACTTAAAGATCACCAAAATCTGATCACAAGGTCAATTACGTCCCTGGGTGTGATTGAACCACCAACCTTTTGGTTAGTAGCCGTACACACTAACTGATTGCGCCACAGAGACACTTTGCAGAAGTAAATACTGACAAAGGCTAATAAGCATTCATCTAAAACGTTTCCTAGAAAAACTTTAAAAAGTCAATAATCTGGAGAGTTTTTGTAAGATGTTTCTTCCATCAACCAACGAAGAAACACATTGGTACTTTCCCATGATGAGTGAGTGCTTCAGGATCTCTTGCACTTACATGTGCAGCAGAGTATAGCAATGGAAGCATGCTGGGCCCATAACCCAGAGGTAGGCAGATTGAAACTATCCTCTGCTATATGCATTTTTTTTTGTTAATTAAAGTAATCCAAAACTGGGATTGATATTTTGCCTCTTTTATTTTTACTTAAAGTACAATAACTTTTACCATTTTAATTTGTTTTAATAGTATATTGACAGTATTGTTTTCTTTCAAAAATCCACTTAATTTTCTTTACCCTATTATTAAAATGGTAATTGACAAAAACAAACTACATTGTCACCAGAAGAGCAATACAAAATGTACAAGTGATATATTAAAATCATCTTTCCAGCTTGAATTTCAATGATGCATTGGGGCAACGATTTTGTGAGAAACATCTTCACCCTTAAATAAAGATTTTCTTAATTCCTTACTTATGTGCTAATTAGATATCACCTTGTTTTCACATTAAACAGACTTCCACATGAGAAAGCAGCAAGGATGCAGTGGCGTTAATGTTTCCTGGTGTCAACTTGTATTATTTCAGTAGACATTGAAATGAGGATGCATCTTGCTGCCTTTCCAATGAAGCAAGTTTAATTTAGTAATATGTGAAAAACCATCCCTACAAAGGTGTTAATCAGAGACTTGGCTTTGTGGACACTTTTCAGAGAACAAATTTGTTAGCATAAAAATAAAGCCAGAAATGAAGAGCTGTTTAATCACTCAATTGGATTTTTTTGCCAGCATATTTCTTTTTCTCTGCAACCCACTGCTAAATTGTGCTTCCTAGCTGTTTTTATAAAATCACTGAATCAAATCTAACTCTGATTACATCAGAGAAGGCTAGGTACCCTACACAATAAGAGGGGGTTTGAAATTTTTACTTGTCTACTTAAATATCACCAAAATCCGATCACAAGGTCAATTACATCCCTGGGTGGGATTGAACCACCAACCTTTTGGTTAATAGCCGAACACACTAACCGATTGCGCCACAGAGACACTTTGCAAAAAGTACATACTGACAAAGGCTAATAAGCATTCATCTAGAACGTTTCCTAGAAAAACTTTAAAAAGTCAATAATCTGGAGAGTTTTTGTAAGATGTTTCTTCCATCAACCAATGAAGAAACACATTGGTACTTTCCCATAATGAGTGAGTGCTTCAGGATCTCTTGCACTTACATGTGCAGCAGAGTACTGCAATGGAAGCATGCTGGGCCCATAATCCAGAGGTAGGCAGATTGAAACTATCCTTTGCTATATGCATTTTTTTTGTTAATTAAAGTAATCCAAAACTGGGATTGATATTTTTGCTCTTTTATTTTTACTTAAAGTACAATAACTTTTACCATTTTAATTTGTTTTAATAGTATATTGACAGTATTGTTTTCTTTCAAAAATCCACTTAATTTTCTTTACCCTATTATTAAAATGGTAATTGACAAAAACAAACTACATTGTCACCAGAAGAGCAATGCAAAATGTACAAGTGTTATATTAAAATCATCTTTCCAGCTTGAATTTCAATGATGCATTGGGGCAACGATTTTGTGAGAAACATCTTCACCCTTAAATAAAGATTTTCTTAATTCCTTACCTGTGTGCTAATTAGATATCACCTTGTTTTCACATTAAACAGACTTCCACATGAGAAAGCAGCAAGGATGCAGTGGCGTTAATGTTTCCTGGTGTCAACCTGTATTATTTCAGTAGACATTGAAATGAGGATGCATCTTGCTGCCTTTCCAATGAAGCAAGTTTAATTTAGTAATAGGTGAAAAACCATCCCTACAAAGGTGTTAATCAGAGACTTGGCTTTGTGGACACTTTTCAGAGAACAAATTTGTTAGCATAAAAATAAAGCCAGAAAATGAAGAGCTGTTTAATCACTCAATTGGATTTTTTTGCCAGCATATTTCTTTTTCTCTGCAACCCACTGCTAAATTGTGCTTCCTAGCTGTTTTTATAAAATCACTGAATCAAATCTAACTCTGATTACATCAGAGAAGGCCAGTACCAGTACACCATAACAGGGGGTTTGAAATTTTGACTTGTCTACTTAAAGATCACCAAAATCTGATCACAAGGTCAATTACGTCCCTGGGTGTGATTGAACCACCAACCTTTTGGTTAGTAGCCGTACACACTAACTGATTGCGCCACTAAGACACTTTGCAGAAGTAAATACTGACAAAGGCTAATAAGCATTCATCTAAAACGTTTCCTAGAAAAACTTTAAAAAGTCAATAATCTGGAGAGTTTTTGTAAGATGTTTCTTCCATCAACCAACGAAGAAACACATTGGTACTTTCCCATGATGAGTGAGTGCTTCAGGATCTCTTGCACTTACATGTGCAGCAGAGTACAGCAATGGAAGCATGCTGGGCCCATAACCCAGAGGTAGGCAGATTGAAACTATCCTCTGCTATATGCATTTTTTTTTGTTAATTAAAGTAATCCAAAACTGGGATTGATATTTTGCCTCTTTTATTTTTACTTAAAGTACAATAACTTAAAAGTACCCAGTCTCCACTGGGCACAGTATCAAACTGAGGTCTGGAGGAGGGGCATAGAGGGAGGAGCCAGTGCACACCCAGAACTAAAGTCTTTCTTAAAGTACCCATGTCTCCTGCGGAGCCTATCTATCCCCATGGTCCTTACGGAGTCCCCAGCATCCTCTAGGACGTTAGAGAAAATAGGATTTTAATACCTACCGGTAAATCCTTTTCTCTTAGTCCGTAGAGGATGCTGGGCACCCGTCCCAGTGCGTACTGTGTCTGCAGTTATTAAATGGCCCTTAACTCCAGAACATTTATGTGGAGAAAACTTTCCTGACTTGACCATCTTCCTTGGATGTTTTCCCCCTGTGTGACTGCTCCCCAGCCTCGGAGGGTTGCATCCATGGTCCCTAGGATCCAGTCCTGGATCCCGAACCATCGCCCCTCTAGGAGGTGAGAACTGTGCAGCCACCAATGGAGTAAGATTCTGGTCTTGGAAGACAGGATTATCCTCCAGTGCATGTGTAGGTGGGATCCGGACCACTTGTCCAACAGGTCCCACTGGAACACTCTGGCATGGAACCTGCCAAACTGAATGGCCTCGTAGGCCGCAACCATCTTCCCCAGCAACAGAATGCATTGATGGATTAACACTCTTGCTGGTTTCAGAATTTGTTTGACCAGACTCTGGAACTCCATAGCCTTTCCACTGGAAGAAAGCCTCTTCTGTGTCCAGTATGACTCCCAGAAACAACAACCGCGTCATTGGGACCAACTGCGATTTTGGCAAGTTTAGGAGCCAACCATGTTGTTGAAGAACTGTCAGGGAGAGTAGATGTTTTGCACCAACTGGTCCCTGGATCTCGCCTTTATCAGGAGATCATCCAAGTACGGCATAATTGTGACTCCTTGCTTGTGAAGGAGAACCATCATTTCCACCATCACCCTGGTGAAAATCCTCGGAGCCGTGGACAGACCAAACGGCAACGTCTGAAATTGGTAATGACAATCCTGAATTGCAAACCTCAGGTAGCTTGATGCAGTGGCTAAACGGGAACATGTAATTAGGCAACCTTATGTCTACCAAAACCATGAAATCTCCTTCCTCCGGACTGGAGATCCCTACCCTGAGAGATTCCATCTTGAAATTGAATTTCTTTAGGTAGAAATTGAGGGATTTCAGATTTAAGATTGGTCTGACTGAGCCGTCCGGCTTCGGGAGCACGAAGAGGCTTGAATAAAAACCTTCTCCCTGCTGACTAAGGCCGATTTGAACAATCGGTGAGGGGGAACGTCTTGAAACCCCAGTTTGTACCCTTGTGACACTATTTGTAAAACCCACGAGTCCAGGTCCAAATTAATCCAGAACTGACTGAAGTGTTTTAGACGTGCCCCCACTGGTGTGGGCTCCTGCAAGAGAGCCCCAGCGTCATGCAGTGGATTTGGCAGAAGCAGAGGACGATCTCTGCTCCTGCGATCTTGAAGAGGCTACAGACCTCTTCTCCTTCCTCTAATGCAAAGAAAGGGGAATCTTAACTTCTTGCATATCTATTGGGACAAAATGACTGCGTTAGACAATGATGCGTCTTCATCCGTTGAGAGGGAACATAGGGCAAGAAGGTTGACTTACCTGCGGGAGCTGCCGAGATCAAATTAACTAGGCCGTTGCCAAACAAGGCTTCACCTTCATAGGGAAGAGACTCCCTTTCTTCTTGGAGTCAGCATCAGCATTCCCTTGGTGAATCCACACTGCCCTCCTATCCGAGACTGCCATGAAATTGGCCCGTGAACTCAAGAGTCCTATATCCCTTGCAGTCGTAAGTATGCTGCAGTGTCCTTGATATGATCCAACGTAAGGAGTATCCCATCTCTCCAAGATATCTATATCGGAAGACAAGGTATTCGACCAATTCTTGAATACTACTACTCACCCATGCGCATGTAATGGCAGGTCTAAGTAATGTACCCGTGGTTACATAACTAGAAATAATGTAGCTTCCTGCATACGATCCGCTGGATTTGTGACAGGGCCCCGTGCAGAACAGGGGGTGACTCCCACTTTATTCTGTCCGCAGCAGGAAATGAATAAACAATCGGAAACCTTTTGGGGATTTGAAACCATCTTGTCGAGCTGGCCCAGACTTTCTCAAACAGAGATGGAGGAACGTTACATCAGCTTTCATTATATATCTATATATACATACATATAGACCCCTTTGTCAGGAACAGCAGGGTCCTCAGTGATGTTAATATGTCCTTAATATCCACAATCATGTACTGAATGCTCCTTGCCAATATTGGATCTAATCAGGAAATATTATGGTCGACATAGGAATCAGTATCCGAGTCAGTATCAGTGTGTAGTAACATTTTTGCGGGCCTGAGGGAAAAGAAGCATAGCCATGAACATCACATCTATTCTCTACGTCTGTGTCTGGGACACAGATTTATCCAACCTCACTCTGATATTATTGAAACTTTCACCCAGTCAGTTATTGGTGGTGCCAACAGGGCCACCATCATATGTCTGCATTCCTAATATAGTTTCCTCTTGGGAAAAACATTCAGCCACCGACATGTTGACACACATGTACCAAGTACCCACAGACACATCGGCTTATGGGGGATAGACCTACAGTAAATCTGTCAGAGGGACAGAGAGGATTTTTTAGCTCACAACCCAGCGCCAAAAGTACACAGTCTGGGAAATAATAAACTCTATAGTGATAGACTTGTAACGCTCTATAGATGTGCTGGTGAGGTGAGGAAGAAGCCCCGCCGCTGTAATGGCACGCTTCTGTCCCGCTCAGAAACAAATAATTAATTACGCTGGCGGGGTAAGGACAGTGCCCAGGCACTAATGTCCACTTTTGCCAGCCTTTTGTGAGGAATTTATGCTGCCCAGGGTGCCCCCCCCCCACCCACCCACATGCCCTGCACCCTGCAGTGCCTGTGTTTGTGTGGAAGCATGGCGCACAGCATTCCGCTCGCTGCGTGGTACCTCAGAATGCCGTCACTGGAGAAGAAGTCTTCTGTTCTTCTGCTACTCGCCTGTCTTCTGACTTCTGGCTCTGTAAGGAGGTGATGGCAGGCTACGGGAGTGGGCATCTAGGCGTACCCAGCGATCAGCACCCTCAGGAGCTAATGGTGTCCTGTCAGCCAGAAGCAGAGCCATTGAACTCACTAGAAGTTGGTCATACTTCTCTCCCCTAAGTTCCACGAAGCAGGGAGACTGTTGCCAGCAGCCTCCCTGAAAATAAGAAAAACTAACATAAGTCTTTTCAGAGAAACTCAGTAGAGCTCCCCTGTAGTGCATCCAGTCTCACTGGGCACAATTCTAAAACTGGAGTCTGGAGGAGGGGCATAGAGGGAGGAGACAGTTCACACCCTTTGAAAGTCTTAAAGTGCCCATGTCTCCTGCGGATCCCGTCTATACCCCATGGTTCTTAATGTGATCCCAGCATCCTCTAGGACGTATGAGAAAACAAATAACGCACACACGAGGAGGAGAGAACAAAGGAAGCTATAAGGAGGGGAGGGGAGGGGGGGGGGGTAAGGTAGTAAAGGGATATTGGATAAACTACAACCTTATACATATTCATTAATGTACCAGTAGTTAGAAGTAGAAGAGCTCTAACAGAAACCACAAAGCTTATCTAAAGCCACACCACGCTGGATATGCCCAATCTCATTTGATCTTTGAAGCAAAGCAGTATTGGACTTTGTTACTACCAAGCAGTCTCCCATCCATGTATTATCAGATTATTTAGGTGTTTTTAAACTACCAACACCCTTTTCTTGGTACTGTACATTTAATTTTTACACATATTCTTTTATGTACCAGAAGTTAGAAGTAGAAGAGCTCTAACAGAAACCACGAGGTCATCTACAGCCACAGCACACTGGATTTGCCCAATCTCTCCTGATCATGGAAGCTGAGCAGTGTTGGTCCTGGTTTTAGTACTTGGATTGGAGACCACCAGGAAATACCAGGAGCTGTGTGTATTTTTACAATACCAACACCGTTCTCTTGATGCATTCCATTTTGAAACATTGGGGCAGATCTATTAAGCCTGGTGAACTGATAAAGTGCAAGGTGATAAAGTACCAGCCAGTCAGCTCCTAACTGTCATTTTTCAAACCCAGCCTGTGACATGGCAATTAGGAGCTGATTGGCTGGTACTTTATCACCATGCAAATTATCATTTCACCAGGTTTAATAAATCAAAACAAAAGAAGTACAGATAGCGCTTGCAGATTTATTATTATAAATTTATTAATTAACTATTATCTCAATGATAATTCTTCACTAGTACTATTATAGTACCAAGGATATAGATTAATAAAAAAAAAAAATATCTTTCCCTTGCCTTGACAACAAATTTACATATATAAAAAAACTAAAACCACATTGACATCAATTAATAATATATAAGAAAATGCTCTGCTCCACAAATTGGTTTAGCTAGCCCTCTTAGTACAGAAAGAGATACAATAGTTTCAATGAGTCCCAGTGTTTCACTTAACTGCTACAACTGCAACAGCTGAGTCCAATGTCTGGTTACTTAGTTTCATTTAGTTTACTGCTGTTTCCTTTCTTTGGTGATGGTAATCTTAGGATAGATGTTATAACGTTAGATAATGTATGATATATGGAATAGGGCTTGCTTTCAATCATATATAGTACGTATAGTATTTAGCAGCTTTTTTGTCCACTTTAAATGACGCTGATCAGATTAACAGCAATTTCATCGTGAAGCAGTAGGATTAATGGATATAGTCACAGTTTTTATAAGACATGGCCATGTTAAGTTTTAATTACCACTCCGCCTCAGGTTTCCGTCTTTGTAACCCTCCCGGCTCTGGTGCTAATTTACCGTTCCAAACGAGCCTTATCTGGAGATACGTCTAAAGTCCTCCTGATGCTCGGCGTGAGTGGTAGATTAGGTTGTCACTGGCAGGTGCAAATACAGTAGGTGTTTCTCAGGTTTAATAAATCGTCCGCTTATTCATTTATGTACGAGTAGTTAGAAGTAGAAGAACTCTAACAGAAACCACTAAGCTCATCTACAGCCACACCACACTGTATATGCCCAATATCACCTGATCTTAGGCCTGGTTTGTTCTTGGATGTGAGACCACCTGGGAATACCAGGTGCTGTAGGTAGTTTTATACTACCAACACCGTTCTCTTGATGCATTCTATTTTGAAACTTATTCATTGATGTAGAAGTTAGAAACAGCAAAAATCATCTACAGCCGCATCACACTGGATATGTCCAATCCAGTGGCGTAACTAGAAATTTTTCTCCCCCAAGCCAAAAAATTCTTCGGCGCCCCCCCCCCCCCCCCCTTCATGCTCCATAATTGGGAGCAAGAAAGGGATAAATATGCGCGCGCCTAAGGCGTGCGCGGCAAAAAAAGGGGCGTGGTTTTGTTGGAGTGGGCGTGATTTCGCATAAAGGGGCGTGGCATTGCAGGAAAAGACTACCTTATACCCCAGTTTTGCAACCTGCACGCCCATACGTTGGCCACCACAGGAAAGAAAAATAATCCTGATTCATGCCCCTTACATTATTTGTCATTTTTCCTCCTTATAGTAATGCCCAGTATACATTATGCCACATACTGCAATGGCCCTTAGACATTATGCCGCACACAATAATGCACGACACAATATGCACACACTGTAATGCCCCCGACACATTATGCCACACACCGTAATGTCTGTGACACATTATGCCACACACCGTAATGCCTGTGACACATTATGACAGGAATCGCAATGCCCGTTATACATTATGCTACACACTGCAATGCCCCTGATACATTATAGCACATACAATGTCTGTGACACATTATGACACACACCGCAATGTCCGTGATACATTATGCCACACACTGCAATGCCCGATACATTATAGCACATACAATGCCTGTGACACATTATGCCACACACTGCAATGACCTTGAGACATTATACCACAATGCCCGTGATATAGTATACCATACACCGTAATGCCTGTGACACATACCGCAATGCCCTGCCCGTTATACCCTATGCCACACATCGCAATGCCCGTTATGTATTATGCCACACTGCAATGACCCTGAGACATTATACCACATACCACAATGCCCGTGATATAGTATACCACACACCGTAATGCCTGACACATTATGACACACACCGCAATGTCCGTGATACATTATGCCACACACTGCAATGACCCTGAGACATTATACCACATATCACAATGCCCGCGATATAGTATACCATACACCGTAATGCCTGCGACACATTATGACACACACCGCAATGTCCGTGATACATTATGCCACACACCGTAATGCCCATTACACATTAAGTCTACAGTAAGGCTTCTAATTACTTTTCAATTACCTGCTCGTTGTCAGGGGTTTCATGCACTGGGTGTCATGCTCGTTTCCAGGGGTTTCATGCTCTTGGTTCCATGCACGGTGCCAGGGGTTTTCATGCTCAGGGTGTCATGCTCGTTGCCAGGGGTTTCATGCACTGGGTGTCATGCTCGTTGCCAGGTGTTTCATGCACTGGGTGTCATGCTCGTTGCCAGATGTTTCATGCACTGGGTGTCATGCTCGTTGCTAGGAGGTAGTCTTTGTTGCTAGGGCAGTGCTCCCAGTGCCACATATGTCCCCAGTGCCAGATATTCCCCCACGGTGCCAGGTACTTACATGCCCCAGTGCCAAATATAGTCGTCCCCCCCATGTGCCAGGTACACATGTGCCCCCAGTGCCAGATATTCCCCCCCAGTGCCATATATGCCCCCAGTGCCAGATATTCCCCCCAGTGCCATATTTGCCCCCCGTGCCATATATGCCCCCAGTGCCAGATACCCCCCCCCGTGCCATATATGCCCCCAGTGCCAGATATTCCCCCCCAGTGCCATATATGCCCCAGTGCCAGATATCCCCCCCAGTGCCAGATATGCCCCCAGTGCCAGATATTCCCCCCAGTGCCAGAAATGCCCCAGTGCCAGATATTCCTCCCCCCCCCGTGCCATATATGCCCCCAGTGCCAGATATTTACCCCCCCCCCCCGCCGTCGCTTTTTGGAGGGACACGGAGGGCACAGCTCGTCTCTCCTGTGTCCCTCCTGCTGCATCATCTCCGGCGGCCGCGGGTCTAATAGGGGGAAGTGCCGGTTCGTGAGCCAATTAGAGCTCACGGACGGCACTTCCCCCTATTAGACCCGCGGCCGCCGGAGATGATGCAGCAGGAGGGACACAGGGAGGCACGCTGTGTGCCCTCCGTGTCCCTCCAAAAAGCGGCGGAGGGAAGGAGACTGCAGACTGACATGCGGACGCTCGTCCGCATGTCAGTCTGCTGTAAATCAGTGGCGCCCCCGCAGCCCCTCGCCCCCAAGCCACCGCGAGGACTGCGGGGGCAGTAGTTACGCCACTGGTCCAATCTCATCTGATGATGGAAGCTAAGCAGTGTTGTGCCTGGTTTGTTTTTGGATTTCAAGTCCTGCCTTCTGGTTTGGCCACGGCACCTCGGATATTCACCAAGGTCATGGCCGTGATGACGACCCTTCACCATCAGAGAATCAGGATCCTGACAAATCTGGACGACTTGCTGATCCTGGTGAACTCCCAAGAGGTTCTCCACAGTTATCTGGAACTGGCGGTCCAATTCCTAAAAGTCCACGGGTGGCTATTCAACTGAAAAAAGTCCTCGCTGGTCCCTGCTCGGAACATTGTGCACCTAGGGGCACTGCTGGACACACACAGCCAACAATTGTTTCTGTCTCCAGAGAAAGTCCTGAAAATTCAGGACAGTATCGTCCTCTCTCGCCCAAGAGTGTTGATACACACGGCGATGCAAGTACTAGACCTCATGGTGTCGGCTTTCGATATGGTAGAGTACGCTCAATTTCATTACCGCCCTCTGCAGAGGTTAATCCTCTCCAAGTGCCTGCCTGCCTCATCGGATGATGTCTCAAATGATCTCCTTGACTCCGGAGGTTCGTCTGACACTGAGCTGGTGGCTACAGGACCAACAGTTGAGCAGGGGCCATCCCTTCTGGATCTCCAACTGTGTCCTCTTGACAATGGATGCCAGTCTTTTGGGCTGGGCCATGGTGTTGGAGCAACACTTTCTCCAGGGTCGGTGGACCAGGGAGGAATCTCTCCTCCTGATATACATTCTGGAATTGCAGGCAGTGTTCAATTAATTGACACTGGCCCTGCCTCTAGTACAGAACAGGCCTGTTCAAGTACAATCTGACAACGCCACCACGGTAGTGTACACAAATCATCAAGGCGGCACTCGAAACTGCATGGCAAAGCTGGAAGTATCAAAAATCCTCCGTTGGGTAGAAAGTCATCTGACAGCAATATCGGCAGTGTTCATTCCAGGAGTCCTCAACTAGGAAGCGGATTTCCTCAGTCGTCAGGACGTTCACGCTGGAGAGTGGAGAGGCCGCAGCAGAAATGTCTGCACTGGTGTCAGTAGGTGACTGAGGCAGGGATGACTGGGAGATAGTGGGTGACTGAAGCATGTATGAGTGGGAGATAGTGGGTGACTGAGGCCGGGGTGACTGGGAGATAGTGGGTGACAGGGAGATAGTGGGTTACTGAGGGAGGGGTGATAGGAAGGGGTTGGGTAAGTATGGGAAGAAAGTGGGTGACAGGTATAATAAATGACTAAGGCAGGGGTGATAGGGAGATAGTGGATGACTGTGGCAGGGGTGACAGGGACAGTAAGAGACTGAGGCAGGGGTGACAGGGATAGTGGCTGACTGAGGCAGGGGTGACTGGGAGATAGTGGGTGACTGAGGCAGGGTTGACAGGGATAGTGGGTGACTGAAGCAGGGGTGATAGGGTGACAGTGGGTGACTAAAGCAGGGGTGACTGGTATAGTGGGTGACTGAGGCAGGGATCGCAGATATAGTGGTTGACTGAGGCAGCGGTGACTGGGAGATAGTGGGTAACTGAGGCAGGGGTGACAGGGAAAGTGTGTGACTCAGGCAGGGGTGATAGGGAGATAGTGGGCTGCATATCTCTGCCTCACTGCAGCAGCACATTCCTGCTTCAATGACAGCAGCACATCCCTACCTCACTTATAGCAGCACATCCCTGCCTCGCTGACAGCAGCACATCCCTGCCTCGCTGACAGCAGCACATCCCTGCCTCGCTGACAGCAGCACATCCCTGCTTCGCTGACAGCAGCACATCCCTGCTTCGCTGACAGCAGCACATCCCTGCTTCGCTGACAGCAGCACATCCCTGCCTCGCTGACAGCAGCACATCCCTGTCTCGCTGACAGCAGCACAGCACTGCTTCGCTGACAGCAGCACATCACTGCTTCACTACCAGCAGCACATCCCTGCCTCACTGGCAGCAGCACATCCCTGCCTTACTGACAGCTGTATATAGGGCCTAATTCAGACCTGATCCCTGCTGTGCATATTCACACAACAGGAGATCAGGTCTGAAGTGCGTGTGTGCTGGTGCCGCAGTGCACCGGCACATGCCAGAGATGCGATCAGCATCTCTGCCCAGTGAGCGCCTCTGCCTGATTGACAGGCAGAGGCGGTCACTGGGCAGGAGGAGTCGGGCCAGCGGCGTTGTGCCGCCATTTTGGGGGCACAGTCAGGACAACGCAGACATGACCGGACCGTATGGGGGCGGGCCGTGACGGCTGCGTGACCCGGACAGCAACGGGCCTTATTTACTAAAATCTCAGATAAATTTTATGGCATTTATGTGCAGTCTAGTTTGCACAGTTGATAGAGTGTTGATCTTGCACTATCAATGTAAGCCTCACATAGGTTTGATACACATGTAAGTTTGTTTTTATTTTACTACATTGTGGTTTGTGGCTCTATACCATGTAATGCATGTCTTTTAACAGTAGTCAAGTCTTCCAATGTGCTTGTTAGTGAAACCCAATAGATAGCTTTATTTTATTTTGTTTCTTCAAATATTGAATGCATATGTCTTATAACTTTTTTTTTTTTTTCAATATACAGGTTGAGTATCTGTATATACATTTTTATTATAAGATTTTCAATGACACAAGTACATCCAAGTTGCAGATTATGGATTGTGAAGGACAAATCAACCATATAAACAATTTAAGCAATTTAAATTGCATGCAGGTAGTAGAATATCAAACTCCTTGGATGAGAGTTGGTCGTAATAAACTAGGATAGAAAAGAATAAAGTAGAAAATAAGATTTTAAACCTACCGGTAAATCTTTTTCTCGTAGTCCGTAGAGGATGCTGGGGACTCCGTAAGGACCATGGGGATAGACGGGCTCCACAGGAGACATGGGCACTTTAAGAAAGACTTTAGTTCTGGGTGTGCACTGGCTCCTCCCTCTATGCCACAGTTAGAGAAACTGTGCCCAGAGGAGACGGACAGTATGAGGAAAGGATTTTGTTAATCCAGGGCAAGATTCATACCAGCCACACCAATCACACCGTATAACTTGTGATAAACTACCCAGTTATCAGTATGAAAAAACAACATAGCATCAGTGCAGGACCGATGCAACTATAACATAACCCTTATTGAAGCAATAACTATATACAAGTATTGCAGAAGTAGTCCGCACTTGGGACGGGCGCCCAGCATCCTCTACGGACTACGAGAAAAAGATTTACCAGTAGGTTTAAAATCTTATTTTCTCTAACGTCCTAGAGGATGCTGGGGACTCCGTGAGGACCATGGGGATTATACCAATGCTCCAAAACGGGCGGGAGAGTGCGGATGACTCTGCAGCACCGATTGAGCAAACATGAGTTCCTCCTCAGCCAGGGTATCAAACTTATAGTATTTTGCAAAGGTGTGTGAACCCGACCAAGTAGCAGCTTGACACAGCTGTAGTGCCGAGACCCCTCGGGCAGCCGCCCAAGAAGAGCCCACTTTCCTCGTGGAATGGGCCTTGACCGATTTCAGTAACTGCAATCCAGCCATAGAATGCGCTTGCTGAATCGTGTTACAAATCCGGCGAGCAATAGCCTGCTTTGAAGCAGGGGCACCAATCTTGTTGGTTGCATACAGGACAAACAGCGCTTCAGTTTTCCTGACTCTAGCCGTCCTGGCCACGTAAATTTTCAAAGCCCTAACCACATCAAGTAACTCGGAATCCTCCAAGTCACGCGTAGCCACAGGCACCACAATAGGTTGGTTCATATGAAAAGATGAGACCACTTTTGGTAGGAATTGAGGACGGGTCTGCAATTCCGCTCTATCCACATGGAATACCAAATATGGGCTTTTATGTGACAAAGCCGCTAATTCCGACACTCGCCTAGCCGAAGCCAAGGCTAATAACATGACCACCTTCCATGTGAGATATTTTAACTCCACTGTTTTAAGTGGTTCAAACCAGTGTAATTTTAGAAAACTTAACACCACGTTAAGGTCCTAAGGTGCCACCGGAGGCACAAAAGGAGGCTGAATATGCAGCACTCCTTTTACAAAAGTCTGAACTTCTGGAAGAGAAGCCAATTCTTTTTGAAAGAAAATGGATAAGGCCGAAATCTGGACCTTAATAGAGCCTAATTTTAGGCCCAAATTCACTCCAGTTTGTAGGAAGTGAAGGAAACGGCCCAGATGGAATTCTTCCGTAGGAGCATTCCTGGCCTCACACCAAGAAACATAATTTCGCCATATACGGTGTAATGTTTTAACGTTACATCCTTCCTAGCCTTTATCAGCGTAGGGATGACCTCAACCGGAATGCTAGGATCCGGCATTCAACCGCCATGCCGTCAAACGCAGCCGCGGTAAGTCTTGGAACAGACAGGGCCCCTGATGCAACAGGTCCTGTCTTAGAGGGAGAGGCCACAGATCTTCTGTGAGCATTTCCTGCAGATCCGGATACCAGGTCCTCCGTGGCCAATCTGGAACAATGAGGATTGTTCTCACTCCTCTTTGTCTTATTATCCTCAACACCTTGGGTATGAGAGGAAGAGGAGGAAATACATAGACCGACCGGAACACCCACGGTGTCACTAGGGCGTCTACAGCTACTGCCTGAGGGTCTCTTGACCTTGCGCAATACCTCTGTAGCTTTTTGTTGAGCCGGGACGGCATCATGTCTATCTGTGGCAGTTCCCACCGACTTGTAATCTGTGCAAAGACTTCCTGATGAAGTCCCCACTCTCCCGGATGTAGGTCGTGTCTGCTGAGGATGTCTGCTTCCCAGTTGTCCACTCCCGGAATGAACACTGCTGACAGTGCGCTTGCGTGATTCTCCACCCAGCGAAGAATTCTGGTGGCTTGTGCCATCGCCACTCTGCTTCTTGTGCCGCCTTGGCGGTTTACATGAGCCACTGCGGTGACGTTGTCTGACTGGATCAGAACCGGTTGGTCGCAAAGTAAGGTCTCCGCTTGACGTAGGGCATTGTATATGGCCCTTAGTTCCAGGATGTTGATGTGAAGACAAGTCTCTTGACTTGACCAAAGACCTTGGAAATTTCTTCCCTGTGTGACTGCTCCCCAACCTTGGAGGCTTGCGTCTGTGGTCACCAGGATCCAGCCCTGAATGCTGAATCTGCGTCCCTCGAGAAGGTGAGCACTCTGCAGCCACCACAAGAGTGATACCCTGACCCTGGGGGACAGGGTGATCAACCAGTGCATCTGTAAATGTGACCCGGACCACTTGTCCAGTAGGTCCCATTGGAAAGTCCTCGCATGGAACCTGCCGATTGGAATGGCCTCGTATGATGCCACCATCTTTCCCAGGACTCGAGTGCAGTGATGCACTGACACCTGTTTTGGTTTCAATAGGTTCCTGACAAGAGTCATGAGTTCCTGGGCCTTTTCTATCAGGAGATAAACCCTCTTCTGGTCTGTGTCCAGAATCATGCCCAAGAAAGACAGACGAGTAGTAGGAATCAACTGCGACTTCGGGATATTGAGAATCCAGCCGTGTTGCTGTAACACATTCAGTGAAAGTGATACGCTGTTCAGCAACTGCTCTCTTGATCTCGCTTTTATGAGATCGCCCAAGTACGGGATAATTGTGACACCTTGCTTGCACAGGAGCACCATCATTTCCGCCATTACCTTGGTGAAAATTCTCAGGGCCATGGAGAGACCAAACAGCAACGTCTGAAATTGGCAATGACAGTCCTGTACCGCAAATCTGAGTTACGCCTGATGAGGTGGATAAATGGGGACATGAAGGTATGCATCCTGTACACAAATGCGGACAACAGGTGTCAAGCCGTGTGTTGCCTTTGTCAAGCTGTAATAAGTAGGGATAAGGACGTTAACCACCTCGGAACATCCTCCCTTATATGTCACCTGCAGCGCATTCATCATAAGTCAGTGACAAGTTCAAAAACTTTGGATGACAGCGGAAGCAGTCCACTAACCACTAAATCCCTTCCTCTTGTAACCAAGCTCCTGCAAACCACACCACCAACTCCCTCAGTGTCAATTTCCTCCTTAGACAGGAGAGCCAATAGTCCTGCAGGCCATGTCACTGGCAACTCTGACGAGTCCTCTCCTGCCTGGGATTCCTCCGATGCATCCTTGAGTGTAACGCCTACTGCTGCTGGCGCTGCTGTTGTTGCTGCTGGGAGTCGATCGTCATCCCAGAGGGGAAGTCGGAAGACCACTTGTACTTCTTCCAGTAAGCAATTGACTGTCCAACAGTCCTTTGCGAGGAAGATGAAATATCACAGCAGTCATCCTGCTGCAAAGCGGATAACTCAGGTCTGGGTGGTGAGAAACGTGGTTCCGGTATCCATCGTTAATTTAGAGGCAACTAGAGACTTGATTGAGGTACTGTGTCCCCGGTACCAAATACCCTCTAGGTTCCATTTCTCTAGGCAGGCGATACCGAAAATGTACACAGACCTCAGAAAAAGAGTCACCAGTGTCCTAAAAAATGCAGTTGTACCCAATGTCCACTTGTCTGTGGTTAAGTGGAGCAGGGCAGACTCAGGACTATATGACTGTGACAGCCCACTGGGTAGATGTATTGCCTCCCGCAGCAAGAACAGCAGCGGCGGCACCAGTAGCAGCATCTCGCAATTGCCAACTCGTTCCTAGGCAGGCTACGCTTTGTATCACCGCTTTCCATAAGAGGCACACAGCTGACAACCTCTTACGGAAACTGAGGAACATCATCGCAGAATGGCTTACCCCAATTGAACTCTCCTGGGGATTTGTGACATCGGACAACGCCACCAATATTGTGCGTGCATTACATCTGGGCAAATTCCAGCACGTCCCATGTTTTGCACATACATTGAACTTGGTGGTGCAGAATTATTTAAAAAACGACAGGGGCGTGCAAGAGATGCTGTCGGTGGCCCGAAGAATTGCGGGCCACTTTCTGCCTTCAGCCACCGCATGCCGAAGACTGGAGCACCACCAAACATTCCTGAACCTGCCCTGCCATCATCTGAAGCAAGAGGTGGTAACGAGGTGGAATTCAACCCTCTATATGCTTCAGAGGATGGAGGAGCAGCAAAAGGCCATTCAAGCCTATACATCTGCCCACGATATAGGCAAAGGAGGGGGAATGCACCTGACTCAAGCGCAGTGGAGAATGATTTCAACGTTGTGCAAGGTTCTGCAACCCTTTGAACTTTCCACACGTGAAGTCAGTTCAGACACTGCCAGCCTGAGTCAGGTTATTCCCCTCATCAGGCTTTTGCAGAAGAAGCTGGAGACATTGAAGGAGGAGCTAAAACAGAGCGATTCAACTAGGCATGTGGGACTTGTGGATGGAGCCCTTAATTTGCTTAACCAGGATTCAATCTGTTGAAATCAGAGCACTACATTTTGGCCGCCGTGCTCGATCCTAGATTTAAAACCTACATTGTATCTCTCTTTCCGGCAGACACAAGTCTGCAGAGGTTCAAAGACCTGCTGGTGAGAAAATTGTCAAGTCAAGCGGAACGTGACCCGTCAACAGCTCCTCCTTCACATTCTCCCGCAACTGGGGGTGCGAGGAAAAGGCTAAGAATTCCGAGCCCACCCGCTGGCGGTGATGCAGGGCAGTCTGGAGTGAGTGCTGACATCTGGTCCAGACTGAAGGACCTGGCAACGATTACTGACATGTCGTCTACTGTCACTGCATATGATTCTGTCACCTTTGAAAGAATGGTGGAGAAAAAGAGGCAATTTGGAGGCCCTTGCACAAACTGGCTTTATTCTACTTAAGTTGCCCTCCCTCCAGTGTGTACTCCGAAAGAGTGTTTAGTGCGGCCGCTCACCTTGTCAGCAATCGGCGTACAAGGTTACTTCCAGAAAATGTGGAGAAGATGATGATCATCAAAATTAATTATAATCAATTCCTCCGTGGAGACATTCACCAGCATTTGCCTCAAGAAAGTACACAGGGATCTGAGATGGTGGATTCCAGTGGGGACGAATTAATAATCTGTGAGGAGGGGGATGTACACAGTGAAAGGGGTGAGGAATCGGAGGATGATGAGGTGGACATCTTGCCTCTGTAGAGCCAGTTTGTGCAAGGAGAGATTGATTGATTCTTTTTTGGTGGGGGCCCAAACCAACCAGTCATTTCAGTCAGTCGTGTGGCAGACCCTGTCGCTGAAATGATGGGTTCGTCAATGTTTTTCTTTTCAATCTAAGCCCCTGCAGTTTTCTGTAAGCATCTGCTTCGCTATGATGATCAACAAGTCACAAGGGAAAACACTCAGGGCTGGAGGCGTAGATCTTAGGACCAGCTGCTACAAGCATGGCAGAGGTGTCACTATCACTGGTGACACCCAGAGAGGCGGCGAGGGAGATTGTAATGCAGTGCGCGCAGATAAGCAGCGCAATGGTAAAAAGGAGGCATGGTCTCATAGGTAGGGGCGTGGCCTGAATCACCATTTTGTTGCTGCGGGTATCCCGGGGGTTGGGGGCTGTACCCGGGGACTAGTGTGTGAGTGGTGCTGGCTTCTGCACAGTGACAGAAACTGGGTGTTGCACGTAATGTCACAGTGAAACACCCATATTCTATCACTGAAGAAGAGCCGGCACTTTGGTGTCACCCCACTTGGCGGGTGACACTCGGGTGTGTGCCGCAACCCCGTTGTGATGCCACTGACCCATGGGAAGCTTTACGTGGCTTACCCATGTGTTAGTAGCCCCAAGCATCTTTTGTGTTAGTCCCTGAAGAAAAACTTCAAATATTGTTTACAATTTTGTAATCAATGGCCTAATTCAGTAAGGATTGCAAATTCTGCTAAGTAACAGAATTTGCAATCCTTTGGTTCGCATGCTGGGGCCACCCATCACAGGGCATGGCCACCCAGCATGCCGCCTCCCTTCTTGACCACGCTGAAATTGCAGTCTCAGTGCAGTTCAGCGTGATCATAAAAAATGGGTTAGCCTCCTGTTGGTGCAGACTGTACGTGTGCGCAGGAAGCCGCCACCATTTTTGTGATCGCAACGCCTGCATGTGATGTCATGCAGCCGCTCTGACCACGCCTCCTGTTTCTCCGTTGAAGCCCTGCCCCCGCACCGCTCCATCTCCGACTTTGAAATGGAGTGTTGCTGACCCCCCCCCCGCCACACCGATTGACAGTCACAGAAAATGCAGGCGCATGCGTATGCTCTTAGCAATTTTTGCAGTTGGATTGCTTATTGTGATTGCAATCCAACCTGAATCAGGCTCTATTACCTATCACAATGCACTGCAGGTAGTACAAAATGGGGTTAATATAGGAGAAAAACCCCCAGAGCTGTGCTCCTTAACTGTCCCTGGTGGCTAGTGGAGCGGCTGCCCAGTAATCAGTGTCCACGCCAGTGCGCACACGGCCCGCCCCCTACTGCCACGCTGGATCACGGTATAGTGTGGGCACAGAAGCCCCTTACCTCCCTTTCATCAGCGGCCTCGTGATCCCGGAGGGCGGTGTGTGTGTGACTGACCTTAGGAAGAAACCGGAGCCTCTGCTGCAGTGACCCAGCAACCAGGGCACGGGAGTATACTGCGCCGCAGGGAGTGATGGAGCTGCAGTAAAGATGTCTATTAGACCTAGCCTGCTGCAGCCCTTGTACATTCTTATAAAAAAAGTTCTTCTTTTCTTGTCAAAATTAATAGCTAAGTATAGGCTGCCTGAGGCAGCCCCCTGTTAAGTGTCCTGCTACTGAAGGCACCAACTACAAACTGAGCTCCCTGTTCATGGAAGCGAGGTTATAGAGCAGGGGGCGCTGAGCATCTTGGGAACAGTCAAAAGCTTTGAGCCTGTTGGTGCCTCAGATCAAGATCCTACTCTACACCCCAATGTGAATCCTTGTGGAGTCTAGTGTACCCCACAGAAGAAATGAATGTGTCACACCCATTGGCAGCAACATTAGAATAGCTGCTGATGGGCACAATTGAGAAAGGAAGGGGGGAAAACATTTGAATCCAGCACATATATGTAATTTGAATATGTAATTTGTACCTTCCTACTTTAAAATGTAATGGATGAACCTCACCCTGTGAGAACTATCTTCATGAACAAGAGATCTCATATGCAAGATAAGTATGTGTTGGCAGAGGCGCTCACTGGGCAGAGATGCTGATCGCATCTCTGGCATGTGCCGGTGCACTGCGGCACCAGCACACACACACACACACTTCAGACCTGATCTCCTGTTGTGTGAATATGCACAGCAGAGATCAGGTCTGAATTAGGCCCTATATACAGCTGTCAGTAAGGCAGGGATCTGCTGCTGCCAGTGAGGCAGGGATGTGCTGCTGTCAGTGAAGCAGTGATCTGCTGCTGCCAGTGAGGCAGGGATCTGCTGCTGCCAGTGAGGCAGGGATGTGCTGCTATAAGTGAGGCAGGTATGTGCTGCTGTCAATGAGGCAGGGATGTGCTGCTGTCAGTGAAGCAGGGATGTGCTGCTGTCAGCGAGGCAGTGATCTGCTGCCCACTATCTCCCTATCACCCCTGCCTGAGTCACACACTTTCCCTGTCACCCCTGCCCCAGTTACCCACTATCTCCCAGTCACCGCTGCCTCAGTTAACCACTATACCTGCGACCCCTGCCTCAGTCACCCACTATACCAGTCACCCCTGCTTTAGTCACCCACTATCTCTGTCACCCCTGCCTCAGTCAACCACTATCTCCATATCACCCCTACCTCAGTCACCCACTATCCCTGTCACCTCTGCCTCAGTCACCCACTGTCACCCTATCACCCCTGCCTCAGTCACCCACTATCCCTGTCACCCCTGCCTCAGTCTCCTACTGTCCCTGTCACCCCTGCCACAGTCATCCACTATATCCCTATCACCCCTGCCTTAGTCACTGACTATCTCCCAGTCACCCCGGCCTCAGTCACCCACTATCTCCCAGTCATACATGCTTCAGTCACCCACTATCTCCCAGTCATCCCTGCCTCAGTCACCTACTGACACCAGTGCAGACATTTCTGCTGCGGCCTCTCCACTCTCCAGCGTGAACGTACTGACGACTGAGGAAATCCGCTTCCCAGTTGAGGACTCCGGGAATGAACACTGCCGATATTGCTGGCAGATGACGTTCTACCCAACTGAGGATTTTTGATACTTCCAGCTTTGCCATGCAATTTCGAGTGCCGCCTTGATGATTTGTGTACACTACCGTGGTGTCGTTGTCCGATTGTACTTGCACAGGCCTGTTCTGTACTAGAGGCAGGGCCAGTGTCAATGAATTGAACACTGCCCGCAATTCCAGAATGTTTATCGGGAGGAGAGATTCCTCCCTGGTCCACCGATGGTGAAGGGTCGTCATCACGGCCATGACCTTGGTGAATTTCCGAGGTGCCGTGGCCAAACCAGAAGGCAGGACCTGAAATCCAAAAACTAACCAGGCACAACACTGCTTAGCTTCCAACATCAGATGAGATTGGACATATCCAGTGTGATGCGGCTGTAGATGATTTTTGCTGTTTCTAACTTCTACTTCTAACTACTGGTACATCAATGAATAAGTTTCAAAATATAATGCATCAAGAGAACGGTGTTGGTAGTATAAAACTACCTACAGCACCTGGTATTCCCAGGTGGTCTCACATCCAAGAACAAACCAGGCCTAAAATCAGGTGATATTGGGCATATACAGTGTGGTGTGGCTGTAGATGAGCTTAGTGGTTTCTGTTAGAGTTCTTCTACTTCTAACTACTCGTACATAAATGAGTAAGCAGCCGATTTATTAAACCTGGTGAAATGATAATTTGCATGGTGATAAAGTACCAGCCAGTCAGCTCCTAGTTGCCATGTCACAGGCTGGGTTTGAAAAATGACAGTTAGGAGCTGACTGGCTGGTACTTTATCACCTTGCACTTTATCAGTTCACCAGGCTTAATAGATCTGCCCCAATGTTTCAAAATGGAATGCATCAAGAGAACGGTGTTGGTAGTATAAAACTACCTACAGCACCTGGTATTCCCAGGTGGTCTCACATCCAAGAACAAACCAGGCCTAAAATCAGGTGATATTGGGCATATACAGTGTGGTGTGGCTGTAGATGAGCTTAGTGGTTTCTGTTAGAGTTCTTCTACTTCTAACTACTCGTACATAAATGAGTAAGCAGCCGATTTATTAAACCTGGTGAAATGATAATTTGCATGGTGATAAAGTACCAGCCAATCAGCTCCTAATTGCCATGTCACAGGCTGGGTTTGAAAAATGACAGTTAGGAGCTGACTGGCTGGTACTTTATCACCTTGCACTTTATCAGTTCACCAGGCTTAATAGATCTGCCCCAATGTTTCAAAATGGAATGCATCAAGAGAACGGTGTTAGTATTGTAAAAATACACACAGCTCCTGGTATTTCCTTGTGGTCTCCCATCCAAGTACTAAAACCAGGACCAACACTGCTCAGCTTCCATGATCAGGAGAGATTGGGCAAATCCAGTGTGCTGTAGCTGTAGATGAGCTGGTGGTTTCTGTTACAGCTCTTCTACTTCTAACTTCTGGTACATAAAAGAATACATGTAAAAATTAAATGTACCAAGAAAATGGTGTTGGTAGTTTAAAAACACCTAAAGAATCTGATACTACCAAGCAGTCTCCCATCCATGTATTAACAAAGTCCAATACTGCTTTGCTTCAAAAATCAAATGAGATTGGGCATATCCAGTGTGGTGTGGCTTTAGATAAGCTTTGTGGTTTCTGTTAGAGCTCTTCTACTTCTAACTACTGGTACATTAATGAATATGTATAAGGTTGTAGTTTATCCAATATGCCTTTACTACCTTACCTTTCAACCCCCCTCCCTCCCCTCTTCTCCTTATAGCTTCCTTAGTTCTCTCCTCCTCGTGTGTGCGTTATTTGTTTTCTCATACGTCCTAGAGGATGCTGGGGTCACATTAAGAACCATGGGGTATAGACGGGATCCGCAGGAGACATGGGCACTTTAAGACTTTCAAAGGGTGTGAACTGTCTCCTCCCTCTATGCCCCTCCTCCAGACTCCAGTTTTAGTATTGTGCGCAGTGATACTGGATGCACTACAGGGGAGCTCTACTGAGTTTCTCTGAAAAGACTTGTTAGTTTTTTTTATTTTCAGGGAGGCTGCTGGCAACAGTCTCCCTGCTTCGTGGGACTTAGGGGAGAGAAGTATGACCAACTTCTAGTGAGTTCAATGGCTCTGCTTCAGGCTGACAGGACACCATTAGCTCCTGAGGGTGCTGATCGCTGGGTACGCCTAGATGCACACTCCCGCAGCCTGCCGTCACCCCCTTACAGAGCCAGAAGACATGTGAGTAGCAGAAGAACAGAAGACTTCTTCTTCAGTGACGGCATTCTGAGGTACCGAGCAGCGAGCGGAACGCTGCGCGCCATGCTCCCACACAAACACAGGCACTGCAGGGTGCAGGGCACGGGGGGGGGGCACCATGGGCAGCATAAATTCCTCACAAAAGGCTGGAAAAAGTGGACATTAGTGCCTGGGCACTGTCCTTACCCCGCTAGCATAATTAATTATTTCTGAGCGGGACAGATACGCGCCATTACAGCGGCGGGGCTTCTTCCTCACCTCACCAGAACATCTTTAGAGCATTACAAGTCTATCACTATAGAGTTTATTATTTCCCAGACTGTGTACTTTTGGCGCTGGATTGTGAGCTGAAAAATCCTCTGTGTCCCTCTGACAGATTTACTGACGGTCTGTCCCCCATAAGCCGGTGTGTCTGTGGGTACTTGGTATATGTGTGTCAACATGTCGGTGGCTGAATGTTTTTCCCAAGAGGAAACTATATTAGGAATGCAGACATATGATGGTGGCCCTGTTGGCACCACCAATAACTGACTGGGTAAATGTTTCAGTAATATCAGAGTAAGGTTGGATAAATCTGTGTCCCAGACACAGATGTAGAGAATAGATGTGATATTCATGGCTATGTTTCTTTTCCCTCAGGCCCCGCTGGGTCGCAAAAATGTTATTTTGCCCAGTTACTACACACTGATACTGACACGGATACTGATACTTATGTCGACCATAATGTTTCCTGATTAGATCCAATATTGGCAAGGAGCATTCAGTACATGATTGTGGATATTAAGGACATATTAAAATCACTGAAGACCCTGCTGTTCCTGACAAAGGGGTCTATATGTATGTATATATAGATATATAATGAAAGCTGATGTAACGTTCCTCCATCTCTGTTTGAGAAAGTCTGGGCCAGCTCGACAAGATGGTTTCAAATCCCCAAAAGGATTCTGGTTGTTTATTCATTTCCCGCCGCGGACAGAATAAAGTGGGAGTCACCCCCTGTTCTGCACGGGGCCCTGTCACAAATCCAGCGGATCGTATGCAGGAAGCTACATTATTTCTAGTTATGTAACCACGGGTACATTACTTAGACCTGCCATTACATGTGCATGGGTGAGTAGTAGTATTCAAGAATTGGTCGAATACCTTGTCATCCGATATAGATACCCTGGAGAGATGGGATACTCCTTACGTTGTATCATATCAAGGACACTGCAGCATACTTACGTGAGACTGCAAGGGATATAGGACTCTTGAGTTCACGGGCCAATTTCATGGCAGTGTCGGATAGGAGGGCATTGTGGATTCACCAAGAGAATGCTGATGCTGACTCCAAGAAGAAAGGGAGTCTCTTCCCTATGAAGGTGAAGCCTTGTTTGGTGACTGCCTAGTTAATTTGATCTCGGCAGCTCCCGCAGGTAAGTCAACCTTCTTGCCCTATGTTCCCTCCCAACGGATGAAGACGCATCATTATCTGATGCAGTCATTTCGGCCCAATAGATATGCAAGAAGTTAAGATTCCCCTTTCTTTGCAGGTAGAGGAAGGAGAAGAGAGAAGAGGTCTGCATCCTCTTCAAGATCGCAGGAGCAGAGATCATCCTCTGCTTCTGCCAAATCCACTGCATGACGCTGGGGCTCTCTTGCAGGAGCCCGCACCAGTGGGGGCACGTCTAAAACTCTTCAGTCAGTTCTGGATTCATTCGGACATGGACTCGTGTGTTTTACAAATAGTGTCCCAAGGGTACAAACTGGGGTTTCAAGATGTTCCCCCTCACCGATTGTTCAAACATTAAGTTACTGTGCTATTCCTGGGTTATATAGCGCTGGGGTATGTGCTGGCATACTCTCTCTCTGTCTCTCCAAAGGGCCTTGTGGGGGAAATGTCTTCAGTAAAAGTATTCCCTGTGTGTGTGGTGTGTCGGTACGCGTGTGTCGACATGTCTGAGGAAGAAGGCTATATTAGAGAGGAGCGGGAGCAAATGAACGTGGTGTCTCCGCCGACACCTGATTGGATGGATATGTGGAATGTTTTAAATGCTAGTGTAAACTCATTGCACAAAAGATTAGACAAGGCAGAAGCTTTGGGACAGTCAGGGTCTCAACCAATGCCTAATCCTATGTCGCAGGGACTGTCAGGGTCTCATAAGCGCCCACTATCCAGATTGTTGACACAGATACCGACACGGATTCTGACTCCAGTGTCGATTACGATGATGCAAAGTTACAGCCAAAATTGGCAAAATACATTTGATATATGATTATGGCAATAAAAGATGTTTTGCACATCACAGAGGAGCCCCCTATCCCTGACAAGAGGGTACATATGTACAAGGGAAAGAAGCCTGAGGTAACCTTTCCCCCCTCACACGAGCTGAACGAGTTATGTGAAAAAGCTTGGGAATCTCCTGCAGATTTCCAAAAGGATTCCCCTTTCCCATCAACGGATAGGTTACGATGGGAATCCTCCCCTTGGGTGGACAAAGCATTAACACGCTTATCCAAGAAGGTAGCCCTCCCGTCCCAGGATACGGCTACCCTCAAAGAGTCTGCTGACCGCAAACAGGAGATTACCCTGAAGTCCATTTATACACATTCAGGTACCTTACTCAGACCGGCAATTGCGTCGGCCTGGGTGTGTAGTGCTGTAGCGGCATGGACGGATACCCTAGATAAGGCTACTATTTTATTGCCCCTGGGGCATATAAGAGATGCTGTCCTATATATGTGTGTATGCAAACTACAGGTGGTGCTGCAGGGCTCACACCCTTTTACTTGTCTTGTAGAGCAACTCTGGAGCTGTTACTGGGTCCAGCTGCTGCAAGAAATCAGCTTGAATGCTTCAGGGGCTTGGGCATGGCCAACATGAGCCCCACACTGATGGGGGTGTATAAAGCGATCTAGGGGTCATCCAAGCGCAACCCCACAAAGGCCGCCATGCCCTGCGTGACCATTTTCTCTTTTCATATGCAGACGAGGGTTGCAGCCAACTATGCCCATTGCTTGGATGACATCACCGTATGCAAATCCGTCTGCTGCAGACCTTTCCCCAGGAATGCTTGTACTAGTTGTTGCATATGGTTTGATGTTTGAGGGTGCTTCAGTATTAGGCAGCCTTCCGCCCTCTCATGTTCATCTGAAAATATGTGGTCTCCCTGCAGTTCCCTTGTGCTTCCTCAGTTGAATCTCCTTAACTTGACGGGTGTGTGCCCGAGCAGCCGCCCTCCACAGCCCTATCCCAGCACATGCTTTTCTTGCGTATGAGATCTCTTGATCATGAAGATAGTTCTCACAGGGTGAGGTTCATCCATTACATTTTAAAGTAGGAAGGTACAAATTACATATTCAAATTACATATATGTGCTGGATTCAAATATTTTCCCCCCTTCCTTTCTCAATTGTGCCCATCAGCAGCTATTCTAATGTTGCTGCCAATGGGTGTGACACATTCATTTCTTCTGTGGGGTACACTGGACTCCACAAGGATTCACATTAGGGTGTAGAGTAGGATCTTGATCTGAGGCACCAACAGGCTCAAAGCTTTTGACTGTTCCCAAGATGCTCAGCGCCCCCTCCTCTATAACCTCGCTTCCATGAACAGGGAGCTCAGTTTGTAGTTGGTGCCTTCAGTAGCAGGCCACTTAAGAGGGGGCTGCCTCAGGCAGCCTATTCTTAGCTATTAATTTTGACAAGAAAAGAAGAACTTTTTTTTATAAGAATCTACAAGGGCTGCAGCAGGCTAGGTCTAATAGACATCTTTACTGCAGCTCCATCACTCCCAGCGGCGCAGTATACTCCCGCGCCCTGGTTGCTGGGTCACTGCAGCGGAGGCTCCGGTTTCTTCCTAAGGTCAGTCACACACACACCGCCCTCCGGGATCACGAGGCCGCTGATGAAAGGGAGGTAAGGGACTTCTATGCCCACACTATACCGTGATCCAGCGTGGCTGTAGGGGGCGGGCCATGTGCGCACTGGCGTGGACACTGATTACTGGGCAGCTGCTCCACTAGCCACCAGGGACAGTTAAGGAGCACAGCTCTGGGGGGTTTTCTCTTATATTAACCCCATTTTGTACTACCCGCAGTGCATTGTGATAGGTAATAGAGCCTGATTCAGGTTGGATTGCAATCGCAATAAGCAGTCCAACTGCAAAAATTGCTAAGAGCATACGCATGCGCCTGCATTTTCTGTGGCACCCCGCAGTTAATGCGATCGCCTCTGACTGTCAATCGGTGCTGGGGGGGGGGGTCAGCAACACTCCATTTCCAAGTCGGAGATGGAGCGGTGCGTGGGCAGGGCTTCAAAATGGGGTCGGCAACGGAGAAACAGGAGGCGTGGTCAGAGCGGTTGCATGACATCACATGCAGCAGCTGCGATCACAAAAAATGGTGGCGGCTTCCTGCGCACACATACAGTCTGCACCAACAGGAGGCTAACCCATTTTTTATGATCACGCTGAACTGCACTGCGACTGCAATTTCAGCGTGGTCAAGAAGGGAGGCGGCATGCTGGGTGGCCCAAGCATGCGAACCAAAGGATTGCAAATTCTGTTACTTAGCAGAATTTGCAATCCTTACTGAATTAGGCCATTGATTACAAAATTGTAAACAATATTTGAAGTTTTTCTTCAGGGACTAACACAAAAGATGCTTGGGGCTACTAACACATGGGTAAGCCACGTAAAGCTTCCCATGGGTCAGTGGCATCACAACGGGGTTGCGGCCCACACCCGAGTGTCACCCGCCAAGGGGGGTGACACCAAAGTGCCGGCTCCTCTTCAGTGACAGAATATGGGTGTTTCACTGTGACATTACGTGCAACACCCAGTTTCTGTCACTGTGCAGGAGCCAGCACCACTCACACACTAGTCCCCGGGTGCAGCACTCAACCCCCGGGATACCCGGAGCAACAAAATGGAGATTCAGGCCAACAGGCCACACCCCTACCTATGAGACCATGCCTCCATTTTACCATTGCGCTGCTTATCTGCGCGCACTGCATTACAATCTCCCTCGCTTCCTCTCTGGGTGTCACAAATGATAGTGACACCTTTGCCATGCTTGTAGCAGCTGGTCCTAAGATCTACGCCTCCAGCCCTGAGTGTTTGCCCTTGTGACTTGTTGATCATCATAGCGAAGCAGATTCTTACAGAAAACTGCAGGGGCTTAGATTGAAAAGAAAAACATTGACGAACCCATCATTTCAGCAACAGGGTCTGCCACACGGCTGACTGAAATGACTGGTTGGTTTGGACCCCCACCAAAAAAGAAGCAATCAATCTCTCCTTGCACAAACTGGCTCTACAGAGGCAAGATGTCCACCTCATCATCCTCCGATTCCTCACCCCTTTCACTGTGTACATCGCCCTCCTCATAGATTATTAATTCGTCCCCACTGGAATCCACCATCTCAGATCCCTGTGTACTTTCTGGAGGCAATTGCTGGTGAATGTCTCCACGGAGGAATTGATTATAATTCATTTTGATGATCATCATCTTCTCCACATTTTCTGGAAGTAACCTCGTACGCCGATTGCTGACAAGGTGAGCGGCTGCACTAAACACTCTTTTGGAGTACACACTGGAGGGAGGGCAACTTAGGTAGAATAAAGCCAGTTTGTGCAAGGGCCTCCAAATTGCCTCTTTTTCCTGCCAGTATACATACGGACTGTCTGACGTGCCTACCTGGATGCGGTCACTCATATAATCCTCCACCATTCTTTCAAAGGTGACAGAATCATATGCAGTGACAGTAGACGACATGTCAGTAATCGTTGCCAGGTCCTTCAGTCCGGACCAGATGTCAGCACTCACTCCAGACTGCCCTGCATCACCGCCAGCGGGTGGGCTCGGAATTCTTAGCCTTTTCCTCGCACCCCCAGTTGCGGGAGAATGTGAAGGAGGAGCTGTTGACGGGTCACGTTCCGCTTGACTTGACAATTTTCTCACCAGCAGGTCTTTGAACCTCTGCAGACTTGTGTCTGCAGGAAAGAGAGATACAATGTAGGTTTTAAATCTAGGATCGAGCACGGTGGCCAAAATTTATTGCTCTGATTTCAACAGATTGAATCCTGGTTAAGCGAATTAAGGGCTCCATCCACAAGTCCCACATGCCTAGCGGAATCGCTCTGTTTTAGCTCCTCCTTCAATGTCTCCAGCTTCTTCTGCAAAAGCCTGATGAGGGGAATGACCTGACTCAGGTTGGCAGTGTCTGAACTGACTTCACGTGTGGCAAGTTCAAAGGATTGCAGAACCTTGCACAACGTTGAAATCATTCTCCACTGCGCTTGAGTCAGGTGCATTCCCCCTCCTTTGCCTATATCGTGGGTAGATGTATAGGCTTGAATGGCCTTTTGCTGCTCCTCCATCCTCTGAAGCATATAGAGGGTTGAATTCCACCTCGTTACCACCTCTTGCTTCAGAGGATGGCAGGGCAGGTTCAGGAATGTTTGGTGGTGCTCCAGTCTTCGGCACGCGGTGGCTGAATGCAGAAAGTGGCCCGCAATTCTTCGGGCCACCGACAGCATCTCTTGCACGCCCCTGTCGTTTTTTAAATAATTCTGCACCACCAAATTCAATGTATGTGCAAAACATGGGACGTGCTGGAATTTGCCCAGATGTAATGCACGCACAATATTGGTGGCGTTGTCCGATGTCACAAATCCCCAGGAGAGTCAAATTGGGGTAAGCCATTCTGCGATGATGTTCCTCAGTTTCCGTAAGAGGTTGTCAGCTGTGTGCCTCTTATGGAAAGCGGTGATACAAAGCGTAGCCTGCCTAGGAACGAGTTGGCATTTGCGAGATGCTGCTACTGGTGCCGCCGCTGCTGTTCTTGCTGCGGGAGGCAATACATCTACCCAGTGGGCTGTCACAGTCATATAGTCCTGAGTCTGCCCTGCTCCACTTAACCACGGACATGTGGACTAGTGGACATTGGGTACAACTGCATTTTTTAGGACACTGGTGACTCTTTTTCTGAGGTCTGTGTACATTTTCGGTATCGCCTGCCTAGAGAAATGGAACCTAGATGGCATTTGGTACCGGGGACACAGTACCTCAATCAAGTCTCTAGTTGCCTCTGAATTAACGATGGATACCGGAACCACGTTTCTCACCACCCAGGCTGACAAGACCTGAGTTATCCGCTTTGCAGCAGGATGACTGCTGTGATATTTCATCTTCCTCGCAAAGGACTGTTGGACAGTCAATTGCCTACTGGAAGTAGTACAAGTGGTCTTCCGACTTCCCCTCTGGGATGACGATCGACTCCCAGCAGCAACAACAGCAGCGCCAGCAGCAGTAGGCGTTACACTCAAGGATGCATCGGAGGAATCCCAGGCAGGAGAGGACTCGTCAGACTTGCCAGTGACATGGCCTGCAGGACTATTGGCTCTCCTGTCTAAGAAGGAAATTGACACTGAGGGAGTTGGTGGTGTGGTTTGCAGGAGCTTGGTTACAAGAGGAAGGGATTTAGTGGTCAGTGGACTGCTTCCGCTGTCATCCAAAGTTTTTGAACTTGTCACTGACTTATGATTAATGCGCTGCAGGTGACGTATAAGGGAGGATGTTCTGAGGTGGTTAACATCCTTACCCCTACTTATTACAGCTTGACAAAGGCAACACACGGCTTGACACCTGTTGTCCGCATTTGTGTACAGGATGCATACCTTCATGTCCAAATTTATCCATCTCATCAGTCGTACCTCAGATTTGCGGTACAGGACTGTCATTGCCAATTTCAGACGTTGCTGTTTGGTCTCTCCACTGCCCAGAGAATTTTCACCAAGGTAATGGTGGAAATGATGGTTCTCCTGCGCAAGCAATGTGTCACAATTATCCCGTACTTGAGCGATCTCATAAAAGCGAGATCAAGAGAGCAGTTGCTGAACAGCGTATCACTTTCACTGAAAGTGTTACAGCAACACGGCTGGATTTTCAATATCCCAAAGTCGCAGTTGGTTCCTACGACTCGTCTGTCTTTCTTGGGCATGATTCTGGACACAGACCAGAAGAGGGTTTATCTCCCGATAGAAAAGGCCCAGGAACTCATGACTCTTGTCAGGAACCTATTGAAACCAAAACTTGTGTCAGTGCATCACTGCACTCGAGTCCTGGGAAAGATGGTGGCATCATACAAAGCCATTCCATTCGGCAGGTTCCATGCGAGGACTTTCCAATGGGACCTACTGGACAAGTGGTCTGGGTCACATTTACAGATGCATTGGTTGATCACCCTGTCCCCCAGGGTCAGGATATCACTCCTGTGGTGGCTGCAGAGTGCTCACCTTCTCGAGTGACGCAGATTCGGCATTCAGGACTGGATCCTGGTGACCACAGATGCAAGCCTCCAAGGTTGGGGAGCAGTCACACAGGGAAGAAATTTCCAAGGTCTTTGGTCAAGTCAAGAGACTTGTCTTCACATCAACATCCTGAAACTAGGGGCCATATACAATGCCCTACGTCAAGCGGAGACCTTACTTTGCGACCAACCGGTTCTGATCCAGTCAGACAACGTCACCGCAGTGGCTCATGTAAACCGCCAAGGCGGCACAAGGAGCAGAGTGGCGATGGCACAAGCTACCTTTGCATTTTTCTCCCAAACGAAGGACACTAGAATGAAAATTTTAAAGCCTCCTGTTAGTGCTTCATCTACACGGTATAGCCCTGAATTTTCCAATGCGTAGCTCTTTGCAAAAGAGAGATATTGGCAAGGAAAAGCTGTCTTGTACCTTTGCATTTTTCTCCCAAACGAAGGACACTAGAAAGAAAATTTTAAAGCCTCCTGATAGGCCATCAGCTACACGGCATAGCCCTGAATTTTCCAATGCGTAGCTCTTTGCAAAAGAGAGATATTGGCAAGGAAAAGCTGTCTTGTACCTTTGCATTTTTCTCCCAAACGAAGGACACTAGAAAGAAAATTTTAAAGCCTCCTGTTAGGCCATCATCTACACGGCATAGCCCTGAATTTTCCAATGTGCAGCTCTTTGCAAAAGAGAGATATTGGCAAGGAAAAGCTGTCTTGTACCTTTGCATTTTTCTCCCAAACGAAGGAAACTAGAATGAAAATTTTAAAGCCTCCTGTTAGTGCTTCATCTACACGGTATAGCCCTGAATTTTCCAATGCGTAGCTCTTTGCAAAAGAGAGATATTGGCAAGGAAAAGCTGTCTTTCAACTCTTCCACAACTGAAAAACAGATAGTGTTCCCAAGCCTTCCATCCTGTAATATCTTCAGTCTCTCGTCAATGAAGAAAACAATCCCTCCAGCAGACTCTTCAACCACGATACAAGATCACAGCCAAAAGGGCGAGAAGCAACTACACTTGCGTTTAACCAAAATGGCTAAAACTTAGTGGAGGAAAGTGCAGTGCACCAAAACATAAGCTGACACAATCATGGAGAATGCGCCAGCATATATGCTCTTCTATCTATATTTTGCAAACCTGCTCTTGTCCCCTCCAGCTGCTCCATGTAGATTTGACGCCTGGCAAGGTGCATAACCCACTGACAAGCAGGCACACTCCTGCATGAGTTTTCACTCTCACTAGCAGGATGATACACATTCATTTGCATGTGCTCCACCTCTGACACACCGCCCACCCAACCACCCAGTCACCAGAGCCACACACAAGCCAACTGGCTCCGTGATTTAATTTGCACAGTGCAGTCATCCAGGCAGCATGTCCTTCTCAATGGAATAATCTCTGGTTCCATGGAATCTTCCGCATTGGAATGCTGCGGAACAAAAAGGATTTAAACATTCAGCTTGCTAGCATTCAATGTACCTGCGGCTTGGCTCTAGCACATGGGTCTTCATCCTGTGGCCCTCCAGCTGCTGTGAAACTACACATCCCAGCATGCCCTGCCACAGTTTTGCTATTAAGGTATGCTAAAACTGAGGCAGGGCATGCTGGTATATGTAGTTCCACAGCAGCTGGAGGGTCGCAGGTTGAAGACCCATATTCTAGCATGCCTATTCTATGATGCATGTTCCGTGATGTCACAATCAGCTTGGAATGGGGTGTCTAGCATGCATTTGCTGACAGCCACTTGAGGGAGACACACATCAGGAGATGCAGCATATCGGAGGTCTTCGATGCCTTTCCAGCAAATGCACACCACCAGCTGCTGGTCTGGACACAAAACAATACCCACAATTGAAGGCTCAAAATGCCCAACTACAGGATTAATGTAAGTAGTGAATTTAGGAATTAATTTAGAAGTAGGAAATTAAGTTAGTTCACAAGTACATTCAAATTCCGATCTAAAGTCTAGGTAGGCCTCACGTCCTGGCAGCCCCCAGCATTTAAAAATGCCTTGATTAGAGGTAGGGAATTAAATGTAGATAAGAAGTAGACACAAAATAACACTCCACAGAGCAATTATCAGGTGTCTTTATCAATTGTTGCATTTAAAAAATCAAGCAATTAGGGAACACAATGTTGCGACAATGTAACCCTATTTGCAAAATAGTACTAAATAAGTTTGTCGATGTAAGACATTTGCAAAGGCGCAAACAAAACACGCTGGAAAATGCAACTGAATCTGTTTTTGGAGGTTAGAATAGATGCAGGATCAAGTAGCTCAATGGGTAGGGTGTTTGATTAGAATTCAACAGGTTATAGATTTGAATCCTGGGTATGATAGTTTGAGGTGTTATTTAATAAAGTATGTTTATATATTAGTCACACATGGCTTACTTTTACAAATGGCATGTCACCAGTTAGTGCTGACTGCTGATATGCCATTTGCACAAACACCCCATGTGTGACTGTATATGCATTTAAGGAGGGCACCCCGGCAATACCACAAACCATTGAGTGTCAAGTATACTAGATATATCTTCATATCTCATGTGCTTTCTCTGAGACCAATCTTGTTATGCCCCTTCCCCACAAGGCATGCGCCTTTTGTCCATATTGCAAAAATGGGGAGGGGAGGGGGGGGGCATATAATTCTCTGTCACAGGGCACCAAAAAGTCTAGTTATGGCTCTGGTATGCATTATGTAATCTGGCAGACCATATCTCCAACACTGGCTGGTTGGAATAGAAATCCGGTTATCTATGTGAGCAAATGACCATCAACGATTTACTCTCAAACACTAGAAAATGGACAAACATGGTCCCCTAAACAAATTGGTTAAATTTTGGGTTTAACCAATTTGTGTAATGACCATTTTTGACCACTTTTCTAGTGTTTGGGAGCAAATGGTTAATTGACATTTGCTACTATACATTACCATATTTTCATTCCACCCATCCAGACTGGATAGATAGCCTGACAGATAATTGTGTAGTGTACGCCCAGGATAACTGTCAGTTGTGCTTTCTTTTATGACGGCACATAAATGGGTGGGCAGATCCAGAGCAAGCACTGCCCACTCATGCATAGTTGTCAACTGATGTGAAGTTCCAGGGGGCAATCTCAGTTATAAAGAAAAGTATCTGGAAATTGTCCCTAGTTTAAAAAAAAATAAAAAAAAAAATTGATCAACTCCATTTATTTAGTATGATATCCCAGCAGTCAGAACAACATACTTTATTAAATAACACATTTCAAACTACCATACCCAGGATTCAAACCTATAACCTGTTGAATTCTAATCAAACACCCTACCTATTGAGCTATTTGATCCTGCATAAAAATTGTGAACATTATATGAAGCTATTGGTACTTTGCAAAAAAAAAGTATCAGCATTACAACGCAGCAGATCCATGCAGTTTGCAGCCACACACTACATGTATCTGCTCAGCCACAATGCTGATTATTTCTTCACAAAGTACAAGGTGAGCTCCAAACAGAATTCTCTAGCTTAGAATTATACCTTTCTATGCCAAACCTAGAAGTCGGGCCCCCCACCCTGGGATCCCCCAGAGGGAGGCCTGCACCGTCATGCGGCAGGCTTGTCCGTTTTGGAAGCAGGCTGATGGGCAGCCCAGGCTTGCTTCAGTCTGGGCTTGGCAGGTCTGGAAGCATGAGCTTGCTTTGGGTATGCCTGACCTTGGGTACGCTTTACCTGAGGGATGAAAGGGCCAAGGGAAAGTACTTTTAGCCTTCTGCGTGGTAGGAGTCATACGAGGTAGGCAAGCTGTTTTAGCAGTAGCCAGATCAGCTACAATCTTATTGAGGTCTTCTCCAAAGAGAGTGTCTCCCTTGAAAGGAAGCACCTCCAGGGTTTTCTTGGAATCCATATCCACCGACCAGGATCTCAACCAGCTGTATAAAGTATTACCTTGGAACTGGCTCTCCACTCCCCATTATCTGGTTATCATGGCTTCCTCCGCCAGTGTCCAGACTCGCTTGCTGAAGCTCGGCCACTTCTTCCTAGCAGCAGGCTCCTGGATCACTGGGCAGCAGAGGTGCTTGGGAGCCGGAAGGGGGCGGAGCAATCAGGCAGGCAGTTGCAGTGCTGCCCAGCTATCTGTGGTGTGAGAAGAAGCAGGGGCACCCCACCGCTGGCAGTGCTGCAGCTAGCGGTGGTGGCAGCGGCGAGGCTGCTGGGCTGGGTCTTGAAAAAGGTGGAAAGAAGGGTTTTACGGCATGGAATGTACAAAATGCGAGACCCTGCTGGTAGCGCCTTTGTCTATTTAGTAGGAAGGGCACGTAACAGCCGGGGGGCAATGGAGGAAGCCCCTTTAGGGCTGGAGCCCATTCAGGGCTGGAGCCCGGCGGCAACTGACTCCGTTGTCTCTGGCAGTTCTGCCCCTGGACTAGAGGAATGGTCAAGAACATGGCAACATTTAATGCCAAAAAATGCAAAATCATACATGTCTCAAAAATGCAAAGGCTAACTATAATATTAAGGGCATTATAATGGCAAGAGGAAAGCTATCTAAGTATTACTATTTCAGGTGAGCAATGTAACAAAGCAATAGGAAAGACAAGTCAGATGCTTGTTTGCATAGGTTAAAGAACCAGTAGCAGAAAAAAGTAATACAGGTTGAGTATCCCATATGCAAATATTCCGAAATACGGAATATTCCGAAATACGGACTTTTTTGAGTGAGACTGAGATAGTGAAACCTTTGTTTTTTGATGGCTCAGTGTACACAAACTTTGTTTAATACTCAAAGTTATTAAAAATATTGTATTAAATGAACTTCAGACTGTGTGTATAAGGTGTATATGACACATGAATGAATTCTGTGAATGTACACACACTTTGTTTAATGCACAAAGTTATAAAAAATATTGGCTAAAATGACCTTCAGGCTGTGTGTATAAGGTGTATATGAAACATAAATGCATTCTGTGCTTAGATTTAGGTCCCATCACCATAATATCTCGTTATGGTATGCAATTATTCCAAAATACAGAAAAATCCGATATCCAAAATTCCTCTGGTCCCAAGCATTTTGGATGAGGGATACTCAACCTGTAATGCCACTGTATAGGTCCTTGGTACAGCCACATTTAGAATCCTGTGTTCAGTTCCAGAAGCCATATCTCCAGAAGGCTGTAAATACATTAGGGCAACTAAAATTGTGCATGGCCTACATCACAAAACTTACCTGGAAATACTAAAAAATGTTGATGTGTATAGTTTGGAGAAGGGAAGAGGGAACATACAGTAATAGAAACATTTAAATATATAGGGAGGAATGTAATAGGGTGTGAGAATCAGAAAGTGAGAGATTTTGTGTTTTTTCCTGTTGTTTTTTTTTTTTTTATTGTTTGTTTTTTAAAGTGGCAATCCTTTACATGGCAAAACCAGGTTGATATTTGCCATGTAAAGGATTGCCACCGTGGGCATGTGTAGGAGGGGCACTGCTACTGTTGGCATTATGTGTGTAAGCTGCACTGATATGGTGGTTATGTGTATAAAGGGCACTGCGACTGTGGGTATTATTATTATTATTATTATTATTATTATTACATGCGGTGTAATGACAATAAGATAGTGCTACTGTGTGGCGTATTTTGATTTGGGGTGCTATTGTGTGGCCATGCCCCTTCCTTGTGATACCACACCTTCTTTTTTTAAGGAGCGCACTGTCCCTTTATTAAGTATTGGAGAGAGGGCCCAAATTAATAGTTTGCAGGGAGGCGCCAAACACCCTAGCACTGGCCCTTTGGTAGGGGACAGGATTTGCTTCTGCTTGTGCACATATGTTATGATTGCCAGCCAACAGCACTGGTTTTGCCTATAACACTAACTATAAATATTTTGAATTGGTCCTGGACCATCAATCCAAGGCACCCCTGCAAGTGTCCTGAGGCACCCCAGGGTGCAGTTTGAGAACCACTGGTCTAGTGAGTACCCAGGATAATTATTGTAGCTGGTCTGCGGGTAACAGCTCTCAGATCCACTTCTAGAAAAAATGCAGCAATGTAATTTGAGTGACAAACTGCAGAGATGAACCCTTTCTGTGACTGCTGCACAGGGATCACACAAACTCTATTCATAGGGCTGACTTCACTTAGGGGAGATGTTCTCACCCCGCAAAGAAGTGCGAGTATATACCGCACTTACGGTACCATTGGATTTACAGATATTTTCTTGCAATACACTATGGGGGTCATTCTGAGTTGATTGCTCGCTAGCAGTTTTTAGCAGCCATGCAAACGCATTGTCGCTGCCCACTGGAGAGTGTATATTCACTTTGGAGAAGTGCGAACACTTGAGCAGCAGAGCGCCTGCAAAATCATTTCAAAATAAGACCAGCACTGTAGTTACACTTCGTGTGCGTTGATTCTAACAACCGAGGACGGCTTTTGATGTCACACACCCATCCAGCGAATGCCCAGCCACGTCTGCATTTCTTCTGCCACGCCTGCATTTTTCCAAGCACTCCCTGAAAACGGTCAGTTGACACCCAGAAACGCCCTCTTTCTGTCAATCTCCTTGTGGCCTGTTCTGTGATTGGAATAATCGCTAGAACTAGTGCAAAACCACAATGGACTTTGTACCCGTACGATGCGCATGCACATTACGGAGCATGCGCATGCACAGATTAGCCATTTTTTTTCAACTGATTGCTACGCAGCGAACAACGGCAGCAAGCGATCAACTCGGAATGACCCCCTATATACATAGAAACATGGATTTTTACTGCAGGAATTATGGTTAGTTTAGGGGTATCGGTTAGGGTCAACAGAGGTGTAGCTAGGGGTCCAAGCGCCCCTGGCAAAGTAAGGGACTGGCGCCCCCCCTTTCGATAAAGCATTGCAGTCCATTGGCGGTTACCATGTTGGAGCCACAGCAACTGACCCCCTCCCCCACACGCTGCCCTACATCATCGGCTGGGATTCACTGTTGGTGTGAAGCCACTGGGAACATTCTGGTAGCATTAGCAGCAGTCTGTGTCATAGATAGGGAAGGCAGAAGGATAACTAGCTAATAGCAGTCTGTTGGCAGCAGAGGCTGGGCGGGGGGCTGAGAATGAGCCAACGCTGATCAGTGTCCAGTCTGCTCAGACAAAAATATTTTGTGATCAGGGCTGGTTTCTAGACCAAAGGAGCCAATGGCAAAAATTTCCTTTGGCACCCCCCCCCCCCCCCCACACACACACATACACACACACACACACACACACACACACACACACACACACACCAAAAAAGAACATATCCCAGTTTAACATAACGCTATGTGGTGCAAGGTGTGGAGCTGGTCACTTGTATCAGACCTCTGACATTTGCCTTTTCACCCATATTGCATACTTTTTCTTGCAGGTTGTGTCTTAATTCAAGAAGTGTTCTAAGTACTTCAGCTTAGTATCTTTACTGACCCCTCTTTACCCCACACTACATAACTGACCCCTCTATACCCTACACTACATCACTGACCTTTCTATAACCATCACTGCATTACTGACCCCTCTATACAGTACACTGACCTCTATATACCTGCTAGTACATCCCTGATGCCTATATTCCCTAAGCTAAATCCCTGACGCCTCTATTCCCTACGCTACATCCCTGATGCCTCTATTCCCTATGCTACATCCCTGACGCCTCTATACCCTACGCTACATCCCTGATGCCTCTATTCCCTACGCTACATTCCTGATGCCTCTATAACCTACGCTACATCCCTGACGCCTCTATACCCTACGCTACATCCCTGACGCCTCTATACAGTACAATGCATTACTGATCCCTCTAGACCATACATCCTCATTACATCAGAGAGATAGTGAAACACTGGAAAAAATAAGGATAAAGTGGACTACAGAAACTGATGCTCTAAACAAAGGAGAGAGAGAGAAAAGCACAAGGGAAAGTGGGCAATCGGAACACCATAGAGAGAGGAGAGATAGAAATGCCTGAAAAAGTAAAGGGGGTTGGGTATGGCATCCGGCGCTCGGGATTCCAGCAGTCACATGATACCTAATCCTAATCCTAACCCTCTGGGGGGGTGGCGGATAGGGCTAACCCTCAGGGGGTGGCAGCTAGGACTAACCCCCCCCCCTCCTAGTGCCTTCCCTAACACCCCCTCCCCCGGTCCTAACCCTCCCTCCAATACTCGCCTTCGGGATGTTGGCTGTCTGTGTGCCGGCACCAGTCTCCCAAGTGGTGTCAGGATTCCAACATCGGTCAAATGACCGCCGGTATACCGTCTGCCGGGATGGTAAATGTATCCTGAGGACAGGTAGTGAGTGTGGAGGGATAGGTGGTTCAGTAAAATGTAACAGCTCAAACTGCGATCATTCACTGATAAATTGATTTATAGCTCTCCCTTTTTAACCATTGCAGTCATAAAAGCAATGTTTTTTAAACTTTTAAATAAAGCTTGTTAGCATCCCCAGCACACTGTATATGCTGGGAGATGTAGTTCTCAATATGAAAACATTTAATTACTGTATGAACTCTAATTCCCCAACTGAAACCTCTCACAAACACACACTCCTAAATCTAGTACACACACACACACACACACACATTTCCCCAGTACTGACAACTCTCATCACTTCCACACACTGACAACTCCCTCCTGCTCCTCTCCCCACTGACACTGACAGCTCCCTCACAGTCACACACATCCTCCACCCCCCCCCCCCCCCACACACACACTGATAGCACACATGCACAAATCCCCCCCTCCTCGACACTAACTGTCACAGACTGCTTGGGCAGCAGGGGGCAGGCTCTGACTTGAAGTGCTGAAATTCAACAGCTCTCTCGAACTTGCAAGGCATGGCTGTGCAGCTGTCTCCAGCCATCTCCTTGCCCACTGTGCAAAGGGGCAGAGCTAGGAGTGAAGCAGTGGACAGCAGTTGAGGGGCGTTTCAAACTGTAACAGGGTTGGGACAATTTCAGTATCCTTCCCTCACCGTCTAATTGGTCAGTCCCATGCTGATTGCCATAGCGCCCTTTCGAGACTGCAGAACTCTATCCCTTAGCCACGGTTGGCACAGCTGGATGGTGCCCCTGGCAAGTGCCATCCTGGCCAAGGGGTAGATACGCCCCTGAGGGTCAGGGCCAGAAACAGAAATCTCGGGGCCCAGTACACTGATATCTCTGGGGCCCCCTCAACCCCCCCTTAACTTGGCAGAGGGATCTTTAAAAAAAAATGGAGCCTTTGACTCGGACCGTCAGTGAGGCCGGCAGGTGGTTTTCATACTGGGCTATCCAGCTCTTCGGTGGCGGTGGCAGGGACATTCAGAAAAGGGCCAGCACAGCAACATGCATAATAATGGCAATACAGTATGGACCACAGGGACTGGACAAAGTGATGGGGTAAAAGGAGGGGGGAGGGTTTAGTTGGCCTGTTAATTGTTTTCCTGCTTAAATTGAGCAGTTGGTGGATACACTTTAAAAAGCAATATTGGCACTGTGGCCCCATTATTTCTGTTCTTAATACTTGGAGCCCTGAACAAGTGTCCCCTTTGTCCCCCCTGTCACCGGGCCTGTTCAGGCGTTACCTATGGAGAAGCTGCGACATGACATCCTAGGACACGATACTGCACCATGCATCACCATTATATTTCAGTGTGCCTTGTCAATATTTAAATCTTGTTCTGTGTGACGTGAGTTGTAAATGGTTGAAAATCTCTGTGCTACAGAATCGTCACCATGTAGTTATAACAACACCGCAAAACCACCAAAAGATGTGTTTTGGTAGAGGGACTGCTGGAGGGGCCCATTGGGGCCCCCAGTTTGCTACCCCACCCCAGTATACCTGTGCTGTAGCCAGTGGAAGGGGCACTATCTTCCCGGTGATCTCTTCGGGAAGATGGTGCCGCACATAGAAAGCAAAGACTCTGGCTGCACTCTCCTGCCCTCGCTCTAAGCAAGGTGATCGGGCCACAAAAGGACCCCTGTCGGACCCCTGCCGGACCCCGGCCTGTGGGCCACAAAAGGATGCATTGGGGGCGGCATGCGGCCCATGGGTTTGACACCCCTGCCCTAGAGTATCAAAATTTGTTTCACGGCACCCCTAGGCCAAAGTTTTTTTTATTGAGAAATTCAGAAAAAAATATAAAATTAAGTAAATTGTGTTTATAGCATGTCATCCTCAGGTTCAGTTATGTTGTGAGGGAATGGTTTTGCCAATTTAATAAAGTATAAATAATTTTAATTGGTCCTGGACCACCAAACTATGCTACCAGTGCAAGAACCCCAGTTTGGAAACTACTGCCATAAAATAAACCTTTTTTGTTTTTTTTAAACTACATGTAATACACCTTAGAGCTCAGTTCCTAAAAGGTTTTAAACCCTTGCATACAGTAAACTACACATATTTAAAAATCCTACACCGGGCACAAGTGCTCACGGGCCAATTTCATGGCAGTCTCGGATAGGAGGGCATTGTGGATTCACCAAGGGAATGCTGATGCTGACTCCAAGAAGAAAGGGAGTCTCTTCCCTATGAAGGTGAAGCCTTGTTTGGCGACGGCCTAGTTAATTTGATCTCGGCAGCTCCCGCAGGTAAGTCATCCTTCTTGCCCTATGTTCCCTCTCAACGGATGAAGACGCATCATTATCTGAAGCAGTCATTTCGGCCCAATAGATATGCAAGAAGTTAAGATTCCCCTTTCTTTGCAGGTAGAGGAAGGAAAAGAGGGAAGAGGTCTGTAGCCTCTTCAAGATCGCAGGAGCAGAGATCGTCCTCTGCTTCTGCCAAATCCACTGCATGACGCTGGGGCTCTCTTGCAGGAGCCCGCACCAGTGGGGGGCACGTCTAAAACTCTTCAGTCAGTTCTGGATTCATTCGGACCTGGACTCGTGGGTTTTACAAATAGTGTCCCAAGGGTACAAACTGGGGTTTCAAGACGTTCCCCCTCACCGATTGTTCAAATCAGCCTTAGTCAGCAGGGAGAAGGTTTTTATTCAAGCCTCTTCGTGGTCCCGAAGCCGGACGGCTCAGTCATACCAATCTTAAATCTGAAATCCCTTAATTTCTACCTAAAGAAATTCAATTTCAAGATGGAATCTCTCAGGGTAGTGATCTCCAGTCCGGGGGATAAAGGAGATTTCATGGTTTTGGTAGACATAAAGGATGCCTACTTATATGTTCCCATTTAGCCACTGCATCAAGCTACCTGAGGTTTGCAATTCAGGATTGTCATTACCAATTTCAGACGTTGCCGTTTGGTCTGTCCACGGCTCCGAGGATTTTCACCAGGGTGATGGCGGAAATGATGGTTCTCCTTCGCAAGCAAGGAGTCACAATTATCCCGTACTTGGATGATCTCCTGATAAAGGCGAGATCCAGGGACCAGTTGGTGCAAAACATCTACTCTCCCTGACAGTTCTTCAACAACATGGTTGGCTCCTAAACTTGCCAAAATCGCAGTTGGTCCCAATGACGCGGTTGTTGTTTTTGGGAGTGATACTGGACACAGAAGAGGTTTTCTTCTAGTGGAAAGGCTCTGGAGATCCAGAGTCTGGTCAAACAAATTCTGAAACCAGCAAGAGTGTTAATCCATCAATGCATTCAGTTGCTGGTGAAGATGGTTGCGGCCTACGAGGCCATTCAGTTTGGCAGGTTCCATGCCAGAGTGTTCCAGTGGGACCTGTTGGACAAGTGGTCCGGATCCCACCTACACATGCACCGGAGGATAATCCTGTCTTCCAAGACCAGAATCTCACTCCATTGGTGGCTGCACAGTTCTCACCACCTAGAGGGGCGATGGTTCGGGATCCAGGACGGGATCCTAGGGACCACGGATGCAACCCTCCGAGGCTGGAGAGCAGTCACACAGGGGGAAAACATCCAAGGAAGATGGTCAAGTCTTCCTTGGATGTTTTCATCTCCACATAAATGTTCTGGAGTTAAGGGCCATTTAATAACTGCAGACACAGTACGCACTGGGACGGGTGCCCAGCATCCTCTACGGACTAAGAGAAAAGGATTTACCGGTAGGTATTAAAATCCTATTTTCTCTAACGTCCTAGAGGATGCTGTGGACTCCGTAAGGACCATGGGGATAGACGGGCTCCGCAGGAGACATGGGCACTTTAAGAAAGACTTTAGTTCTGGGTGTGCACTGGCTCCTCCCTCTATGCCCCTCCTCCAGACCTCAGTTTGATACTGTACCCAGTGGAGACTGGGTGCTTTTCAGGAGCTCTCCTGAGCTTTCTGACAGAAAGTATTTTGTTAGGTTTTTAATTTTCAGGGAGCACTGCTGGCAACAGACTCCCTCATCGAGGGACTGAGGGGAGAGAAGCAGCCCTACTCTCTGAGTTGCAAGGTCCTGCTTCTTAGGCTACTGGACACCATTAGCTCCAGTGGGACTGGTACGCAGGATCTCACCCTCGCCGTCCGTCCCAGAGCCGCGCCGCCGTCCCCCTCGCAGAGCCGGAAGATAGAAGCCGGGTGAGTATGAGAAGAAAAGAAGACTTCAGAGGCGGCAGAAGACTTCATGATCTTCACTGAGGTAACGCACAGCACTGCAGCTGTGCGCCTTTGCTCCCATACACCTCACATACTCCGGTCACTGTAAGGGTGCAGGGCGCAGGGGGGGCGCCCTGGGCAGCAATATAAACCTCTTTCGCAAAAATATAACATATATACAGCTGGGCACTTTATATATGTATAAGCCCCCACCAATTTTACAGTTTAAGCGGGACAGAAGCCCGCCTCCGAGGGGGCGGGGCTTCTCCCTCAGCACTCACCAGCGCCATTTTTTCTCCACAGCACCGCTGAGAGGAAGCTCCCCGGACTCTACCCTGCTTATACCACGTTAGACAAGAGGGTTGAAAAGAGGGGTGGGGGGGGGCACATAATTCGCAAATTACATACAGCAGCACTACTGGGCAAACATTAAGTTACTGTTTTATTCCTGGGTTATATAGCGCTGGGGGGTGTGCTGGCATACTCTCTCTCTGTCTCTCCAAAGGGCCTTGTGGGGAAACTGTCTTCAGAAAAAGCATTCCCTGTGTGTGTAGTGTGTCGGTACACGTGTGTCGACATGTCTGAGGAAGAAGGCTATATTAGAGAGGAGCGGGAGCAAATGAATGTGGTGTCTCCGCCGACAGCTGATTGGATGGATATGTGGAATGTTTTAAATGCTAGTGTAAACTCATTGCACAAAAGATTAGACAAGGCAGAAGCTTTGGGACAGTCAGGGTTTCAACCCATGCCTGATCCTATGTTGCAGGGACTGTCAGGGTCTCATAAGCGCCCACTATCCCAGATTGTTGACACAGATACCGACACGGATTCTGACTAGAGATGAGCGCCTGAAATTTTTCGGGTTTTGTGTTTTGGTTTTGGGTTCGGTTCCGCGGCCGTGTTTTGGGTTCGAACGCGTTTTGGCAAAACCTCACCGAATTTTTTTTGTCGGATTCGGGTGTGTTTTGGATTCGGGTGTTTTTTTCAAAAAACACTAAAAAACAGCTTAAATCATAGAATTTGGGGGTCATTTTGATCCCAAAGTATTATTAACCTCAAAAACCATAATTTACACTCATTTTCAGTCTATTCTGAATACCTCACACCTCACAATATTATTTTTAGTCCTAAAATTTGCACCGAGGTCGCTGTGTGAGTAAGATAAGCGACCCTAGTGGCCGACACAAACACCGGGCCCATCTAGGAGTGGCACTGCAGTGTCACGCAGGATGTCCCTTCCAAAAAACCCTCCCCAAACAGCACATGACGCAAAGAAAAAAAGAGGCGCAATGAGGTAGCTGACTGTGTGAGTAAGATTAGCGACCCTAGTGGCCGACACAAACACCGGGCCCATCTAGGAGTGGCACTGCAGTGTCACGCAGGATGTCCCTTCCAAAAAACCCTCCCCAATCAGCACATGATGCAAAGAAAAAGAAAAGAAAAAAGAGGTGCAAGATGGAATTGTCCTTGGGCCCTCCCACCCACCCTTATGTTGTATAAACAAAACAGGACATGCACACTTTAACCAACCCATCATTTCAGTGACAGGGTCTGCCACACGACTGTGACTGATATGACGGGTTGGTTTGGACCCCCCCCAAAAAAGAAGCAATTAATCTCTCCTTGCACAAACTGGCTCTACAGAGGCAAGATGTCCACCTCATCTTCACCCTCCGATATATCACCGTGTACATCCCCCTCCTCACAGATTATCAATTCGTCCCCACTGGAATCCACCATCTCAGCTCCCTGTGTACTTTGTGGAGGCAATTGCTGCTGGTCAATGTCTCCGCGGAGGAATTGATTATAATTCATTTTAATGAACATCATCTTCTCCACATTTTCTGGATGTAACCTCGTACGCCGATTGCTGACAAGGTGAGCGGCGGCACTAAACACTCTTTCGGAGTACACACTTGTGGGAGGGCAACTTAGGTAGAATAAAGCCAGTTTGTGCAAGGGCCTCCAAATTGCCTCTTTTTCCTGCCAGTATAAGTACGGACTGTGTGACGTGCCTACTTGGATGCGGTCACTCATATAATCCTCCACCATTCTATCAATGTTGAGAGAATCATATGCAGTGACAGTAGACGACATGTCCGTAATCGTTGTCAGGTCCTTCAGTCCGGACCAGATGTCAGCATCAGCAGTCGCTCCAGACTGCCCTGCATCACCGCCAGCGGGTGGGCTCGGAATTCTGAGCCTTTTCCTCGCACCCCCAGTTGCGGGAGAATGTGAAGGAGGAGATGTTGACAGGTCGCGTTCCGCTTGACTTGACAATTTTGTCACCAGCAGGTCTTTCAACCCCAGCAGACCTGTGTCTGCCGGAAAGAGAGATCCAAGGTAGGCTTTAAATCTAGGATCGAGCACGGTGGCCAAAATGTAGTGCTCTGATTTCAACAGATTGACCACCCGTGAATCCTTGTTAAGCGAATTAAGGGCTGCATCCACAAGTCCCACATGCCTAGCGGAATCGCTCCCTTTTAGCTCCTTCTTCAATGCCTCCAGCTTCTTCTGCAAAAGCCTGATGAGGGGAATGACCTGACTCAGGCTGGCAGTGTCTGAACTGACTTCACGTGTGGCAAGTTCAAAGGGCATCAGAACCTTGCACAACGTTGAAATCATTCTCCACTGCACTTGAGACAGGTGCATTCCACCTCCTATATCGTGCTCAATTGTATAGGCTTGAATGGCCTTTTGCTGCTCCTCCAACCTCTGAAGCATATAGAGGGTTGAATTCCACCTCGTTACCACTTCTTGCTTCAGATGATGGCAGGGCAGGTTCAGTAGTTTTTGGTGGTGCTCCAGTCTTCTGTACGTGGTGCCTGTACGCCGAAAGTGTCCCGCAATTTTTCTGGCCACCGACAGCATCTCTTGCACGCCCCTGTCGTTTTTTAAAAAATTCTGCACCACCAAATTCAAGGTATGTGCAAAACATGGGACGTGCTGGAATTTGCCCATATTTAATGCACACACAATATTGCTGGCGTTGTCCGATGCCACAAATCCACAGGAGAGTCCAATTGGGGTAAGCCATTCCGCGATGATCTTCCTCAGTTGCCGTAAGAGGTTTTCAGCTGTGTGCGTATTCTGGAAAGCGGTGATACAAAGCGTAGCCTGCCTAGGAAAGAGTTGGCGTTTGCGAGATGCTGCTACTGGTGCCGCCGCTGCTGTTCTTGCGGCGGGAGTCCATACATCTACCCAGTGGGCTGTCACAGTCATATAGTCCTGACCCTGCCCTGCTCCACTTGTCCACATGTCCGTGGTTAAGTGGACATTGGGTACAACTGCATTTTTTAGGACACTGGTGAGTCTTTTTCTGACGTCCGTGTACATTCTCGGTATCGCCTGCCTAGAGAAGTGGAACCTAGATGGTATTTGGTAACGGGGGTACACTGCCTCAATAAATTGTCTAGTTCCCTGTGAACTAACGGCGGATACCGGACGCACGTCTAACACCAACATAGTTGTCAAGGACTCAGTTATCCGCTTTGCAGTAGGATGACTGCTGTGATATTTCATCTTCCTCGCAAAGGACTGTTGAACAGTCAATTGCTTACTGGAAGTAGTACAAGTGGGCTTACGACTTCCCCTCTGGGATGACCATCGACTCCCAGCGGCAACAACAGCAGCGCCAGCAGCAGTAGGCGTTACACGCAAGGATGCATCGGAGGAATCCCAGGCAGGAGAGGACTCGTCAGAATTGCCAGTGACATGGCCTGCAGGACTATTGGCATTCCTGGGGAAGGAGGAAATTGACACTGAGGGAGTTGGTGGGGTGGTTTGCGTGAGCTTGGTTACAAGAGGAAGGGATTTACTGGTCAGTGGACTGCTTCCGCTGTCACCCAAAGTTTTTGAACTTGTCACTGACTTATTATGAATGCGCTGCAGGTGACGTATAAGGGAGGATGTTCCGAGGTGGTTAACGTCCTTACCCCTACTTATTACAGCTTGACAAAGGGAACACACGGCTTGACACCTGTTGTCCGCATTTCTGGTGAAATACCTCAACACCGAAGAGCTGATTTTTTTGGTATTTTCACCTGGCATGTCAACGGCCATATTCCTCCCACGGACAACAGGTGTCTCCCCGGGTGCCTGACTTAAACAAACCACCTCACCATCAGAATCCTCCTGGTCAATTTCCTCCCCAGCGCCAGCAACACCCATATCCTCCTCATCCTGGTGTACTTCAACACTGACATCTTCAATCTGACTATCAGGAACTGGACTGCGGGTGCTCCTTCCAGCACTTGCAGGGGGCGTGCAAATGGTGGAAGGCGCATGCTCTTCACGTCCAGTGTTGGGAAGGTCAGGCATCGCAACCGACACAATTGGACTCTCCTTGTGGATTTGGGATTTCGAAGAATGCACAGTTCTTTGCTGTGCTGCTTTTGCCAGCTTGAGTCTTTTCATTTTTCTAGCGAGAGGCTGAGTGCTTCCATCCTCATGTGAAGCTGAACCACTAGCCATGAACATAGGCCAGGGCCTCAGCCGTTCCTTGCCACTCCGTGTGGTAAATGGCATATTGGCAAGTTTACGCTTCTCCTCCGACAATTTTATTTTAGGTTTTGGAGTCCTTTTTTTACTGATATTTGGTGTTTTGGATTTGACATGCTCTGTACTATGACATTGGGCATCGGCCTTGGCAGACGACGTTGCTGGCATTTCATCGTCTCGGCCATGACTAGTGGCAGCAGCTTCAGCACGAGGTGGAAGTGGATCTTGATCTTTCCCTAATTTTGGAACCTCAACATTTTTGTTCTCCATATTTTAATAGGCACAACTAAAAGGCACCTCAGGTAAACAATGGAGATGGATGGATTGGATACTAGTATACAATTATGGACGGGCTGCCGAGTGCCGACACAGAGGTAGCCACAGCCGTGAACTACCGCACTGTACTGTGTCTGCTGCTAATATAGACTGGTTGATAAAGAGATAGTATACTCGTAACTAGTATGTATGTATAAAGAAAGAAAAAAAAACCACGGTTAGGTGGTATATACAATTATGGACGGGCTGCCGAGTGCCGACACAGAGGTAGCCACAGCCATGAACTACCGCACTGTACTGTGTCTGCTGCTAATATATAGACTGGTTGATAAAGAGATAGTATACTCGTAACTAGTATGTATGTATAAAGAAAGAAAAAAAAACCACGGTTAGGTGGTATATACAATTATGGACGGGCTGCCGAGTGCCGACACAGAGGTAGCCACAGCCGTGAACTACCGCACTGTACTGTGTCTGCTGCTAATATATAGACTGGTTGATAAAGAGATAGTATACTCGTAACTAGTATGTATGTATAAAGAAAGAAAAAAAAACCACGGTTAGGTGGTATATACAATTATGGACGGGCTGCCGAGTGCCGACACAGAGGTAGCCACAGCCGTGAACTACCGCACTGTACTGTGTCTGCTGCTAATATATAGACTGGTTGATAAAGAGATAGTATACTCGTAACTAGTATGTATGTATAAAGAAAGAAAAAAAAACCACGGTTAGGTGGTATATACAATTATGGACGGGCTGCCGAGTGCCGACACAGAGGTAGCCACAGCCGTGAACTACCGCACTGTACTGTGTCTGCTGCTAATATATAGACTGGTTGATAAACAGATAGTATACTCGTAACTAGTATGTATGTATAAAGAAAGAAAAAAAAACCACGGTTAGGTGGTATATACAATTATGGACGGGCTGCCGAGTGCCGACACAGAGGTAGCCACAGCCGTGAACTACCGCACTGTACTGTGTCTGCTGCTAATATATAGACTGGTTGATAAAGAGATAGTATACTCGTAACTAGTATGTATGTATAAAGAAAGAAAAAAAAACCACGGTTAGGTCACTGGTATATACAATTATGGACGTTCTGCCGAGTGCCGACACAGAGGTAGCCACAGCCGTGAACTACCGCACTGTACACTGGTTGATAAAGAGATAGTAGTATACTCGTAACAACTAGTATGACGACGGTATAAAGAATGAAAAAAAAACCACGGTTAGGTGGTATATAATACAATTATGGTTGGACGGACTGCCTGCCGAGTGCCGACACAGAGGTAGCCACAGCCGTGAACTACCGCACTGTACACTGGTTGATAAAGAGATAGTAGTATACTCGTAACAACTAGTATGACGACGGTATAAAGAATGAAAAAAAAACCACGGTTAGGTGGTATATAATACAATTATGGTTGGACGGACTGCCTGCCGAGTGCCGACACAGAGGTAGCCACAGCCGTGAACTACCGCACTGTACACTGGTTGATAAAGAGATAGTAGTATACTCGTAACAACTAGTATGACGACGGTATAAAGAACGAAAAAAAAACCACGGTTAGGTGGTATATATTATAATACAATTATGGATGGACGGACTGCCTGCCGAGTTCCGACACAGAGGTAGCCACAGCCGTGAACTACCGCACTGTACACTGGTTGATAAAGAGATAGTAGTATACTCGTAACAACTAGTATGACGACGGTATAAAGAACGAAAAAAAAACCACGGTTAGGTGGTATATATTATAATACAATTATGGATGGACGGACTGCCTGCCGAGTTCCGACACAGAGGTAGCCACAGCCGTGAACTACCGCACTGTACACTGGTTGATAAAGAGATAGTAGTATACTCGTAACAACTAGTATGACTATGACGACGGTATAAAGAAAGAAAAAAAAAACCACGGTTAGGTGGTATATAATACAATTATGGATGGACGGACTGCCTGCCGAGTGCCGACACAGAGGTAGCCACAGCCGTGAACTACCGCACTGTACTGTGTCTGCTGCTAATATAGACTGGTTGATAAAGAGATAGTATACAATACTACTAATATACTGGTGGTCAGGCACTGGTCACCACTAGTCACACTGGCAGTGGCACTCCTGCAGCAAAAGTGTGCACTGTTTAATTTTAATATAATATTATTTATCATGTACTCCTGGCTCCTGCTATAACAACCTGCAGTGCTCCCCAGTCTCCCCCACAATTATAAGCTTTATATACAATACATTGATGTGCAGCACACTGGGCTGAGCAGTGCACACAGACTGAGTCACTGTGTGACTGTGTATCATTTTTTTCAGGCAGAGAACGGATATATTAAATAAAACAAACAACTGCACTGTCTCTGGTGGTCACTGGTCACTGTGGTCGTCAGTCACTAAACTCTGTCTGCACTCTGCACTCTCTTCTAATCTACAGTATCACAGCAATCTCTCTCTCTCTCTCTCTTCTAAATCTAATCTAAATGGAGAGGACGCCAGCCACGTCCTCTCCCTATCAATCTCAATGCACGTGTGAAAATGGCGGCGACGCGCGGCTCCTTATATAGAATCCGAGTCTCGCGAGAATCCGACAGCGTCATGATGACGTTCGGGCGCGCTCGGGTTAACCGAGCAAGGCGGGAAGATCCGAGTCGCTCGGACCCGTGAAAAAAAAAGTGAAGTTCGTGCGGGTTCGGATTCAAAGAAACCGAACCCGCTCATCTCTAGTATGTGACTGAGTCACTGTGTGCTGTGTATCGCTTTTTTCAGGCAGAGAACGGATTATAAATAAAACTGGTGGTCACTATCAGCAAAACTCTGCACTGTACTGAGTACTCCTAATGCTCCCCAAAATTAGTAAATCAAGTGTCTCTCTAATCTATTCTAAACGGAGAGGACGCCAGCCACGTCCTCTCCCTATCAATCTCAATGCACGTGTGAAAATGGCGGCGACGCGCGGCTCCTTATATAGAATCCGAGTCTCGCGATAGAATCCGAGCCTCGCGAGAATCCGACAGCGTCATAATGACGTTCGGGCGCGCTCGGGTTAACCGAGCAAGGCGGGAAGATCCGAGTCGCTCGGACCCGTGTAAAAAAACATGAAGTTCTGGCGGGTTCGGATTCAGAGAAACAGAACCCGCTCATCTCTAATTCTGACCCCAGTGTCGATTACGATGATGCAAAGTTACAGCCAAAATTGGCAAAATCCATTCGATTTATGATTATTGCAATAAAAGATGTTTTGCACATCACAGAGGAACCCCCTGTCGCTGACAAGAGGGTACATATGTACAAGGGAAAGAAGCCTGAGGTAACCTTTCCCCCCTCACACGAGCTGAACGAGTTATGTGAAAAAGCTTGGGAATCTCCAGATAAAAGACTGCAGATTTCCAAAAGGATTCTTATGGCGTATCCTTTCCCATCAACGGATAGGTTACGATGGGAATCCTCCCCTAGGGTGGACAAAGCATTAACACGCTTATCCAAGAAGGTAGCCCTCCCGTCCCAGGATACGGCTACCCTCAAAGAGTGTGCTGACCGCAAACAGGAGATTACCCTGAAGTCCATTTATACACATTCAGGTACCTTACTCAGACCGGCAATTGCGTCGGCCTGGGTGTGTAGTGCTGTAGCGGCATGGACAAATACCTTATCTGAGGGGATGGATAGCCTAGACAAGGATACTATTTTATTGACCCTGGGGCATATAAGAGATGCTGTCCTATATATGTGTGTATGCAAACTACAGGTGGTGCTGCAGGGCCCACACCCTTTTACTTGTCTTGTAGAGCAGCTCTGAAGCTGTCACAGTGCCCAGCTGCTGCAAGAAATCAGCTTGAATGCTTCAGGGGCTTGGGCATGGCCAACATGAGCCCCACACCGAAGGAGGGTGGGGGTGTTTAATGCAAACTTGGGGTTATACAAGCGCCGCAAAAGGCCGCCATGCCCTGCATGCCCCTTTTCTCTTTTCATATACAGATGAGGGTTCCAGCCAACTTTGGCCCACTGCTTGGATGACATCACCGTATGCAAATCCGTCTGCTGCAGACCTTCCCCCAGGAATGCTTGCAATAGTTGTTGCATATGGTTTAATGTCTGAGGGTGCTTCAGTATTAGGCAGCCTTCCGCCCTCCCATGTTCATCTGAAAAGATGTGGTCTCCCTGCAGTTGTTGTCCCCAGACGAGAGTTCCCTTGTGCTTCCTCAGTTAAATCTCCTTAACTTGACGGGGGTGTGCCCGAGCAGCCGCCCTCCCCAGCCCTATCCCAACACATACTTATCTTGCATATGAGATCTCTTGATCATGAAGATAGTTCTCACAGGTTGAGGTTCATCCTGGCCCCGCTCCCCGCTGGAGAGCGCTGATGGGGACAGCAGCGGGGCTTCAGCAGAAGGGTGAGTATGTGTGGCCAGAGACCTCCCTTCCCATGTGCAGGCCTGCAGAGTCTGCCACGCAGGATGGGGCATGTGGCACTCTCCCTCCAAGGGGCTCTTCCAGATGTAGCTCCTCAGCAGTATTTTTCCCGGGCTGCGCGGCGCTCTCCCCGACTGGCATCCGCCCTGGAACACTGCCTTCCTCAACGCAACATCAGCAGGGGGCCCTGGCCTCATCACCATCCCAGGTCTTTCTCATGTATGTATCATGTATGTGTGTGTGACATTTGTGTATGAATCATATATGTTTGTGATATATATATATATCTATCTATCTATCTATCTATCTATCTATCTATCTATCTATCTATCTATCTATCGTATGTGTGTGTATATATATGTATCTATCATGTATGTATGTATGTATGTATCTATCTTGTATGTATGTGTTCTATCTATCTATCTATCTATCTATCTATCTATCTATCTATCTATCGTGTGTGTGATATATGTATGTATCTATCATGTATGTGTTATATGTATGTATCACACCTTCCTCTATACATATACATACATACATACATACATACATACATACACAGTCACACACCTATATCTGTACGTACACTGACATACACACACCAACATCTATACATAAACACGCTGACCCCTAAACGTACACCAACGTACCCACACCTGCATCTATACCTACACATGCTGACACGTGGACGTACACCGGCTTACCCACATGTGAATCTATACATACATGTGCTGACACCTGGACATACACTGATGTACCCACACCTAACATCTATACATACACATGCTAACACCTGGACGTATACAGACGTACCCACATTTGCATCCATGCATATATAGATGTAGGTGTGTGTACGTCAGTGTACGTCCAGGTGTCAACGCGTGTATGTATAGATGCAGGTGTGGGTACGTCTGTGTATGTCCAGGTGTCAGAATGTGTATGTATAGATGCAGGTGTGGGAACGTCAGTGTAGGTTCAGGTGTCAGCGCGTGTATGTATAGATGCAGGTGCTTGTATGTCCAGATGTCAGTGCATGTATGTATAGATGCAAGTGTGGGTACGTCGGTGTATGTCCATTTGTCAGCGCGTGTATATATAGATGCAGGTGCTTGTATGTTGGTGTATGTCCAGGTGTCAGCATGTGTATGTATAGATGCAGGTGTGGGAATGTTGGTGTATGTCCTGGTGTCAGGGCGTGTATGTATGGATATTAGGTGTGGGTACATCAGTGTATGTCCAGGTGTTAGCGCATGTATGTATAGATGCAGGATAATAATCACACAGCGTGCCCCCCACCAACCACAAACCTCCCCCACCCCCCTGTATGACATAAACACCGCTAATTCCACTTACACACAATAATTTCAGTTTGCGACCAGGAGCCGGCAATGTATGTGCACCCAAATGAAGCCACTGTACATGCCCTGCAGGCTGCTATGTACTGCACAGGTGCAACAAATGTAAATGCCCTATCTTTAAAATGGGGCATATTTTACTAAATTAAAAAAACCTGTAACTTTCTGTAAAACCTTAACCCCAAAAGGCACTACACTAACATCGGGGTGTAGAGTTGGATCTTGATCCAAGGCACCAACAGGCTAAAGCTTTGACTGTTTCCAGGATGCCTTGCACCGCCTCCTCTATAACCCTGCCCAGTGGCGTAACTAGACCTTTGTGGGCCCCATAGCAAAATTCTGAATGGGCCCACCAGCACTCAACAAGAATGAGTGGCGTTTGGGGTCAGAAAAGTAGAGGGGAAGGGGTCTGACAGAGTAGGGGGCAGGACATGAATGAATAGAAACTGAGGTGTCCATTATATAAAGAAATACAGTATGTGTGTCTGTGTGTATATCACACACACACACATATAAGGGAAATTCAAATGCCCTCAATTATTGCGCCCATTACACTCTGGTTTAGGTGCACAAAGCACCTAAACCTGAATAAAGTAATGGGCGCGATCATGAAAAGACACCGTTTGGTTGCCCAAATGGGTCTCTTTGCACACATTTCAGCTTGTTTCCCCTGGGGGTAGCGAGCTGAAATAAACATGTCGCACCCGTTGGCAGCAACATTAGAATAGCTGCTGACGGGCACGATTGAGGGAGGAAAGGGACACTTGAATCCAGCCCATAGATGCAATGTGAATATGTAATTTGTACCTTCCTATCTTAAAATGTATATAGTAGTGTTTACACTAGAGGTCTTTCCGAACCCCCTAATCCTAACATTGTAATTTGCTTTAGGGCGCACCTCCAATTAGTCTAGTGTTTCGTATTTTCACATTAAATACTTTCTTGCATTGGTTGGTTAAAGATTAGATCGTATATTTTTCTAGATATAGCTGTGCATAGTCTACAAGGCTACATGCTTCTCCCCTAACTAGAGATGTGCAGCGGGCATTTTTCGTGTTTCATGTTTTGGTTTTGGTTTCGGATCCGCAGTTGTGTTTTGGATATGGACGCGTTTTGGCAAAACCACCCTTTCGGGTTTTGTATTCGGGTGATTTTTTTTTAAAACCTCAAACAGCTAAAATCATCGAATTTGGGGGTAATTTTGATCCTATAGTATTAAGCTCAATAACCATAATTTCTACTCCTTTCCAGTCTATTCTGAACACCTCACACCTCCCAATATTATTTTTAGTCCTAAAATTTGCACCAAGGTCCCTGGATGACTAAGCTAAGCGACCCAAGTGGGCAGCACAAACACCTGGCCCATCTAGGAGTGGCACTGCAGTGTCAGACAGGATGGCACTTAAAAAAATAGCCCCAAACAGCACATGATGCAAAGATAAATAAAAAAAGAGGCGCAAGATGAAATTGTAGTGTGTCTCTCCTGCTCAGTGTCAGTTCTCAGTAGTATCCTCATCAGTGCTCAGTATCACTGCTCATTGTCTTGTGCTGCAATGTGGTGCTCAGTATACTAGAGTACATTACTAATAGTCCAGTGCTGCATCTTGCTGCTCAGTGTCAGTTCTAGTATCCTCATCAGTGCTCCGTATCACTGCTCATTGTCTTGTGGTGCTCAGTATACTACAGTACATTACTAATACTCCAGTGTCTTGTGCCGCATATGGCTGCTGTAGGGTGCTGTGGTAGTGTCCTGTCACTGTGCATATGTCATCATTCCAGTCACAGTGATATCTGGTATCTATCTAGTGGTATCTAATTCCAGACATTACCACCGTCTAATTCCAGATATATTACTGGCATATAATTCCACACATTAAAAAATGGAGAACAAAAAGGTGGAGGGTAAAATAGGGAAAGATCAAGATCCACTTCCACCTAGTGCTGAAGCTGCTGCCACTAGTCAAGGCAGAGACAATTCAATGCCATCAACATTATGTAATGATTATACGATACATTATATATCATATCATTGTATGGTTGTAAAATACAACTTAAAAACTTTAATGAATAAATACATAAAGTAGCTTTTATGTAACCTTTTTAAACCTATTAGCATAGACCGAATCTCATCGTGTGTATAGGCCTTTAGTTCAACAACAGCATGGGACCAGTTAGTGTGTTTTGACCACTGCACAGCACCTGGTGTTATATAGTAAGCACCACTATGGCATAGTATACAGCATTATGGGCCTGATATGAGTGTGACCAGCGGTGATGTGGAATGCAGTAGGAGGTGCTGTTTAGCAAGCACCACTTCTATATTCACCATGCAGTATATTGTGTGAATATAGAAGTGTTGGCTGTGTTATGTATTAGAGTAATTATTGCAGCTCCCAGCTAAAATTGCAACAATGTAATTTAGTGACAAGCTGCAGAGATTAACCCTTTCTGTGGCTGCTGCACAACCTCTATTCATATCGCTGAATTCAATTAGGGAGATGTTCTCACCCCGCGAGCAAGCGCAGGTAAATGCCACACTTAAATGTATGGGTATGGTCTCCATAAAATGAGCGTAGCCTTGCAGGCAAAGACTACCTTACACCCCAGTTCTTGACCCTGCACCAACAGACCTCGGCCACCACAGGGAAAAAAGTACAGTAATTTCCACCATGTTAAGCCCCACACATTAATGCCCTTTGGAACATATTATGTCACTCACCACAATATCTGTGATACACTATGCCCTACAGTAAAGCTTCTAATTACTTTTACAAAAACTGCTCAACGCCAAGAGTTTCACGTGCTGGGTGTCATGCTCATTGCCAGGGGTTTCACTCTCTGGGTGTCATGCTCATTGCCAGGGGGAACGCAGTAGGAGGTGTTATATAGTAAGCACCACTATGGCATAGTATATAGCATTATATATATTGTGAGCACTGGTGATGTTGAGTGCAGTAGAGCTGCTGCTGGGTAATTACAATTTACTACAACCACCAATATATTCTGCTGCACTATATATATGCAAAGATAATTCTGCTGGGTAATTACAATTGACTACAACCACCAATATATTCTGCTGCACTATATCTATATTTGCAAAGCTAATTCTGCTGGGTAATTACAATTGACTACAACCACCAATATATTCTGCTGCACTATATCTATATATGCAAAGCTAATTCTGCTGAGTAATTACAATTGACTACAACCACCAATATATTCTGCTGCACTATATCTATATATGCAAAGCTAATTCTGCTGGGTAATGCAAATTGAAACATTATTGCATAGTATGTGATTTTGAAGTACTTTTTTAAAGTTTTGAATGATATAGAACCAGTTTAATCTTTGTGGAATGCCTGGTTGTTGTTTTTAAGGTAATTTATTGCCTGGCATTTGAGGTGGGGGGGGTTTGGTTACAGATTTCAATTATTGGTTTTACTTGTAATAGTCTTCTACTTAAGTCCAATGGTGTAGGCTGTGCAAAGCCGTTTGGCTGTGCATTTATTGATCCAAGCGTGCATTTTTATCAAAGCGTGATAAAATTGACACATAACAGCAGCGTTCAATCAGCGTTAATTTATCTTCAGCTGATATCGATTGTGAATTGACGTTTCTTCTCTTCTTGTCACCTACAGTTAATTACAATTGACTACAACCACCAATATATTCTGCTGCACTATATCTATATATGCAAAGCTAATTCTGCTGGGTAATGCAAATTGAAACATTATTGCATAGTATGTGATTTTGAAGTACTTTTTTAAAGTTTTGAATGATATAGACCCAGTTTAATCTTTGTGGAATGCCTGGTTGTTGTTTTTAAGGTAATTTATTGCCTGGCATTTGAGGGGGTGGGGTGTGGTTACAGATTTCAATTATTGGTTTCACTTGTAATAGTCTTCTACTTAAGTCCAATGGTGTAGGCTGTGCAAAGCCGTTTGGCTGTGCATTTATTGATCTAAGCGTGCATTTTTATCAAAGCGTGATAAAATTGACACATAACAGCAGCGTTCAATAAGCGTTAATTTATCTTCAGCTGATATCGATTGTGAATTGACGTTTCTTCTCTTCTTGTCACCTACAGGTAATTACAATTGACTACAACCACCAATATATTCTGCTGCACTATATCTATATATGCAAAGCTAATTCTGCTGGGTTATGCAAATTGAAACATTATTGCATAGTATGTGATTTTGAAGTACTTTTTTAAAGTTTTGAATGATATAGACCCAGTTTAATCTTTGTGGAATGCCTGGTTGTTGTTTTTAAGGTAATTTATTGCCTGGCATTTGAGGGGGTGGGGTGTGGTTACAGATTTCAATTATTGGTTTCACTTGTAATAGTCTTCTACTTAAGTCCAATGGTGTAGGCTGTGCAAAGCCGTTTGGCTGTGCATTTATTGATCTAAGCGTGCATTTTTATCAAAGCGTGATAAAATTGACACATAACAGCAGTGTTCAATCAGCATTAATTTATCTTCAACTGATATCAATTGTGAATTGACGTTTCTTCTCTTCTTGTCACCTACAGGTAATTACAATTGACTACAACCACCAATATATTCTGCTGCACTATATCTATATATGCAAAGCTAATTCTGCTGGGTAATGCAAATTGAAACATTATTGCATAGTATGTGATTTTGAAGTACTTTTTTAAAGTTTTGAATGATATAGACCCAGTTTAATCTTTGTGGAATGCCTGGTTGTTGTTTTTAAGGTAATTTATTGCCTGGCATTTGAGGGGGTGGGGTGTGGTTACAGATTTCAATTATTGGTTTCACTTGTAATAGTCTTCTACTTAAGTCCAATGGTGTAGGCTGTGCAAAGCCGTTTGGCTGTGCATTTATTGATCTAAGCATGCATTTTTATCAAAGCGTGATAAAATTGACACATAACAGCAGTGTTCAATCAGCATTAATTTATCTTCAGCTGATATCGATTGTGAATTGACGTTTCTTCTCTTCTTGTCACCTCCAGGTAATTACAATTGACTACAACCACCAATATATTCTGCTGCACTATATCTATATATGCAAAGCTAATTCTGCTGGGTAATGCAAATTGAAACATTATTGCATAGTATGTGATTTTGAAGTACTTTTTTAAAGTTTTGAATGATATAGACCCAGTTTAATCTTTGTGGAATGCCTGGTTGTTGTTTTTAAGGTAATTTATTGCCTGGCATTTGAGGGTGTGGGGTGTGGTTACAGATTTCAATTATTGGTTTCACTTGTAATAGTCTTCTACTTAAGTCCAATGGTGTAGGCTGTGCAAAGCCATTTGGCTGTGCATTTATTGATCTAAGCGTGCATTTTTATCAAAGCGTGATAAAATTGACACATAACAGCAGTGTTCAATCAGCGTTCAATCGAAGTGAAAAAGAAGGAAAACAGAAGCACACCAATCTAACAAAACAAAGAAAACTGAAGAACTAATAACAAATGTGAGTCACTTACTCCTCAGATCACTCACCTCCTGATTGTTGCATCTGATTACATAGCACAGAACTACCTTACTTGGACATTTCATAAACCATCCATTTCACCTACAAATGCCTGTATCTGTATTATTGTAATTTTGTTTTTTAAGCACAGCTGCACCAATGCAATTTTACCTGCAAACACTTAAAACATCTAACATAATTACCATTGCTTCTTAAACCTCTCACAATCCTTTCATTTCTTACACTCCAAATACATTTCTGCACCCACTTTATCTACGCTTTTGACTCATTTCATACTAAATCTACACCCCTTGAGCCTACACTGCTTTTCTCACCTGCATTTCTGCAATTCTTCTGCTCGGATTGCCTTACCGTCTCCTCTCCTACTTCCACTACTTCAACCTATTTACCTACTTAACACTATGTCAAGGTTTTCTTATACTCCCCACATCACTCAGTGTCTACCTAATAATGTATCTTTATCCTTCCCCCACTAGTCTCCTCCACCTCCTCCTCTCTCCCCTCCTCTGTCTCCCCTCCATCCCTCTGTTTCCTTCCCCCACCTTTCCTGTTACCCCACTTTCATTCACCTCTGCCCCATGGTCCTGCTACCCCACAACTCAGCCCTGCTCCCTCTCTCCCTTCCCTGTCACCTCCCCACACCCCCATCCACATCACACTGACCTCCCTCCCTGCCCACCTCCTGCAGTTTCCCCTCCTAGCTCAGGCACCCGTACCATCACTACTCTCTCATCATCCCTGCCCTCAAAGTTAATCCCACCTCATCGCTACAGCAACCCTGAAAATCTAATTCACATCTCTCCCACAAACTCATACCCCCTATCCTGTGCCCTCTGGAATGCCAGATCTGTTTGTAACAAACTGGTCCCCACTCATGACCTTTTCATTTCCAACTCCCTACACCTACTAGCCATTACTGAAACTTGGATTACGCCCTCTGACACTACTTCTGCTGCTGCTCTCTCTGCTGGGGGCCTTACATTCACACACACACCCCGACCTGGGGGTCGCCATGGGGGTGGTGTTGGGGTCCTTTTACCTTCTAGTTACTCCTACCAACTCATACCACCAGAACCATCCCTTATATTCTCTACATTTGAGGTCCACGCCATATGCCTCTTCCAACCAGTCCATCTTAGAGTAGCTGTCATTTACCGCCCCCCTGGCACTGCTTCCAAATTCATCGACAACTTTGCTTCCTGGCTTCCTCACTTCCTCTCTTCTGACATTCCCACCATTATCCTAGGCGATTTCAACATCCCTATTGACATCCCCACACAATCCCCTGCCTCTAAACTCCTTAACCTCACCTCTTCACTTGGTCTCTCCCAGTGGACCTCCTCACCCTCCCATGTGAATGGGAGCACACTGGATCTGGTCTTCACTCACCGCTGTGATATTTCTGATTTTTCCAACTCCCCATTTCCCCTCTCTGACCACCACCTGCTCTCCTTCAACCTATCTCTCTCGACTTCCCCATCTCTACCTCCTAAGGCTACCATCACTAAGCGTAACATTGAAGCTATTGACACCACATTCCTTTCCTCCCTGTTTGACTCACTTCTCTCTCCTATTCTCTCTCTCTCATGCCCTGAACAAGCCACTTCCACATACAATGCTTCCCTTACTTCTGCTCTTGACTCTGTTGCTCCACCAACGACTATTCACCCTTGCAAATTAACACCTCAACCCTGGCACACCAAATGCACCAGATATCTGCAAAAATGCTCATGTACTGCTGAGCGTCACTGGAGGAAATCACGCTCTAAGGCAGACTTCCTCCATTTCAAACTTATGCTCTCATCCTTCAGTGCTGCCCTTTCTCTTGCTAAACAGTCATACTTCAAGAACCTAATCTCCTCCCAGTCTTCCAACCCCCGGCGCCTCTTTGCCACTCTCAACTCACTCCTCTGCCCACCTCCACCTCATCTCCCTTCCTCACTCTCTGCTCTTGACTTTGCCACTTACTTCACATCCAAAATTGACTCCATACGTCAGGACATCACATCACACCAGACTATCAGTAACCAGCCTTCTCCCATCCCTTACCAACCCTCCCCATCCCTCGCACCAACTCTGTCATCTTTCTCCCATGCATCTGGAGAGGAAGTCATGGCCCTCATTCGTTCCTGTCCCCTCACCACTTGACCCTATCCCCTCCCGCCTCCTTTGCCACCTCTCTTCTTCTGCTTGTTCCCATCTTTCCCACCTTCTCAATCTCTCCCTCTCATCAGGCACTGTCCCCTCTGCCTTCAAGCACGCTCTCATCTCTCCTATTCTTAAAAAACCTACCCTTGATCCAAACACTCTCTCCAACTACCGACCCATCTCTCTCCTCCCTTTTGCCTCCAAACTCCTTGAGCGTATTGTCTACAACCGCCTTACTTCCTTTCTTTCCTCACACTCACTGCTTGACCCATTCCAGTCTGGCTTCCGTCCTCTCCACTCCACTGAAACTGCCCTTACAAAAGTATGCAATGACCTCCATGCTGCTAAATCTAAGGGACACTACTCTCTACTTATTCTACTTGATCTCTCTGCTGCTTTTGACACTGTAGACCATCCTCTCCTACTGCAAATCCTTCACTCCATTGGTCTGCGTAACACTGCCCTCTCTTGGTTGTCGTCCTACCTTTCTGACCGTTCATTCTCTGTCTCCTCTCATGACTCCACCTCCCCCTCACTTCCACTAACTGTAGGGGTACCCCAAGGTTCTGTCCTTGGTCCTCTTCTCTTCTCTCTCTATACGTCCTCACTAGGTAAGCTCATTAGTTCTTTTGGTTTCCAATATCATCTCTATGCTGATGACACTCAAATCTATCTTTCCTCTCCAGACCTCTCCCCTACTCTCCTCACTCGTATCTCCAACTGTCTCTCTGCTATCTCTTCCTGGATGTCCCAGCGCTTTCTTAAACTTAACATGTCTAAGACCGAGCTGATCATCTTCCCTCCCTCCCGCATAATCTCACCTCCTACAATCTCATTATCTATTGATGGCACTACTATCTTCTCTACCCCCCAAGCACGCTGTCTTGGAGTAATCCTTGACTCCTCCCTCTCCTTCAAACCACACATTCAGTACCTCTCACAAACCTGCCGTTTTCATCTAAAAAATATTTCCAGGATCAGACTTTTTCTGACCCAGGATGCTACTAAGACTCTTATCCACTCACTGGTCATCTCCAGACTGGACTGCTGTAATCTCTTCCTGACTGGCATTCCTGACAAATACCTCTCTCCACTCCAATCTATCCTCAATGCTGCTGCCCGGCTCATTTTCCTCACCAAACGCACTACGTCCACCTCTCCTCTCTTACTAGTCCTTCACTGGCTCCCCTTCCCTTTCAGAATCCATTTCAAGCTTCTCACACTTGCTTACAAAGCCCTCACCCACTCCTCTCCCATCTACATCTCTGATCTTATCTCGCTTTACACTCCCACCCGTCCTCTTCGCTCTGCTAATGCACACCGACTCTCCTGCCTACGGATTACTTCCTCCCACTCCTACCTCCAAGATTTTTCACGTGCTGCACCACTTCTCTGGAATTCCCTACCTCTCCCCCTCAGACTCTCCACCTCTCTACAAAACTTCAAACGGGCTCTCAAGACCCACTTCTTCACCAAACCCAGCCAAATCTCATCCTAAACCTCTGTTCCATGCTCTCTATGTACCCCATCTGTCTCACCCCTGTCTGTCTACCCCTCCCTTTAAGAATGTAAGCTCTCACGAGCAGGGCCCTCTTCCCTCATGTGCTTACTCTTTTCTTACTTTAATAATCTTCAGCTGCACCAAATCCATCAGTCTTCTGCCACCTGATACTTATTCCAGTGTCATCTGCTGATGTAGCTATGTTTATTTACCCTGTACTTGTCCTATATTGTCGTCAACTGTAAGTTGCTGTTTTCCTGTTTGATTATTTGTTTATGTACTCTGTAATTGGGCACTGCGGAACCCTTGTGGCGCCATATAAAGAAAGGATAATAATAATAATAAATAATATAATATTTAGCAGTACGGTACAGTAGGCCACTGCTCTACCTACCTCTGTGTCGTCAAGTATACTATCCATCCATACCTGTGGTGCATTTTAGAAAAAAACATGTCTCGGCAGAGCAATCTATAAATCCATCATTTTTCAGACAGCAACAGTGGGTATTGTAATAGTCACCCAATCCATCACTTTTATAGGGTTACATGCACCCACATGCTACAGACTGTCTCAATAATTTTACTGTCACGCTGTGTGTGTTTGTGTTTTTATTTGGGTATTTTTTGTTGTTGTAGAACTACAGGTACCAGCAAGCCCGTTATTTCCCCGCCTGCTGGTACTTGAGGTTCTCCAAGTACCAGCAAGCGGGGGAGGCTTGCTGGGCCTTGTAGTTCCACAACGAAAAAACAATATTCTTTTTTTACACACATGGCTATCAGCCCGGCACCCACCACCCAGGGGTGCTGGGGACAGCCTCGGGCTTCACCCCTGGCCCTTGGGTGCCTCGAGGGGAGGAACCTCTTGATTTAAGGGCCTACATAAAAGTGTCCCCCGGCTGTGGCATTATCTCTCTGGCTAGAGGAGCCCGGTGCTGGTTTTAAAAATATGGGGGACCCCTACATCTATTGTCCCACGTATTTTTGGAACCTGGACCGGTCTAAGAGCCCGGTGCTAGTTGTCTAAATACGGGGAACCCCTGTCCAATTTTTCCCCCAGTATTTAAATAACCAGGACCGGCTCAAAGAGCCCGAGGCTGGTTATACTAAGGAGGGGGGACCTCACGCATTTTTTTTAACCCATTCAGACCCTTCTCCTTTAAGTTAATGGAAGCCCTGGACAACAAAATTGCATTCATGTCCTCCTCCCTCACCCTTCCCAGTCCCAAACACTCATTTTTTTTTTCTTTAAAAATGTATAATATATAACGAGAACAATGAGCAGGCAGGCAGCGGGCATTGGCGGCATCGGACTGAGATAGAAATTAGTGGTGGAGGGCTGGGTCAGTTGATTGTGGGCGAGTTTGTAAGCCATTGGCGGTGGCAGCGGGTATCGGCTCAGAGGCAGTAGCGGGCATTGGCTAAGGGTCATCGGCAGGATTCGGCGGACATTATGGCTGTAGTGCCTCACTAGCCACTGACCTCACTGCACGCCACTGTGGGACAGATGTAACATGCAGAGAGAGGTAGATTTGGGAGGGGGAATGTCCTAGCATAACTGTTAATTGCAGTGTAATACTGTAATTCAGCTGTGCAGCATTTGTGGCTAAATGTCAAAGAAGCCAGTATTTACCCTGCATGCAAAACAATAAATGTATTTGAACATACCTCCCAACTATCCCAATTTTTGCAGGACAGTCACTTTTTTGGGGAATGTCCAGCTAACCCAAACAACCCCCCCCCTTCCCATGGGGAAGGGGGGGGGGGTGGAAGGCTCCCTGTAGCTTGTTGCTCTGCAAATATGCACATTGTGGGTAATTCAGACCTGATCGCTAGGGTGTGTTTTTTGCATCCCTGTAATCAGGTAGTTGCCGCCTACAGCGGAAGGGAAAATTTGCTGTGCAGGTGTGTGATCACATGTGCACAAGAGCTGCACAGCTCAGCACTTACTCAGCCATTGAGGTGACGTCACAAATCCTCCCACAAAACGCCGGGTCCCTCCAGTGTTTTTCCGGACACTCCCTAGAAACATTCAGTTGCCACCCACACAAACACCCTCTTCTTGTCAATCTTCTTGTGATCTCCGGACCGTCGCACTTACGCATTGTGGCGCATACGCATGTGCAGTGCAGACCAGATTGCCCGCTGGCTGAAAATAAATTGAAGCGATCTGGTCTGAATAAGCCTCAATGTCTATTCACGGGAGACAGAGGGGCTGGGGCATGGCCAGCAGCTCACAGAGCACCTATAATGACAAAAATGGGAGACATGGCTCATGATCGCGATATACCTGCGAAGGTACGCCCTCTACTGATTGACAGGCAGAGGCATTCGCATTTTCTGCGGGGCACCCGGAGAAAATGTAGGCACACGCACAGGATGGACCCTGCGTATATGCCCCCATCCTCTTCATAGTTTTTGCGGTTGGAACGCGTATTACGATCCAAACTGAATTAGGCCCTATGTCTTATATACACGAGCAGTGTGAAAACATCAATCGATGGGGGTAATTCCAAGATGATCGCAGCAGGAATTTTGTTAGCAGTTGGGCAAAACCATGTGTACTGCAGGGGAGGCAGATATAACATGTGCAGAAAGAGTTAGATTTGGGTGAGTTATTTTGTTATGTAAATACTGACTGCTTTATTTTTACACTGCAAATTAGATTGCAGATTGAACACACCACACCCAAATCTAACTCTCTCTGCACATGTTAAATCTGCCTTCCCTGCAGTGCACATAGGTGGTCATTCCGAGTTGTTCGCTCGGTAATTTTCTTCGCATCGCAGCGATTTTCCGCTTAATGCGCATGCGCAATGTTCACACTGCGACTGCGCCAAGTAAATTTGCTATGCAGTTAGGAATATTACTCACGTTTTTTTCATCGTTCTGGTGATCGTAATGTGATTGACAGGAAGTGGGTGTTTCTGGGCGGAAACAGGCCGCTTTAGGGGCGTGTGGGAAAAAATGCTACCGTTTCTGGGAAAAACGCGGGAGTGGCTGGAGAAACGGAGGAGTGTCTGGGCGAACGCTGGGTGTGTTTGTGACGTCAAACCAGGAACGACAAGCACTGAACTGATCGCACTGGCAGAGTAAGTCTCGAGCTACTCAGAAACTGCACAGAGATGTCTTATCGCAATATTGCAAATCTTTCGTTCGCAATTTTAAGATGCTAAGATTCACTCCCAGAAGGCGGCAGCTTAGCGTGTGCAATGCTGCTAAAAGCAGCTTGCGAGCGAACAACTCGGAATGAGGGCCATGGGGGGTAATTCTGAGTTGATCGCAGCAGGATTTTTGTTAGCAGTTGGGCAAAACCATGTGCACTGCATTTACGAACAGATGATTTTTTTATATAAATTTTAAAATGTTAGTAAATGTGTGTGTTTTTTTCAACCTGGAAGCCCAACATCGATTAAGATCGATCTTAAATAGACCCCTGGGTTTTAAGGATAACCATGGTTGAGTCCAATGGTTAATTCACATTGACCGAAGTTCTAATTAAGTCACCTGTGCTCAAGCATGATATCCTTAAAATCTGGATTGCAATGACAGCATTTTGGAACTATGCCTAAGGGTTTAATTTTTACATTTATCCACTGACAATAAATCTACCTACAATATCCCTGTAACTGTTATGATTACAGTATTTCACTAAATAATTTAATTTGCTGAACCTTCTGTAAAAAGAAATATTAAGCTGCTGTAATTCCCAGATGCAGCAAATTTGTTAGCTAGTGGGCAAAACCATGTGCACTGCAGGGATGGGGGGGGGGGGGGGGCAGATATAACATTTGCAGAGAGATTTAGGTGGGTTATATTGTTTGTGTGCAGGGTAAATACTGGCTGTTTTGCTTTTACACTGCAATTTAGATTTCAGTTTGAACACACCGCACCAAAATCTAACTCTCTCTGCACATATTATACACCCCCCCCCCCCTGCAGTGTACATGGTTTTAGCTAATAAATTTGCTGCTGTGATCAGATCTGAGTTAAGCCCTATGTATTTGGCACTGGCAAAGGGTTAGAGGCCTTGCTGTAGAGCTCACACCTTTCTTATCATGCATTGTAATATTTCCTATGTCCTGATGTTGTGCTCTCTGCTCCATCCAAGTAAACAGCAATGTAGCATGGCTATCAAAGAGCGTGAAGATTGCAGATTTCCTGGGATTAATGCTAAGGAATGCTATTCCAGAGGCTGCTGCTTTAATTCAAGTGTCACTGGGGTTAAATGGTGTTTTTACCTTAAAAACACAGGTAGAGTATATAGTACAGTGGTAAAGTGGGAGCATGTAGTGCTATTGATTACAGATTTGATGGAGCTTAAACATGGATAAGGTCCATGGCTCTAAGAGTTTATCTTGTGTATCCTTTATTCTTAGTCATGGTCAGATAAGATTAGAAAATACCATTTAAGTGGAAATTTCCTGTTAGCTGTTTTTCAGTTTGCTCAACTGTCTGATTAACTGGTCCTAAAAAAGGACCAAAGGAGCTAAATTGCCCTGTGATCTAGCTAAATTGCCCCAGTTAAAAAAAAAAAAACTAAGCTGCTGTAATTCCTGGATGTTTCCTTACTGCATCAACAGGAAGTGACAAGAAACAATGTAATGTGGAACCGTACAGCAGAAGGGATTGCGGCTACCCCACAATAAGTGCAGCGGAATGTAAGAAGAGGAATTGTTGCTTTGACTGCAGCATTCCCGGGGTTAACTGGTGTTTCTTCAAGTCACAAGGTATGGAGCTGCTGTATAGTTACTCGCAAGTCAGTAGTTGTATGATGCTCACACCTGTTAAGCTGGATACACACAGAATGCCCTACACAGGGGGTGAAATGAGCGCCCCCCCCACCCCCCGTATGCTCAGCACACATCACGCTGTGCTGAGCGGGGGGAGAGATGTGTGCTGAGCAGTTCGCTCAGCACACATCTCTCCCCAAAATCGGGCCGTGAATACGGACCTTTAAACTGGATCCACACTTAGATTATCTGTCCAATTTTTTTTTCTAGTTGAAACAAAATTATGCTAATATGTGGCAGCAAATGACAATTGACCATTTGCTCACAAACACTGGAAAACATCCAAAAATTTATATAAATTGGTTAAATCCATTTCATTTAGCTAATTTATCCAAACTACCTTTATTGTATCTCTGTGGGTGAATGATGTGTGGGTCAGTGTTGAGGGTGGTGGAGGAGATGGGAAATAGGCACAGCAGGGTGTGGACAGTCAAATAGTGTGCTTAGAGGTTCAGAGTCATTGTATGAGACTCTGGCAACAGTGACTTGATGAGTCTGGTGTCCATAGGGTGGGACGCATTAACCTTTTTATGCTATTGAAATAGTTCTCCTCCTGACCGACGCAGTTCCTTGCTCCGAGGTTGGTGTATTGTCCTGTTGCAGCGCCTCTCCACTGTGGTCACAGTGAGCTGTGTGGCGTTGCTGGCGCATGCCAATCTCCCCCCAACCTCCCTCTTGCATTTCAGACCTACGTACGCATGATGGGATCTTGTATGATATGCGCGTGTGCTGTAGAGATGAAAGTGGGGGTGAGGAGGCAGATCGTGAGATGGGGAAACTTTGTGGACTGTTAGCGAAGGGGAGCACTGGGCAATCTGAGTTGCAAAGAGGGCAGCAGAAGAGGTTATTGCATGTGCACTGGTGACAGGTCCATCCTTGGTGGCCAGCCTCAGTGGTAAAGGGGTACATGAGCTAGTGTCCCTTGGCCAGCCATGTACCATGGCCACCTCCCTACCTCCTATATATTCTCCCTGATCTGTCACTTTGTTACGGTCTGCTGCTGGCACTGGTGTATCGTCCTGCAGTTGCCGTCTCCGCCCATTGCTGTGACTTCCCCCAGAGTTAGCCACACAGAGTGACAGATCTGGGAAAATATATAGGCGATCATTACTTTCACTTGCAGCCTACCTTATTTTTTGCAGCCTAGCATGCTCCTGACCCCTTCTCTCACTAATACTTATACAACATTCATGAACTCATCTTAAGGTTTCTTTATTATTCAGTCACACTGTCTTGGATCCAAACCATTTCCTGTGGCATTGCAGTCAAACAATTGAGCTATTTACCCTTGCATAGAAAGGTATAATCTAAGCTAGAGAATTCTATTTGGAGCTCACCTTGTACTTTGTGAAGAAATAATCAGCTTTGTGGCTGAGCAGATATATGGAGTGTGTGGCTTCACACTGCATTGATCTGCTGAGTTGCAATGCTAATAATTTTTTTTTTTGCAAAGTACCAATAGCTTCATTGTGAAGGTGGAAAGAAGGGTGTTACGGCATGGAATGTACAAACTGCGAGACCCTGCTGGTAGCGCCTTTGTCTATTTAGTAGGAAGGGCACGTAACAGCCGGGGGGCAATGGAGGAAGCCCCTTTAGGGCTGGAGCCCGGCGGCAACTGACTCCGTTGTCTCTGGCAGTTCCGCCCCTGGACTAGAGGAATGGTCAAGAACATGGCAACATTTAATGCCAAAAAATGCAAAATCATACACGTCTCAAAAATGCAAAGGCTAACTATAATATTAAGGGCATTATAATGGCAAGAGGAAAGCTATCTAAGTATTACTATTTCAGGTAAGCAATGTAACAAAGCAATAGGAAAGGCAAGTCAGATGCTTGTTTGCATAGGTTAAAGAACCAGTAGCAGAAAAAAGTAATACAGGTTGAGCATCCCATATCCAAATATTCAGAAATACGGAATATTCCGAAATACGGACTTTTTTGAGTGAGACTGAGATAGTGAAACCTTTGTGTTTTGATGGCTCAGTGTACACAAACTTTGTTTAATACTCAAAGTTATTAAAAATATTGTATTAAATGAACTTCAGACTGTGTGTATAAGGTGTATATGAAACATAAATGAATTCTGTGAATGTACACACACTTTGTTTAATGCACAAAGTTATAAAAAATATTGGCTAAAATGACCTTCAGGCTGTGTGTATAAGGTGTATATGAAACATAAATGCCTTCTGTGCTTAGATTTAGGTCCCATCACCATAATATCTCGTTATGGTATGCAATTATTCCAAAATACAGAAAAATCCGATATCCAAAATTCCTACAGCCGTACATTGCCGCTCTCATACATCCGCACACTGCCACTCTCATATATCCGCACACTGCCGCTCACATCTATACATACATAGCCTCCATACATCTACACATCCAATCCCCGCGCAAGGGAACACTGAAATCACTATCACTTTTCCCCGGGGTGTGACCACAGCCAGCCACTACTCCGGCCACCTTCTTGTGACACCAAAATGCATCTTACCTATCATCAGGGTGGTGCTGCTGCTGGGGGCAGGTTGCTGCCTCAGTCTCCTAGTTGGTGCTGCGATTGGAGGGGGTACTGCTTCCCTGTGCTGCCACTGTCTCCCGGATCATCGTGCCGCTGGCTGAATTGCAGCTTGACGCTACTGCTGCCGGGAGTAACAGCTTCCTGACTGTTGTTGCTGGTGGCTGCCTACTGCTCATTGCCGCCGGAACACTGACCGGCTCGGCAGTGATGCTGGCGGAGGAGTAGTGGCGGTGGGGTGGTGCCTGCTCCCTTCCCTCGAGCATGCCGTAGTGTAAAAAAATAAATAATAGAGAGCATACCAGGGTGAGAGTCTGTATGGATCACAGTGATTACACGGGGCACAGCATAAGGACACCTTGCTGTGAGGGGCTCTGCCCACACAGATTGCTGCACCCTCTCTGATGTCAGCCGCTGCCCTCTCGTTCTCTGGGCGGCCAGTTCCAGTGTGAGGTAGGAGAGGAAGAGAACACACAGGTGTTAGGCGCCGTGGTCCGCGATGTCCTCGCGGCCCGGCGCCTAGCAACTAGGGATGCCGAGCGTGCTAGCCGCCGGCTCCCTAGCAACGCTAGGACGCCGGGCGCGCTGAGCCGCCTGGACCCTAGCAACGGGGACGCCACGGACGGACTGCGCTCCCCTCCCCTTGCAGGGTCAATCAAGTGAACTACACACACACACTTGTCTTCTGGTCGTGCAGCAAGGCAGCTGCACGGCATTGTGCTAATCAGGCTCTGAACTTCTGATTGAAGGACTCCCTGCTAAATACCTTCTCAGTGCTTCACACAGACGCCGGTAATAGCTTCCTGCATGCTGCTTTGGTTTGCTGACGTCTGTTCCAGTTCTGCTGTGTCCGGTCATTCCTGTCCTCAGAGTTCCTGAATCTTAGTGTTGTCATCTCTTCCCAAGGAGTCTTCCAGTCCTCATTTACCCGCAACAGTCGCTAGAGGATCTCGTGTGGTTTTCGTGAGTGGCGGCTCTGCCGCGTGCTGCGGCCTAGGCCGCTTTATTTTGTATTCTGTGTTGGTGCATTTGCGGAGGTTTACGCTCCCACACTCCTCTCCGGAACTCGCCGGTGCCGGGTAGAAGAGTGGACAAGTGGGTATTTTGGTTGTCCTTTTCCCTGGCGGTTTTCCGCATATACTCTAGTTTAAAGTTAGTTTTGAGCCCCTGGCTTTGTTGTTTAGTAGAGGGCCCCTTGTTATCACCCTGTCTCGGATTTCTCTTTGTCTCCCATTAAGACCTGAGGGGGCATCGGAGTTGGGCAGACGTAATCGCCCCTTCAAACGCGGCTTGCCATGGGCCCAAGCAACCATAGTCTCGCAAGAGATTTCTGACAGCACGGGCGAGACAACGGAGATAGGGCGCCAGGGGCTATTCCCGTTCCCACTCCCTTTCCAAGCATTACGTTCCAGTACTCAGGTCCTTGCTATAAGATATCCCCAGACCAGAGTATTGGAATCATAACAGGAGAGCAGCCCTGATATATAACAGAGGTGGAAGTTCTATAGGCAGCAGAGACGGAGACCAGCCAGCCAGTCTCCCAGTGCCCTGATCACTACACGCCGCCAGCACAGCATTACAGGAGGGTCCTATAGTGCTGCCCTGAGCTAACAGGTGTGTGTACCAGTGTGCTGCGCCCTGGTGTCTCTGAGAGGGGTGAGGTCACCGTGCCGCTTTAGTATATGGCTTTTCCTTAGTACTGTAAGTTACAGCCCTGCACTAGTAGTGGCAACTCTGCCCTATGTGAACCTGTGAGGTTATTTTCCTATTTACAGAATAACCGGGGAGAAGGCGGCCATATTGCGGCTCTCAGAGAAGGCACTCTAGTACACCCCCTGCTGGCGGCCACTGCGCAGGCGCAACAAATTGAAATGCCCGATCTCTATAATGGGGCATATTTCTCTTAATTAAAAAAAACCTGTAACTTTCTGAAAAACCACAACCCCAAAAGGCACTTCACAGGGACATGCTCTATCTAATAAAACAAACCCCAAGTCATATATATATATTATATATATATATATATATATATATATAAAATAAGATTTTACTCACCGGTAAATCTATTTCTCGTAGTCCGTAGTGGATGCTGGGACTCCGTAAGGACCATGGGGAATAGCGGCTCCGCAGGAGACTTGGCACAACTAAAGAGAGCTTTAGGACTACCTGGTGTGCACTGGCTCCTCCCCCTATGACCCTCCTCCAGACCTCAGTTAGGATACTGTGCCCGGAAGAGCTGACACTAAGGAAGGATTTTGAATCCCGGGTAAGACTCATACCAGCCACACCAATCACACCGTACAACTCGTGATATTATACCCAGTTAACAGTATGACAACAACGGAGCCTCTGCACAGATGGCTCTCAACAATAACCCTTTTGTTAACAATAACTATGTACAAGTACTTGGGATGGGCGCCCAGCATCCACTACGGACTACGAGAAATAGATTTACCGGTGAGTAAAATCTTATTTTCTCTGACGTCCTTAGTGGATGCTGGGACTCCGTAAGGACCATGGGGGATTATATCAAAGCTCCCAAACGGGAGGGAGAGTGCGGATGACTCTGCAGCACCGAATGAGCGAACTCCAGGTCCTCCTCAGCCAGGGTGTCAAACTTGTAAAATCTTGCAAATGTGTTTGACCCCGACCAAGTAGCAGCTCGGCAAAGTTGTAAAGCAGAGACCCCTCGGGCAGCCGCCCAAGAAGAGCCACCTTCCTCGTGGAATGGGCTTTTACTGATCTAGAATGCGGCAGTCCCGCCGCAGAATGACAGTCCTGTACCACAAATCTGAGGTACTCCTGGTGAGGAGAGTAAATGGGGACATGCAGGTAAGCATCCTTGATGTCCAGTGATACCATGTAATCCCCTTCCTCCAGGCTTGAGATAACCGCCCTGAGCGATTCCATCTTGAACTTGAACCGTTTTATATACGTGTTCAAAGATTTTAAATTTAAAATGGGTCTCACCGAACCGTCCGGTTTCGGTACCACAAACATTGTGGAATAGTAACCCCTTCCTTGTTGAAGGAGGGGGTACCTTGACTATCACCTGCTGCAAATACAGCTTGTGAATTTGCCTCTATCACAGCCTCCCTGTCCAAGGGAGATGTTGGCAAGGCAGATTTTAGGAAACGGCGAGGGGGAGACGTCTCGAATTCCAGCTTGAATCCCTGAGACACTACTTGTAGAATCCAGGGATCCACCTGTGAGCAAGCCCACTGATTGCTGAAGCACTTGAGACGGGCCCCCCACCGCACCTGGCTCCACCAGTGGAGCCCCAGCGTCATGCTGTGGACTTAGCGGAAGCGGGGGAGGACTTTTGTTCCTGGGAACTGGCTGTATATATATATATATATATATATATATATATGCACACACACTCATGTATATACATGTATACACAAATACACGTATGTACATGTTTATGTATGTATAATACACTGATAGAGTACATTATATTATGAATTAATTGCTTCCCGATTCTGCAGCAGCATCATCAGCACCATCAGTGTTACTCACAGTCACTTCACACTGACTGCTGCACAACACAATCACTTAATTTCCGGGCCGCCCGCCACCTGGTGAAGAGACATGGGAGATGAAGGACCAGCAGTGCCACGTTGAGCGGAAGTATTGTGAATTAGTTACCCACACACTCCTTGTGACACCTGCTCCCCGTCTGCCCTCCCACCCGCCGCCTGCCATCCGGAACCCGCACTGACAAGTAAGTCTCAGCAGAATGTGTCTGCCGGCGGCTCCCAGTCCCCCCTAGAAGAACACTGCCAGTGGTGTGGCAGCCGCGGCACACTAGGACTGAGAGACCGCAGCGGGAGGAAAGCACGGGTGGGCGGGAGCAGGGCCGGCTCCAGGCCTACTAGCACCCTGAGCGAGAAAATGTAAAAGCGCCCCCCCCCCCCCCCATGCGCGCGCCGAAGGCGCGCGCGCTCCCGGAAAAGTGGGTGTGGCCTCTGGAAAAGTGAGCGTGGACTCGTAACTTCATATCATCAAACTGTAAAAATATTTTCACACAATTAGCAGCCTTACACATAGCCACAGTAGTGTTCCTTACACACAATGTCTCCAGTATAGTGCCAGATACACATAATGTGCAGTGCCAGATAGACATGACATGCCTCCCAGCAGTGCCAGATAGACATGACATGCCTCCCAGCAGTGCCAGCTACACATGACATGCCCCGCAGCAGTGCCAGCTACACATGACATGCCCCGCAGCAGTGCCAGCTACACATGACATGCCCCCCAGCAGTGCCAGCTACACAGGATAGTGTTCACTTTTTAGGGCATGGTGCTGATCACAGGGAGGGCACATTTTTAAGTTAGGAGGGCAAAATGATGTACATACTGCTTGTTGTTCCCACACCTATATGTCAAAGCATGGACAGTGCGCGCCGAAGGCGCGCAGCAAAAATTAATGGGAGTTACTTCGTGGGGAAGGTACGTGGCCACATAATAGTGGCAATTTGCATTACACCACACAGTAGTGCAGCTAATACACACTGCACCAGGTAGAACCTCCTATACACTTTGCGCCAGGCACAGCACTGAGACACATTGCCTAGCCACAGACGCCTAGTGGGAACACTACATGACATGCCCCCCAGCAGTGCCAGCTACACGTGACATGCCCCCCAGCAGTGCCAGCTACATAAATGGCCACACAGTGCCAGATATGCACCCACAGTTCAGATACATAAATGCCCCCAAAGTGCCAGATACATAAGTGCCTCCACAGTGCAGATATGCCCCCCACAGTGCCAGATACATGATGCCCCCGCAGTGCCAGATACATAAGTGCCCACACAGTGCCAGATATAAAAATGCCCACACAGTGCCAGATATGTCCCCACTGTGCCATATATAAAAATGCCCGCACAGTGCCAGATATGCCACCACAGGGCCAGATACATAAATCCCCCCAGTGCCAGATACATAAATGCCCACATATTGCCAGATGCATAAGTGCCCACACAGTGCCAGATGCATTATTGCCCCCCACAGTGTCAGATACATTAATGCCCCCAGTGCCAGATATGCCCCCACAGTGCCATATACATAATGCCCCCACAGTGCAGATATGCCCCCACAGTGCCAGAAACATAATGCCCCCACAGTGCAGCTATGCCCCCACAGTGCCAGATATATAATGCCCCCACAGTGCAGATATGCCCCCACAGTGCCAGATATATAATGCCCCCACAGTGCAGATATGCCCCCACAGTGCCAGATACATAATGCCCCCACAGTGCAGATATGCCCCCACAGTGCCAGAAACATAATGCCCCCACAGTGCAGCTATGCCCCCACAGTGCCAGATATATAATGCCCCCACAGTGCAGATATGCCCCCACAGTGCCAGATACATAATGCCCCCACAGTGCAGATATGCCCCCACAGTGCAAGAAACATAATGCCCCCACAGTGCCAGATATATAATGCCCCCACAGTGCAGATATGCCCCCACAGTGCCAGATATATAATGCCCCCACAGTGCAGATATGCCCCCACAGTGCCAGATATATAATGCCCCCACAGTGCAGATATGCCCCCACAGTGCAAGAAACAATGCCCCCACAGTGCAGCTATGCCCCCACAGTGCCAGATATATAATGCCCCCACAGTGCAGATATGCCCCCACAGTGCCAGATATATAATGCCCCCACAGTGCAGATATGCCCCCACAGTGCAAGAATCAATGCCCCCACAGTGCAGCTATGCCCCCACAGTGCCAGATATATAATGCCCCCACAGTGCAGATATGCCCCCACAGTGCCAGATATATAATGCCCCCACAGTGCAGATATGCCCCCACAGTGCCAGATATATAATGCCCCCACAGTGCAGATATGCCCCCACAGTGCCAGATATATAATGCCCCCACAGTGCAGATATGCCCCCACAGTGCCAGATACATAATGCCCCCACAGTGCAGATATGCCCCCACAGTGCCAGAAACATAATGCCCCCACAGTGCAGCTATGCCCCCACAGTGCCAGATATATAATGCCCCCACAGTGCAGATATGCCCCCACAGTGCCAGATACATAATGCCCCCACAGTGCAGATATGCCCCCACAGTGCAAGAAACATAATGCCCCCACAGTGCCAGATATATAATGCCCCCACAGTGCAGATATGCCCCCACAGTGCCAGATATATAATGCCCCCACAGTGCAGATATGCCCCCACAGTGCCAGATATATAATGCCCCCACAGTGCAGATATGCCCCCACAGTGCAAGAAACAATGCCCCCACAGTGCAGCTATGCCCCCACAGTGCCAGATATATAATGCCCCCACAGTGCAGATATGCCCCCACAGTGCCAGATATATAATGCCCCCACAGTGCAGATATGCCCCCACAGTGCAAGAATCAATGCCCCCACAGTGCAGCTATGCCCCCACAGTGCCAGATATATAATGCCCCCACAGTGCAGATATGCCCCCACAGTGCCAGATATATAATGCCCCCACAGTGCAGATATGCCCCCACAGTGCCAGATATATAATGCCCCCACAGTGCAGATATGCCCCCACATGAATAAACATAATGCCCCCACAGTGCCAGATATATAATGCCCCCACAGTGCAGATTTTAACTTACATGGCATTGTCACTGCGGACTGCGGTGCTGGGAGCCGGGAGGGGGAGTACTGCTGTGGGCCCAGGCAGGCAGGCGGGCGGGCGGCTGGACGGATGAACGATTCCGTCTGCGCTGCGCGGCGCCGGCGTCTAACGTCAGACGCCGGCGCCGCACAGCGCGCTGCGCGCACACACACACAGTTTGAAGGCTGGCTCCAGGCAGGAATATGGCGGCCGCAGCGTGCGGCGCCCTAAAAGAGTGGCGCCCCGCGCGGCCGCTCCAGTCGAACATGCCTGGAGCCGGCCCTGGGCGGGAGGAGAGCATAGGCGGACATCACCACGTCACATTGCAAGGTGACACCAGTCCCCCCAGTGAGGCCGCTGACGAATGCACTCAGCATTGTATTAGCAGCAGGCAGAGGGGGGGCGGGCGCAGCGGTGGTGGGAGGTACGGAAATGAGCTACAGGCTAGGCTCCACCGATCACACACTCAGCGATCACTGTGCCACAGCAAGCGTGGCGTGCAGCGGTGCTGGACATTAGGGAGTGCCTGTGCGCACCAGGCACCCCCTGTACGCACGCCTATGCGCTACCACCCCCCATATGCCACACTACATCACTATGCTATAGCCCTCCCATATGCTGCACTTCATAGTTACACTATACCCCCCATACAACATACTACATCACCACACTACACTACTCACAATAAAATTAAAACATCCCAGTTCCTCATTCTTAATGAGCTCACGTGAGTTCTCTCCCCAACAGAGCTCCAGACCAAGTAACAATGAAGACACCAGCAGCGTGTAGGGGGCAGGCCTGGTCCACTTGTCAGGAGAGAGCAGTCACTGGAGGGTAAGAAGGGGGCGGGGCCTAGTCCTACAGACGGGAGAGAGCACAGACAGGAGAGAGCAAGGTACAGGGGTAGAAGGGGACGGCTGATGTGAAGAAGGGGGCGGGGCCTATTCTTGCATCCTTTCAAAATTCGACTTTTTAAAATTCGACATTTGACAAATTCGACTTTTCTGCAATGGTACAAATGCGGCAATTCAACAAAAGTATATTCAATTGAAGTTTGTAAATTCGACAACAGTGCTTTTAAACAGTAAATTCGTCATTTTCAATCCGCCACACTTTGCAGGCGGAATCTAATAAAAAATAATATTTTTTTGGGGTAATAGCATATCTATTTATATTAGAAGGGATTAGGTACTTGGTTTGTCTTTTTTGGAGGCACAAGTATTATTTATATATTTTTTTAAAGATTATTATTATTATTTTTTTTTTTAAATGGAATGTGAAAAACCCGGAAAAGAAAAATTGCGTGGGGTCCCCCCTCCAAAGCATAACCAGCCTCGGGCTCTTCGAGCCGGTCCTGGTTCTAAAAATCCGGGGGAAAAACGGACAGGGGATCCCCCGTATTTTTAAAACCAGCTCCGGGCTCTGCGCCTGGTGCTGGTGCAAAAAATACGGGGGACAAAAAGAGTAGGGTCCCCCATTATTTTTACACCAGCATCGGGCTCCACTAGCTGGACAGATAATGCCACAGCCGGGGGTCACTTTTATACAGTGCCCTGCGGCCGTGGCATTAAATATCCAACTAGTCACCCCTGGCCGGGGTACCCTGGGGGAGTGGGGACCCCTTCAATCAAGGGGTCCCCCCCCCCAGCCACCCAAGGGCCAGGGGTGAAGCCCGAGGCTGTCCCCCCCATCCAAGGGCTGCGGATGGGAGGCTGATAGCCTTGAGAAAATTGAAAGAATATTGTTTTTTCCAGTAGTACTACAAGTCCCAGCAAGCCTCCCCCGCAATCTGGTACTTTGAGAACCACAAGTACCAGCATGCGGGAGAAAAACGGGCCCGCTGGTACCTGTAGTTCTACTGGGAAAAAAATACCCAAATAAAAACAGGACACAGACACCGTGAAAGTATAACTTTATTTCACACCTGCCGACACACAAATACTTACCTATGTTGACACGAAGCAGTCGGTCCTCTTCTCCAAGTAGAATCCACGGGTACCTGAAAATAAAAGATAATTATACTCACCTGATCCAGGTTCCAGATTAAATCCACGTACTTGGCAAAACAACAAACCGAACACCCGGACCAGACGGACTGAAAGGGGTCCCATGTTTACACATGGGACCCCTTTCCACGAATGCAGACATCCGAATCTCGCGGGAATCCGACAGCGGGATGATGACGTTCGGGCGCGCTCGGGCTAGCCGAGCAAGGCGGGAAGGTTCGAACCTGCCTCGGACCCATGTAAAATGGGTGAAGTTCGGGGGGTCCGGATTCCGACGAACCGAACCCACTCATCACTAGTATGTACGTGTGTGTCAGGTGCCGTGCGCGTACGTACGTACGTACGTACGTACGTACGTACGTACGTACGTACGTACGTGTGTGTCAGGTGTCGTGCGTGTACGTGTGTGTGTGTGTCAGGTGGCGCGTACCTACATGTGTGTATGTCAGGTGCTGTGCATGTGTGTACGTACACGCGTGTATGTGTCAGGTGCCGCGCGTGTACGTGTGTGTGTGTGTGTGCCAGTGTGCCAGGAGCCACGCGTGTACATGCGTGAGGGTGTCAGGAGCCGCGCGTATACGTACATACGTGTAAGTTTCAGGTGCCGCGCGTATACATACGTGTGTGTGTCAGGAGCCGAGCGTGTACGTACATGTGTGTGTGTCAGGAGCAATGCGCGTGTGTGTCAGGAGCCACACGTGTGCATACGTGTGTGTGTCAGGTGCCACACATGTACGTACGTACGTACGTACGTGTGTGTGTGTGTGTGTGTGTGTGTGTCAGGTGCCGCGCGTGTACGTGTGTGTGTCAAGTGCCGCGTGTGTACGTACGTATGTGTGTGCCTGGAGCCGCGCGTGTACATACATGTGTGTGTGTGTGTCTCAGGTGCTGTACGTGTATGTGTGTGTCTCAGGTGCTGCACGTGTATATGTGTGTATTTCAGGTGCTGCATTTGTATGCGTCAGCTGCCACGTGGGTGTCAGGTGTTGAGCGTGTATGTGTTTGTGTCAGCTGTCGCATCTGTATGTGTGTGACTGTCAGGTGCTGCGCGTGTATGTGTGTGTCAGGTGCTGTTCATGTATGTGGGAGTGGCAGGTGCTGCATGTGTATATATGTGTGAGTGGCAGGTGCTGCGTGTGTATACGAGTCTGTGTGAGGTGCTGCGAGTGTATGTGTGTGTTAGGTGCTCTGAGTGTATATGATTGTGTGTCAGGTGCTGTGCGTGTGTGCGTTAAATGCCACATGTATATATGTGTGTCAGGTGCTGTGTGTGTGTGTGTGTGTCAGGTGCTGCATGTTTGTATGTGTGTGTGTGTGTGTCAGGTGCTGCATGTCTGTATGTGTGTGTGTGTCAGGCGCTGCATGTCTCTCTGTGTGTGTGTGTGTGTGTGTGTGTGTGTCAGGTGCTGCATGTCTGTATATGTGTGTGGGTGTGTCAGGTGATGCATGTCTGTGTGTGTGGGTGTGTCAGGTGATGCATGTGTGTGTGTGTGGGTGTGTCAAGTGCTGCATGTCTGTGGGTGTGTGTGTGTGTGTCAGGTGCTGCATGTCTGCGTGTGTGTGTGTCAGGCGCTGTATGTCTGCGTATGTGTGTCAGGCGCTGCATATCTGTGTCAGGTGCTGTGTGTGTGTGTGTGTGTGTGTGCGTGTCTGTCAGGTGCTGCGTGTCTGCGTGTGTGTCAGGTGCTGCGTGTCTGCGTGTGTGTCAGGCGCTGCGTGTCTGCGTGTGTGTCAGGCGCTGCGTGTCTGCGTGTGTGTCAGGCGCTGCGTGTCTGCGTGTGTGTCAGGCGCTGCGTGTCTGCGTGTGTGTCAGGCGCTGCGTGTCTGCGTGTGTGTCAGGCGCTGCGTGTGTGTCAGGCGCTGCGTGCGTGTCAGGCGCTGCGTGCGTGTCAGGCGCTGCGTGTCTGCGTGTGTGTCAGGCGCTGCGTGTCTGCGTGTGTGTCAGGCGCTGCGTGTGTGTCAGGCGCTGCGTGTCTGCGTGTGTGTCAGGCGCTGCGTGTGTGTCAGGCGCTGCGTGTGTGTCAGGCGCTGCGTGTGTGTCAGGCGCTGCGTGTCTGCGTGTGTGTCAGGCGCTGCGTGTCTGCGTGTGTGTCAGGCGCTGCGTGTCTGTGTGTCAGGTGCTGCGTGTGTGTGTCAGGTGCTGCGTGTGTGTGTGTCAGATGCTGCGTGTCTGCGTGTGTGTCAGGTGCTGCGTGTGAGCATGTCAGGTGCTGCGTGTGTCAGGAGCATGTGAGTGTCAGGTGCGTGTGTGTGTCAGGCGCTGCGTGTGTCAGGCGCTGCGTGTGCGTGTGTCAGGCGCTGCCTGTGCGTCAGGCGCTGCGTGTCTGTGTGTGTCAGGCGCTGCGTGTCTGTGTGTGTCAGCGCTGCGTGTGTGTCAGGCGCTGCCTGTGCGTGTGTGCCAGGCGCTGCCTGTGCGTGTGTGCCAGGCGCTGCCTGTGCGTGTGTGCCAGGCGCCGCGTGTCTGTCAGGCGCCGCGTGTGCGTCAGGCGCCGCGTGTGCGTCAGGCGCCGCGTGTCTATGTGCGTCAGGCGCCGCGTGTGAGTGTGTGCGTGTGTGTCAGGTCCGTGTGAGTGTCAGGTGCTGCGTCTGTGTGTGCGTGTGTCAGGTGCTGCGTGTGTGTCAGGTGCTGCGTGTGAGTGTGTGCGCGTGTGTCAGGTCCGTGTGAGTGTCAGGTGCTGTGTGTGTGTGTGTCAGGTGCTGTGTGTGTGCGTGTGTGTCAGGTGCTGTGTGTGTGTGTGTGTCAGGTGCTGTGTGTGTGCGTGTGTGTCAGGCGCTGCATATGCGTATGCGTGTCAGGCGTTGCATGTCTGTGTGTGTCAGGCGCTGCGTGTCTGGGGGGGGGTGGCTGGACACACAGCAGAGAGGGGGGGGGGTGGCTGGACACACAGCAGAGAGGGGAGGGTGACCGGACACACGGCAGGGAGGGGAGGGGGTAGGGGGTGGCCGAACACAGCGGGAAGAGGGGGGAGTTGCCGAACACACAGCAGGGGAGGGTAGGGGATGGTGGCCAGACAAACAGCAGGGGAGGGGAGGGGGGGGGAGGGTAGGCCGGACACACAGCAGGTGAGGGGGGGGGGTGGCCGGACACACAGCAGGGAGGAGGGGTAGGCAGGACACACAGCAGGGGAGGGGAGGGTGGCCGGACAAACAGCAGGGAGGGGGGGGGTAGGCCGGACACACAGCAGGGGAGGGGGGGTGGCTGGACACACAGCAGGTGAGGGGGGTGCTGGACACACAGCAGGTGAGGGGGGGGGGGGGCTGGACACACAGCAAGTGAGGGGGGGGGCTGGACACACAGCAGGTGAGGGGGGGGGCTGGACACACAGCAGGTGAGGGGGGGGGCTGGACACACAGTAGGTGAGGGGGGGGGGCTGGACACACAGCAGGTGAGGGGGGGGGGCTGGACACACAGCAGGTGAGGGGGGGGCTGGACACACAGCAGGTGAGGGGGGGGGGGCTGGACACGCAGCAGGTGAGGGGGGGGGGCTGGACACGCAGCAGGGGAGGGGGGGGTATGCCGGACACACAGCAGGGGAGGGGAGGGTGGCCGGACACACAGCAGGGGAGGGGAGGGTGGCCGGACACACAGCAGGGGAGGGGAGGGTGGCCGGACAAACAGCAGAGAGGGGGGGGGGTAGGCCGGACACACAGCAGGGGAGGAGGGGGGGGCTGGACACACAGCAGGTGAGGGGGGGGGGCTGGACACACAGCAGGTGAGGGGGGGGTAGGCCGGACACACAGCAGGGAGGGGAGGGGGGGGGGTAGGCCGCCGGACACACAGCAGGGGAGGGGAGGGTGGCCGGACAAACAGCAGGGGAGGGGGGGGTAGGCCGGACACACAGCAGGTGAGGGGGGGGCGGTGGCTGGACACACAGCAGGTGAGGGGGGGGGGTCTGGACACACAGCAGGGAGGGGGGGGGTAGGCCGGACAAACAGCAGGGAGTGGGGGGGGGTAGGCCGGACACACAGCAGGGAGGGGGGGGGGTAGGCCGGACACACAGCAGGTGAGGGGGGGTGGGGTGGCTGGACACACAGCAGGGAGGGGGGGGGGGTGGGCCGGACACACAGCAGGTGAGGGGGGGGGGGGTGGACACACAGCAGGTGAGGGGGGGGCTGGACACACAGCAGGTGAGGGGGGGGTAGGCCGGACACACAGCAGGTGAGGGGGGGGTGGCTGGACACACAGCAGGGAGGGAAGGGGGTAGGGGGGTTGCCTTATTATAATAACCGTGTGGGGGAGGAGTCTGCGGCAGTGGGTGAATGAGATGTGGGGGCAGGCTGCTAAGGGTGCAGGGGAGGAGGGGAAGGGAGCCGGATGGATCTGAATGTGAGCCGCACGTAAGGGACCATACTGATCCTCCCCACCTCAGCCCGCTGGTGCTGCTGCTGCTGCCTGACTTCTTCCGTGCAGCACAGCTGTCTTCTCCGGCTGCCGCTCCCGCACCCGCTTCAGGTGTGGGGGTACCACACCGCTCAGTAGGCAAGCGCTGTCAGTCAGGAGTCAGCGCTGCACCGGATGTCTCTTCTGGATGTCCTCTGACTTTCTCCTGCGGCGCAACTCCAGCTATTCCTCCCGCTGCGGCTCCCACTTCGGGTAAGGGGACCATATTGCTCAGTAGTGAGCACTTTCGGTAAGCCTGCGGCTGCTATGCCGCTACCCCTCTCCTCCACAGTCCTAATGGGTCGCTGCAGTCTGTAAGGGACCGCAGGTGTACACACCCAGGAACCGCTGGCTCTCCTCCCGCCGCCAGCAGCTACTTTTATAACCTCAGCCTGCACGAGACCCCTTCCCTCACTCACTCTCGCTCTCCTGGCGGCCACTGCGCCGCAACAAATTGAAAAGCCCTATCTCTATAATGGGGCATATTTCTCTTAATTAAAAAAACCCTATAACTTTCTGAAAAACCACAACCCCAAAAGGCACTACACTGGGGCATACTCTATCTAGTAAAACAAACCCCAAGTCTTAATTCGTCCTCTATCCGGAGTTATGCCTTCCCAAAAAATATCTAATTCACTCTATAGGAAAACGGTGTCAAAAAGCCACAAAGGAAGTCACAGAAAAAAACTGACAGTTGGAACTTTAGGTTACTCCCAATTCCTCATTTTTTATTATTTTGCATGCAGCACCGGGTAACGATTCTACACGCCCATGCCAAATTTCAGCTCAGTACGTCCAATCAGTTTTGAGGTGTAGCCCCTCAAACACCATGCCCCCATCTCAGAAGTTCCCTATGGGAGAATTCCGTTTGTTCGATTCAGCCTTAATATAAGGGCACGACCGTGCCCTTATAATATCTATCTATCTATCTATCTATCTATCTATCTATCTATCTATCGTATGTGTGTGTATATATACATCTATACATACATGCGCTAACACCTGGACATACACTGATGTACCCACACCTAATATCCATTAGAGATGAGCGGGTTCGGTTTCTTTGAATCCGAACCCGCACGAACTTCACTTTTTTTTTCACGGGTCCGAGCGACTCGGATCTTCCCGCCTTGCTCGGTTAACCCGAGCGCGCCCGAACGTCATCATGACGCTGTCGGATTCTCGCGAGACTCGGATTCTAAATAAGGAGCCGCGCGTCGCCGCCATTTTCACACGTGCATTGAGATTGATAGGGAGAGGACGTGGCTGGCGTCCTCTCCATTAGAATAGATTAGAAGAGAGAGAGAGAGATTGTGCAGACAGAGTTTACCACAGTGACCAGTGCAGTTGTTGTTAAGTTAACTTTTATTTAATATATCCGTTCTCTGCTATATCCGTTCTCTGCCTGAAAAAAACGATACACAGCAGTCACACAGTGTGACTCAGTCTGTGTGCACTCAGCTCAGCCCAGTGTGCTGCACATCAATGTATAAAAGCTTATAATAATTGTGGGGGAGACTGGGGAGCACTGCAGGTTGTTATAGCAGGAGCCAGGAGTACATAATATTATATTAATTTAAAATTAAACAGTGCACACTTTTGCTGCAGGAGTGCCACTGCCAGTGTGACTAGTGGTGACCAGTGCCTGACCACCAGTATAGTAGTATATTGTTGTATACTATCTCTTTATCAACCAGTCTATATTAGCAGCAGACACAGTACAGTGCGAGTTCACGGCTGTGGCTACCTCTGTGTCGGCAGTCGGCACTCGGCAGGCAGTCCGTCCATCCATAATTGTATAATTATATACCACCTAACCGTGGTATTTTTTTTTCTTTCTTTATACCGTCGTCATAGTCATACTAGTTGTTACGAGTATACTACTATCTCTTTATCAACCAGTGTACAGTGCGGTAGTTCGCGGCTGTGGCTACCTCTGTGTCGGCAGTCGGCAGGCAGTCCGTCCATCCATAATTGTATTATTATAATATATACCACCTAACCGTGGTTTTTTTTTCATTCTTTATACCGTCATAGTGTCATACTAGTTGTTACGAGTATACTACTATCTCTTTATCAACCAGTGTACAGTGCGGTAGTTCACGGCTGTGGCTACCTCTGTGTCGGCAGTCGGCAGGCAGTCCGTCCATCCATAATTGTATTATAATATATACCACCTAACCGTGGTTTTTTTTTCATTCTTTATACCGTCATAGTGTCATACTAGTTGTTACGAGTATACTACTATCTCTTTATCAACCAGTGTACAGTGCGGTAGTTCACGGCTGTGGCTACCTCTGTGTCGGCAGTCGGCAGGCAGTCCGTCCATCCATAATTGTATTATAATATATACCACATAACCGTGGTTTTTTTTTTCATTCTTTATACCGTCATAGTCAGTCATACTAGTTGTTACGAGTATACTACTATCTCTTTATCAACCAGTGTACAGTGCGGTAGTTCACGGCTGTGGCTACCTCTGTGTCGGCACTCGGCAGGCAGTCCGTCCATCCATAATTGTATTATAATATATACCACCTAACCGTGGTTTTTTTTTCATTCTTTATACCGTCATAGTGTCATACTAGTTGTTACGAGTATACTACTATCTCTTTATCAACCAGTGTACAGTGCGGTAGTTCACGGCTGTGGCTACCTCTGTGTCGGCAGTCGGCAGGCAGTCCGTCCATCCATAATTGTATTATAATATATACCACCTAACCGTGGTTTTTTTTTCATTCTTTATACCGTCATAGTCAGTCATACTAGTTGTTACGAGTATACTACTATCTCTTTATCAACCAGTGTACAGTGCGGTAGTTCACGGCTGTGGCTACCTCTGTGTCGGCACTCGGCAGGCAGTCCGTCCATCCATAATTGTATTATAATATATACCACCTAACCGTGGTTTTTTTTTCATTCTTTATACCGTCATAGTGTCATACTAGTTGTTACGAGTATACTACTATCTCTTTATCAACCAGTGTACAGTGCGGTAGTTCACGGCTGTGGCTACCTCTGTGTCGGCAGTCGGCAGGCAGTCCGTCCATCCATAATTGTATTATAATATATACCACCTAACCGTGGTTTTTTTTTCATTCTTTATACCGTCATAGTGTCATACTAGTTGTTACGAGTATACTACTATCTCTTTATCAACCAGTGTACAGTGCGGTAGTTCACGGCTGTGGCTACCTCTGTGTCGGCAGTCGGCAGGCAGTGCGTCCATCCATAATTGTATTATAATATATACCACCTAACCGTGGTTTTTTTTTCATTCTTTATACCGTCATAGTCAGTCATACTAGTTGTTACGAGTATACTACTATCTCTTTATCAACCAGTGTACAGTGCGGTAGTTCACGGCTGTGGCTACCTCTGTGTCGGAACTCGGCAGGCAGTCCGTCCATCCATAATTGTATTACAATATATACCACCTAACCGTGGTTTTTTTTTCATTCTTTATACCGTCATAGTCAGTCATACTAGTTGTTACGAGTATACTACTATCTCTTTATCAACCAGTGTACAGTGCGGTAGTTCACGGCTGTGGCTACCTCTGTGTCGGAACTCGGCAGGCAGTCCGTCCATCCATAATTGTATTATTATAATATATACCACCTAACCGTGGTTTTTTTTTCATTCTTTATACCGTCATAGTGTCATACTAGTTGTTACGAGTATACTACTATCTCTTTATCAACCAGTGTACAGTGCGGTAGTTCACGGCTGTGGCTACCTCTGTGTCGGCACTCGGCAGGCAGTCCGTCCATCCATAATTGTATTACAATATATACCACCTAACCGTGGTTTTTTTATACCACCTAACCGTGGCAGTCCGTCCATAATTGTATACTAGTATCCAATCCATCCATCTCCATTGTTTACCTGAGGTGCCTTTTAGTTCTGCCTATAAAATATGGAGAACAAAAAAGTTGAGGTTCCAAAATTAGGGAAAGATCAAGATCCACTTCCACCTCGTGCTGAAGCTGCTGCCACTAGTCATGGCCGAGACGATGAAATGCCAGCAACGTCGTCTGCCAAGGCCGATGCCCAATGTCATAGTACAGAGCATGTCAAATCCAAAACACCAAATATCAGAAAAAAAAAGGACTCCAAAACCTAAAATAAAATTGTCGGAGGAGAAGCGTAAACTTGCCAATATGCCATTTACCACACGGAGTGGCAAGGAACGGCTGAGGCCCTGGCCTATGTTCATGGCTAGTGGTTCAGCTTCACATGAGGATGGAAGCACTCAGCCTCTCGCTAGAAAACTGAAAAGACTCAAGCTGGCAAAAGCACCGCAAAGAACTGTGCGTTCTTTGAAATCCCAAATCCACAAGGAGAGTCCAATCGTGTCGTTTGCGATGCCTGACCTTCCCAACACTGGACGTGAAGAGCATGCGCCTTCCACTATTTGCATGCCCCCTGCAAGTGCTGGAAGGAGCACCCGCAGTCCAGTTCCTGATAGTCAGATTGAAGATGTCAGTGTTGAAGTACACCAGGATGAGGAGGATATGGGTGTTGCTGGCGCTGGGGAGGAAATTGACCAGAAGGATTCTGATGGTGAGGTGGTTTGTTTAAGTCAGGCACCCGGGGAGACACCTGTTGTCCGTGGGAGGAATATGGCCGTTGACATGCCAGGTGAAAATACCAAAAAAATCAGCTCTTCGGTGTGGAGGTATTTCACCAGAAATGCGGACAACAGGTGTCAAGCCGTGTGTTCCCTTTGTCAAGCTGTAATAAGTAGGGGTAAGGACGTTAACCACCTCGGAACATCCTCCCTTATACGTCACCTGCAGCGCATTCATAATAAGTCAGTGACAAGTTCAAAAACTTTGGGTGACAGCGGAAGCAGTCCACTGACCAGTAAATCCCTTCCTCTTGTAACCAAGCTCACGCAAACCACCCCACCAACTCCCTCAGTGTCAATTTCCTCCTTCCCCAGGAATGCCAATAGTCCTGCAGGCCATGTCACTGGCAAGTCTGACGAGTCCTCTCCTGCCTGGGATTCCTCCGATGCATCCTTGCGTGTAACGCCTACTGCTGCTGGCGCTGCTGTTGTTGCCGCTGGGAGTCGATGGTCATCCCAGAGGGGAAGTCGTAAGCCCACTTGTACTACTTCCAGTAAGCAATTGACTGTTCAACAGTCCTTTGCGAGGAAGATGAAATATCACAGCAGTCATCCTACTGCAAAGCGGATAACTGAGTCCTTGACAACTATGTTGGTGTTAGACGTGCGTCCGGTATCCGCCGTTAGTTCACAGGGAACTAGACAATTTATTGAGGCAGTGTGCCCCCGTTACCAAATACCATCTAGGTTCCACTTCTCTAGGCAGGCGATACCGAGAATGTACACGGACGTCAGAAAAAGACTCACCAGTGTCCTAAAAAATGCAGTTGTACCCAATGTCCACTTAACCACGGACATGTGGACAAGTGGAGCAGGGCAGGGTCAGGACTATATGACTGTGACAGCCCACTGGGTAGATGTATGGACTCCCGCCGCAAGAACAGCAGCGGCGGCACCAGTAGCAGCATCTCGCAAACGCCAACTCTTTCCTAGGCAGGCTACGCTTTGTATCACCGCTTTCCAGAATACGCACACAGCTGAAAACCTCTTACGGCAACTGAGGAAGATCATCGCGGAATGGCTTACCCCAATTGGACTCTCCTGTGGATTTGTGGCATCGGACAACGCCAGCAATATTGTGTGTGCATTAAATATGGGCAAATTCCAGCACGTCCCATGTTTTGCACATACCTTGAATTTGGTGGTGCAGAATTTTTTAAAAAACGACAGGGGTGTGCAAGAGATGCTGTCGGTGGCCAGAAGAATTGCGGGACACTTTCGGCGTACAGGCACCACGTACAGAAGACTGGAGCACCACCAAAAACTACTGAACCTGCCCTGCCATCATCTGAAGCAAGAAGTGGTAACGAGGTGGAATTCAACCCTCTATATGCTTCAGAGGTTGGAGGAGCAGCAAAAGGCCATTCAAGCCTATACAATTGAGCACGATATAGGAGATGGAATGCACCTGTCTCAAGTGCAGTGGAGAATGATTTCAACGTTGTGCAAGGTTCTGATGCCCTTTGAACTTGCCACACGTGAAGTCAGTTCAGACACTGCCAGCCTGAGTCAGGTCATTACCCTCATCAGGCTTTTGCAGAAGAAGCTGGAGGCATTGAAGAAGGAGCTAACACGGAGCGATTCCGCTAGGCATGTGGGACTTGTGGATGCAGCCCTTAATTCGCTTAACAAGGATTCACGGGTGGTCAATCTGTTGAAATCAGAGCACTACATTTTGGCCACCGTGCTCGATCCTAGATTTAAAGCCTACCTTGGATCTCTCTTTCCGGCAGACACAGGTCTGCTGGGGTTGAAAGACCTGCTGGTGACAAAATTGTCAAGTCAAGCGGAACGCGACCTGTCAACATCTCCTCCTTCACATTCTCCCGCAACTGGGGGTGCGAGGAAAAGGCTCAGAATTCCGAGCCCACCCGCTGGCGGTGATGCAGGGCAGTCTGGAGCGACTGCTGATGCTGACATCTGGTCCGGACTGAAGGACCTGACAACGATTACGGACATGTCGTCTACTGTCACTGCATATGATTCTCTCAACATTGATAGAATGGTGGAGGATTATATGAGTGACCGCATCCAAGTAGGCACGTCACACAGTCCGTACTTATACTGGCAGGAAAAAGAGGCAATTTGGAGGCCCTTGCACAAACTGGCTTTATTCTACCTAAGTTGCCCTCCCACAAGTGTGTACTCCGAAAGAGTGTTTAGTGCCGCCGCTCACCTTGTCAGCAATCGGCGTACGAGGTTACATCCAGAAAATGTGGAGAAGATGATGTTCATTAAAATGAATTATAATCAATTCCTCCGCGGAGACATTGACCAGCAGCAATTGCCTCCACAAAGTACACAGGGAGCTGAGATGGTGGATTCCAGTGGGGACGAATTGATAATCTGTGAGGAGGGGGATGTACACGGTGATATATCGGAGGGTGAAGATGAGGTGGACATCTTGCCTCTGTAGAGCCAGTTTGTGCAAGGAGAGATTAATTGCTTCTTTTTTGGGGGGGGTCCAAACCAACCCGTCATATCAGTCACAGTCGTGTGGCAGACCCTGTCACTGAAATGATGGGTTGGTTAAAGTGTGCATGTCCTGTTTTGTTTATACAACATAAGGGTGGGTGGGAGGGCCCAAGGATAATTCCATCTTGCACCTCTTTTTTCTTTTCTTTTTCTTTGCATCATGTGCTGATTGGGGAGGGTTTTTTGGAAGGGACATCCTGCGTGACACTGCAGTGCCACTCCTAGATGGGCCCGGTGTTTGTGTCGGCCACTAGGGTCACTAATCTTACTCACACAGCTACCTCATTGCGCCTCTTTTTTTCTTTGCATCATGTGCTGTTTGGGGAGGGTTTTTTGGAAGGGACATCCTGCGTGACACTGCAGTGCCACTCCTAGATGTGCCCGGTGTTTGTGTCGGCCACTAGGGTCGCTAATCTTACTCACACAGTCAGCTACCTCATTGCGCCTCTTGTTTTCTTTGCGTCATGTGCTGTTTGGGGAGGGTTTTTTGGAAGGGCCATCCTGCGTGACACTGCAGTGCCACTCCTAGATGGGCCCGGTGTTTGTGTCGGCCACTAGGGTCGCTAATCTTACTCACACAGCTACCTCATTGCGCCTCTTTTTTTCTTTGCGTCATGTGCTGTTTGGGGAGGGTTTTTTGGAAGGGACATCCTGCGTGACACTGCAGTGCCACTCCTAGATGGGCCCGGTGTTTGTGTCGGCCACTAGGGTCGCTTATCTTACTCACACAGCGACCTCGGTGCAAATTTTAGGACTAAAAATAATATTGTGAGGTGTGAGGTATTCAGAATAGACTGAAAATGAGTGTAAATTATGGTTTTTGAGGTTAATAATACTTTGGGATCAAAATGACCCCCAAATTCTATGATTTAAGCTGTTTTTTAGTGTTTTTGGAAAAAAACACCCGAATCCAAAACACACCCGAATCCGACAAAAATAATTCGGTGAGGTTTTGCCAAAACGCGTTCGAACCCAAAACACGGCCGCGGAACCGAACCCAAAACCAAAACACAAAACCCGAAAAATTTCAGGCGCTCATCTCTAATATCCATACATACACGCCCTGACACCTGGACATACACCAACATTCCCACACCTGCATCTATACATACACATGCTGACACCTGGACATACACCAACATACAAGCACCTGCATCTATATATACACGCGCTGACAAATGGACATACACCGACGTACCCACACTTGCATCTATACATACATGCACTGACATCTGGACATACAAGCACCTGCATCTATACATACACGCGCTGACACCTGAACCTACACTGACCTTCCCACACCTGCATCTATACATACACATTCTGACACCTGGACATACACAGACGTACCCACACCTGCATCTATACATACACGCGTTGACACCTGGACGTACACTGACGTACACACACCTACATCTATATATGCATGGATGCAAATGTGGGTACGTCTGTATACGTCCCGGTGTTAGCATGTGTATGTATAGATGTTAGGTGTGGGTACATCAGTGTATGTCCAGGTGTCAGCACATGTATGTATAGATTCACATGTGGGTAAGCCGGTGTACGTCCACGTGTCAGCATGTGTAGGTATAGATGCAGGTGTGGGTACGTTGGTGTACGTTTAGGGGTCAGCGTGTTAATGTATAGATGTTGGTGTGTATGTCAGTGTACGTACAGATATAGGTGTGTGTGTGTGTGTGTGTGTATGTATGTATGTATGTATATGTATAGAGGAAGGTGTGATACATACATATAACACATACATGATAGATACATACATATATCACACACACGATAGATAGATAGATAGATAGATAGATAGATAGATAGATAGATAGATAGATAGATAAAACACATACATACAAGATAGATACATACATACATACATACATACATGATAGATACATATATATACACACACATACGATAGATAGATAGATAGATAGATAGATAGATAGATAGATAGATAGATAGATAGATAGATAGATAGATAGATAGATAGAATGATAGATACATATATATACACACACATACGATAGATAGATAGATAGATAGATAGATAGATAGATACATACATATATATATATATATATATATATATATATCTATCACAAACATATATGATTCATACATATATCACACACACATACATGATACATACATGAGAAAGACCTGGGATGGTGATGAGGCCAGGGCCCCCTGCTGATGTTGCGTTGAGGAAGGCAGTGTTCCAGGGCGGATGCCAGTCGGGGAGAGCGCCGCGCAGCCCGGGAAAAATACTGCTGAGGAGCTACATCTGGAAGAGCCCCTGGGAGGGAGAGTGCCACATGCCCCATCCTGCGCGGCAGACTCTGCAGGCCTGCACATGGGAAGGGAGGTCTCTGGCCACACGTACTCACCCTTCTGCTGAAGCCCCGCTGCTGTCCCCATCAGCGCTCTCCAGCGGGGAGCGGGGCCAGGATGAACCTCATCCTGTGAGAACTATCTTCATGATCAAGAGATCTCATATGCAAGATAAGTATGTGTTGGGATAGGGCTGGGGAGGGTGGCTGCTCGGGCACACCCCCGTCAAGTTAAGGAGATTTAACTGAGGAAGCGCAAGGGAACTCTCGTCTGGGGACAACAACTGCAGGGAGACCACATCTTTTCAGATGAACATGGGAGGGCGGAAGGCTGCCTAATACTGAAGCACCCTCAGACATTAAACCATATGCAACAACTATTGCAAGCATTCCTGGGGGAAGGTCTGCAGCAGACGGATTTGCATACGGTGATGTCATCCAAGCAGTGGGCCAAAGTTGGCTGGAACCCTCATCTGTATATGAAAAGAGAAAAGGGGCATGCAGGGCATGGCGGCCTTTTGCGGCGCTTGGATAACCCCAAGTTTGCATTAAACACCCCCACCCTCCTTCGGTGTGGGGCTCATGTTGGCCATGCCCAAGCCCCTGAAGCATTCAAGCTGATTTCTTGCAGCAGCTGGGCACTGTAACAGCTTCAGAGCTGCTCTACAAGACAAGTAAAAGGGTGTGGGCCCTGCAGCACCACCTGTAGTTTGCATACACACATATATAGGACAGCATCTCTTATATGCCCCAGGGTCAATAAAATAGTATCCTTGTCTAGGCTATCCATCCCCTCAGATAAGGTATTTGTCCATGCCGCTACAGCACTACACACCCAGTCCGACGCAATTGCCGGTCTGAGTAAGGTACCTGAAAGTGTATAAATGGACTTCAGGGTAATCTCCTGTTTGCGGTCAGCACACTCTTTGAGGGTAGCCGTATCCTGGGACGGGAGGGCTACCTTCTTGGATAAGCGTGTTAATGCTTTGTCCACCCTAGGGGAGGATTCCCATCGTAACCTATCCGTTGATGGGAAAGGATACGCCATAAGAATCCTTTTGGAAATCTGCAGTCTTTTATCTGGAGATTCCCAAGCTTTTTCACATAACTCGTTCAGCTCGTGTGAGGGGGGAAAGGTTACCTCAGGCTTCTTTCCCTTGTACATATGTACCCTCTTGTCAGCGACAGGGGGTTCCTCTGTGATGTGCAAAACATCTTTTATTGCCATAATCAAAAATCGAATGGATTTTGCCAATTTTGGCTGTAACTTTGCATCATCGTAATCGACACTGGAGTCAGAATCCGTGTCGGTATCTGTGTCAACAATCTGGGATAGTGGGCGCTTATGAGACCCTGACAGTCCCTGCAACATAGGATCAGGCATGGGTTGAAACCCTGACTGTCCCAAAGCTTCTGCCTTGTCTAATCTTTTGTGCAATGAGTTTACACTAGCATTTAAAACATTCCACATATCCATCCAATCAGCTGTCGGCGGAGACACCACATTCATTTGCTCCCGCTCCTCTCTAATATAGCCTTCTTCCTCAGACATGTCGACACACGTGTACCGACACACTTCACACACAGGGAATGCTTTTTCTGAAGACAGTTTCCCCACAAGGCCCTTTGGAGAGACAGAGAGAGTATGCCAGCACACCCCCCAGCGCTATATAACCCAGGAATAAAACAGTAACTTAATGTTTGCCCAGTAGTGCTGCTGTATGTAATTTGCGAATTATGTGCCCCCCCCCCCCCCTCTTTTCAACCCTCTTGTCTAACGTGGTATAAGCAGGGTAGAGTCCGGGGAGCTTCCTCTCAGCGGTGCTGTGGAGAAAAAATGGCGCTGGTGAGTGCTGAGGGAGAAGCCCCGCCCCCTCGGAGGCGGGCTTCTGTCCCGCTTAAACTGTAAAATTGGTGGGGGCTTATACATATATAAAGTGCCCAGCTGTATATATGTTATATTTTTGCGAAAGAGGTTTATATTGCTGCCCAGGGCGCCCCCCCTGCGCCCTGCACCCTTACAGTGACCGGAGTATGTGAGGTGTATGGGAGCAAAGGCGCACAGCTGCAGTGCTGTGCGTTACCTCAGTGAAGATCATGAAGTCTTCTGCCGCCTCTGAAGTCTTCTTTTCTTCTCATACTCACCCGGCTTCTATCTTCCGGCTCTGCGAGGGGGACGGCGGCGCGGCTCTGGGACGGACGGCGAGGGTGAGATCCTGCGTACCAATCCCACTGGAGCTAATGGTGTCCAGTAGCCTAAGAAGCAGGACCTTGCAACTCAGAGAGTAGGGCTGCTTCTCTCCCCTCAGTCCCTCGATGAGGGAGTCTGTTGCCAGCAGTGCTCCCTGAAAATTAAAAACCTAACAAAATACTTTCTGTCAGAAAGCTCAGGAGAGCTCCTGAAAAGCACCCAGTCTCCACTGGGTACAGTATCAAACTGAGGTCTGGAGGAGGGGCATAGAGGGAGGAGCCAGTGCACACCCAGAACTAAAGTCTTTCTTAAAGTGCCCATGTCTCCTGCAGAGCCCGTCTATGCCCATGGTCCTTACGGAGTCCCCAGCATCCTCTAGGACGTTAGAGAAAATAGGATTTTAATACCTACCGGTAAATCCTTTTCTCTTAGTCCGTAGAGGATGCTGGGCACCCGTCCCAGTGCGTACTGTGTCTGCAGTTATTAAATGGCCCTTAACTCCAGAACATTTATGTGGAGATGAAAACATCCAAGGAAGACTTGACCATCTTCCTTGGATGTTTTCCCCCTGTGTGACTGCTCTCCAGCCTCAGAGGGTTGCATCCGTGGTCCCTAGGATCCCGTCCTGGATCCCGAACCATCGCCCCTCTAGGTGGTGAGAACTGTGCAGCCACCAATGGAGTGAGATTCTGGTCTTGGAAGACAGGATTATCCTCCGGTGCATGTGTAGGTGGGATCCGGACCACTTGTCCAACAGGTCCCACTGGAACACTCTGGCATGGAACCTGCCAAACTGAATGGCCTCGTAGGCCGCAACCATCTTCCCCAGCAACTGAATGCATTGATGGATTAACACTCTTGCTGGTTTCAGAATTTGTTTGACCAGACTCTGGATCTCCAGAGCCTTTCCACTAGAAGAAAACCTCTTCTGTGTCCAGTATCACTCCCAAAAACAACATCCGCGTCATTGGGACCAACTGCGATTTTGGCAAGTTTAGGAGCCAACCATGTTGTTGAAGAACTGTCAGGGAGAGTAGATGTTTTGCACCAACTGGTCCCTGGATCTCGCCTTTATCAGGAGATCATCCAAGTACGGGATAATTGTGACTCCTTGCTTGCGAAGGAGAACCATCATTTCCGCCATCACCCTGGTGAAAATCCTCGGAGCCGTGGACAGACCAAACGGCAACGTCTGAAATTGGTAATGACAATCCTGAATTGCAAACCTCAGGTAGCTTGATGCAGTGGCTAAATGGGAACATATAAGTAGGCATCCTTTATGTCTACCAAAACCATGAAATCTCCTTTATCCCCCGGACTGGAGATCACTACCCTGAGAGATTCCATCTTGAAATTGAATTTCTTTAGGTAGAAATTAAGGGATTTCAGATTTAAGATTGGTCTGACTGAGCCGTCCGGCTTCGGGACCACGAAGAGGCTTGAATAAAAACCTTCTCCCTGCTGACTAAGGCTGATTTGAACAATCGGTGAGGGGGAACGTCTTGAAACCGCAGTTTGTACCCTTGGGACACTATTTGTAAAGCCCACGAGTCCAGGTCCGAATGAATCCAGAACTGACTGAAGAGTTTTAGACGTGCCCCCCACTGGTGCGGGCTCCTGCAAGAGAGCCCCAGCGTCATGCAGTGGATTTGGCAAAAGCAGAGGACGATCTCTGCTCCTGCGATCTTGAAGAGGCTACAGACCTCTTCCCTCTTTTCCTTCCTCTACCTGCAAAGAAAGGGGAATCTTAACTTCTTGCATATCTATTGGGCCGAAATGACTGCGTCAGATAATGATGCGTCTTCATCCGTTGAGAGGGAACATAGGGCAAGAAGGATGACTTACCTGCGGGAGCTGCCGAGATCAAATTAACTAGGCCGTCGCCAAACAAGGCTTCACCTTCATAGGGAAGAGACTCCCTTTCTTCTTGGAGTCAGCATCAGCATTCCCTTGGTGAATCCACAATGCCCTCCTATCCGAGACTGCCATGAAATTGGCCCGTGAGCACTTGTGCCCGGTGTAGGATTTTTAAATATGCGTAGTTTACTGTATGCAAAGGTTTAAAACCTTTTAGGAACTGAGATCTAAGGTGTATTACATGTAGTTTAAAAAAAACAAAAAAGGTTTATTTTATGGCAGTAGTTTCCAAACTGGGGTTCTTGCACTGGTAGCATAGTTTGGTGGTCCAGGACCAATTAAAATTATTTATACTTTATTAAATTGGCAAAACCATTCCCTCACAACATAACTGAACCTGAGGATGACATGCTATAAACACAATTTACTTAATTTTATATTTTTTTCTGAATTTCTCAATAAAAAAAACTTTGGCCTAGGGGTGCCGTGAAACAAATTGTGATACTCTAGGGCAGGGGTGTCAAACCCATGGGCCGCATGCCGCCCCCAATGCATCCTTTTGTGGCCCACAGGCCGGGGTCCGACAGGGGTCCTTTTGTGGCCCGATCACCTTGCTTAGAGCGAGGGCAGGAGAGTGCAGCCAGAGTCTTTGCTTTCTATGTGCGGCACCATCTTCCCGAAGAGATCACCGGGAAGATAGTGCCCCTTCCACTGGCTACAGCACAGGTATACTGGGGTGGGGTAGCAAACAGGGGGCCCCAATGGGCCCCTCCAGCAGTCCCTCTACCAAAACACGTCTTTTGGTGGTTTTGCGGTGTTGTTATAACTACATGGTGACGATACTGTAGCACAGAGATTTTCAACCATTTACAACTCACGTCACACAGAACAAGATTTAAATATTGACAAGGCACACTGAAATATAATGGTGATGCATGGTGCAGTATCGTGTCCTAGGATGTCATGTCGCAGCTTCTCCATAGGTAACGCCTGAACAGGCCCGGTGACAGGGGGGACAAAGGGGACACTTGTTCAGGGCTCCAAGTATTAAGAACAGAAATAATGGGGCCACAGTGCCAATATTGCTTTTTAAAGTGTATCCACCAACTGCTCAATTTAAGCAGGAAAACAATTAACAGGCCAACTAAACCCTCCCCCCTCCTTTTACCCCATCACTTTGTCCAGTCCCTGTGGTCCATACTGTATTGCCATTATTATGCATGTTGCTGTGCTGGCCCTTTTCTGAATGTCCCTGCCACCGCCACCGAAGAGCTGGATAGCCCAGTATGAAAACCACCTGCCGGCCTCACTGACGGTCCGAGTCAAAGGCTCCATTTTTTTTTAAAGATCCCTCTGCCAAGTTAAGGGGGGGTTGAGGGGTCCCCAGAGATATCAGTGTACTGGGCCCCGAGATTTCTGTTGCTGGCCCTGACCCTCAGGGGCGTCTCTACCCCTTGGCCAGGATGGCACTTGCCAGGGGCACCATCCAGCTGTGCCAACCGTGGCTAAGGGATAGAGTTCTGCAGTCTCGAAAGGGCGCTATGGCAATCAGCGTGGGACTGACCAATTAGACGGTGAGGGAAGGATACTGAAATTGTCCCAACCCAGTTACAGTTTGAAATGCCCCTCAACTGCTGTCCACTGCTTCACTCCTAGCTCTGCCCCTTTGAAATTATTAATCCCTACCCCCCGGTAGGCGGAGTTCTCCAGGCCCATACTCAGGAGTCACCACTGCTGTACATTATGTGCCGGTTGTAGAGGCAGAGCGGGGAACATCAGAGAACGCCACAAATTACACAGTGGGCAAGGAGATGGCTGGAGACAGCTGCACAGCCATGCCTTGCAAGTTCGAGAGAGCTGTTGAATTTCAGCACTTCAAGTCAGAGCCTGCCCCCTGCTGCCCAAGCAGTCCGTGACAGTTAGTGTCGAGGAGGGGGGGATTTGTGCATGTGTGCTATCAGTGTGTGTGTGGGGGGGTGGAGGATGTGTGTGACTGTGAGGGAGCTGTCAGTGTCAGTGGGGAGAGGAGCAGGAGGGAGTTGTCAGTGTGTGGAAGTGATGAGAGTTGTCAGTACTGGGGAAATGTGTGTGTGTGTGTACTAGATTTAGGAGTGTGTGTTTGTGAGAGGTTTCAGTTGGGGAATTAGAGTTCATACAGTAATTAAATGTTTTCATATTGAGAACTACATCTCCCAGCATATACAGTGTGCTGGGGATGCTAACAAGCTTTATTTAAAAGTTTAAAAAACATTGCTTTTATGACTGCAATGGTTAAAAAGGGAGAGCTATAAATCAATTTATCAGTTAATGATCGCAGTTTGAGCTGTTACATTTTACTGAACCACCTATCCCTCCACACTCACTACCTGTCCTCAGGATACATTTACCATCCCGGCAGACGGTATACCGGCGGTCATTTGACCGATGTTGGAATCCTGACACCACTTGGGAGACTGGTGCCGGCACACAGACAGCCAACATCCCGAAGGCGAGTATTGGAGGGAGGGTTAGGACCGGGGGAGGGGGTGTTAGGGAAGGCACTAGGAGGGGGGGGGGGGTTAGTCCTAGCTGCCACCCCCTGAGGGTTAGCCCTATCCGCCACCCCCCCCAGAGGGTTAGGATTAGGTATCATGTGACTGCTGGAATCCCGAGCGCCGGATGCCATACCCAACCCCCTTTACTTTTTCAGGCATTTCTATCTCTCCTCTCTCTATGGTGTTCCGATTGCCCACTTTCCCTTGTGCTTTTCTCTCTCTATCTCTCTCCTTTGTTTAGAGCATCAGTTTCTGTAGTCCACTTTATCCTTATTTTTTCCAGTGTTTCACTATCTCTCTGATGTAATGAGGATGTATGGTCTAGAGGGATCAGTAATGCATTGTACTGTATAGAGGCGTCAGGGATGTAGCGTAGGGTATAGAGGCGTCAGGGATGTAGCGTAGGTTATAGAGGCATCAGGAATGTAGCGTAGGGAATAGAGGCATCAGGGATGTAGCGTAGGGTATAGAGGCGTCAGGGATGTAGCATAGGGAATAGAGGCGTCAGGGATGTAGCGTAGGGAATAGAGGCGTCAGGGATTTAGCTTAGGGAATATAGGCATCAGGGATGTACTAGCAGGTATATAAAGGTCAGTGTACTGTATAGAGGGTAGAGATGAGCGGGTTCGGTTCCTCGGAATCCGAACCCGCCCGAACTTCAGGTTTTTTTACACGGGGCCGAGCGACTCGGATCTTCCCGCCTTGCTCGGTTAACCCGAGCGCGCCCGAACGTCATCATCCCGCTGTCGGATTCTCGCGAGGCTCGTATTCTATCGCGAGACTCGGATTCTATATAAGGAGCCGCGCGTCGCCGCCATTTTCACACGTGCATTGAGATTGATAGGGAGAGGACGTGGCTGGCGTCCTCTCCGTTTAGACTAGAGTACTAGAGAGAGACACAAATTTTGGGGAGCATATTATTAGGAGGAGTACTACTTGCTGCTGATAGTGTGACCAGTGACCACCAGTTTAATTAATCCGTTCTCAGCCTGAAAAAAAATGATACACAGTGTGACACAGTCACATACCATATCTGTGCTCAGCCCAGTGTGCTGCATTATATGTAATACTGTATATCATTATCTGACTGTGCTGAGTGCTCACTGCTCACACAGCTTAATTGTGGGGGAGACTGGGGAGCAGTTATAGCAGGAGTACATATTTTAAGTACAGTGCACACTTTTGCTGCCAGAGTGCCACTGCCAGTGTGACTGACCAGTGACCACTGACCACCAGTATTGTGATTGTCTGCTGACCACCAGTATATTGTGATTGTCTGCCTGAAAAAGTTAAACACTCGTCGTGTGGTGTTTTTATAAACGCATTCTGCAGACAGTGTCCAGCAGGTCTGTCATTACATAATATATACCTGTCCGGCTGCAGTACTGGTGTGATATATATATATATTTTAATTTTATCTCATTATCATCCAGTCTATATTAGCAGCAGACACAGTACGGTAGTCCACGGCTGTAGCTACCTCTGTGTCGGCAGTCGCTCGTCCATCCATAATTGTATACCACCTACCCGTGGTTTTTTTTTTTCTATCTTCTTGATACTAGTAGCTTACTTTAGGAGTCTGCAGTGCTGAGTCTGACAGACAGTGTCCAGCAGGTCCGTCATTACATAATATATACCTGTCCGGCTGCAGTACTAGTGTGATATATAATATATATATATTTTAATTTTATCTCATTATCATCCAGTCTATATTAGCAGCAGACACAGTACGGTAGTCCACGGCTGTAGTTACCTCTGTGTCGGCAGTCGCTCGTCCATCCATAATTGTATACCACCTACCCGTGGTTTTTTTTTTTTCTATCTTCTTGATACTAGTAGCTTACTTTAGGAGTCTGCAGTGCTGACAGACAGTGTCCAGCAGGTCCGTCATTACATAATATATACCTGTCCGGCTGCAGTACTAGTGTGATATATATATATATATATTTTAATTTTATCTCATTATCATCCAGTCTATATTAGCAGCAGACACAGTACGGTAGTCCACGGCTGTAGCTACCTCTGTGTCGGCAGTCGCTCGTCATCCATAAGTATACTAGTATCCATCCATCTCCATTGTTTACCTGAGGTGCCTTTTAGTTGTGCCTATTAAAATATGGAGAACAAAAATGTTGAGGTTCCAAAAATAGGGAAAGATCAAGATCGACTTCCACCTCGTGCTGAAGCTGCTGCCACTAGTCATGGCCGAGACGATGAAATGCCAGCAACTTTGTCTGCCAAGGCCGATGCCCAATGTCATAGTACAGAGCATGTAAAATCCAAAACACCAAATATCAGTAAAAAAAGGACTCAAAAATCTAAAATAAAATTGTCGGAGGAGAAGCGTAAACTTGCCAATATGCCATTTACCACACGGAGTGGCAAGGAACGGCTGAGGCCCTGGCCTATGTTCATGGCTAGTGGTTCAGCTTCACATGAGGATGGAAGCACTCAGCCTCTCGCTAGAAAAATGAAAAGACTCAAGCTGGCAAAAGCACAGCAAAGAACTGTGCGTTCTTCGAAATCCCAAATCCACAAGGAGAGTACAATTGTGTCGGTTGCGATGCCTGACCTTCCCAACACTGGACGTGAAGAGCATGCGCCTTCCACCATTTGCACGCCCCCTGCAAGTGCTGGAAGGAGCACCCGCAGTCCAGTTCCTGATAGTCAGATTGAAGATGTCAGTGTTGAAGTACACCAGGATGAGGAGGATATGGGTGTTGCTGGCGCTGGGGAGGAAATTGACCAGGAGGATTCTGATGGTGAGGTGGTTTGTTTAAGTCAGGCACCCGGGGAGACACCTGTTGTCCGTGGGAGGAATATGGCCATTGACATGCCTGGTGAAAATACCAAAAAAATCAGCTCTTCGGTGTGGAAGTAATAGCACCCCAAATCAAAATACGCCACACAGTAGCACTATCTTATTGTCATTACACCGCATATAATAATAATAATAATACCCACAGTCGCAGTGCCCTTTATACACATAACCACCATATCAGTGCAGCTTACACACATAATGCCAACAGTAGCAGTGCCCCTTCTACACATGCCCACGGTGGCAATCCTTTACATGGCAAATATCAACCTGGTTTTGCCATGTAAAGGATTGCCACTTTAAAAACAAACAATCAAACAAACAAAAAAAAAACAACAGGAAAAAACACAAAATCTCTCACTTTCTGATTCTCACACCCTATTACATTCCTCCCTATATATTTAAATGTTTCTATTACTGTATGTTCCCTCTTCCCTTCTCCAAACTATACACATCAACATTTTTTAGTATTTCCAGGTAAGTTTTGTGATGTAGGCCATGCACAATTTTAGTTGCCCTAATGTATTTACAGCCTTCTGGAGATATGGCTTCTGGAACTGAACACAGGATTCTAAATGTGGCTGTACCAAGGACCTATACAGTGGCATTACAGGTTGAGTATCCCTTATCCAAAATGCTTGGGACCAGAGGAATTTTGGATATCGGATTTTTCTGTATTTTGGAATAATTGCATACCATAACGAGATATTATGGTGATGGGACCTAAATCTAAGCACAGAAGGCATTTATGTTTCATATACACCTTATACACACAGCCTGAAGGTCATTTTAGCCAATATTTTTTATAACTTTGTGCATTAAACAAAGTGTGTGTACATTCACAGAATTCATTTATGTTTTATATACACCTTATACACACAGTCTGAAGTTCATTTAATACAATATTTTTAATAACTTTGAGTATTAAACAAAGTTTGTGTACACTGAGCCATCAAAACACAAAGGTTTCACTATCTCAGTCTCACTCAAAAAAGTCCGTATTTCGGAATATTCCGTATTTCGGAATATTTGGATATGGGATACTCAACCTGTATTACTTTTTTCTGCTACTGGTTCTTTAACCTATGCAAACAAGCATCTGACTTGCCTTTCCTATTGCTTTGTTACATTGCTCACCTGAAATAGTAATACTTAGATAGCTTTCCTCTTGCCATTATAATGCCCTTAATATTATAGTTAGCCTTTGCATTTTTGAGACGTGTATGATTTTGCATTTTTTGGCATTAATTGTTGCCATGTTCTTGACCATTCCTCTAGTCCAGGGGCGGAACTGCCAGAGACAACGGAGTCAGTTGCCGCCGGGCTCCAGCCCTAAAGGGGCTTCCTCCATTGCCCCCCGGCTGTTACGTGCCCTTCCTACTAAATAGACAAAGGCGCTACCAGCAGGGTCTCGCAGTTTGTACATTCCATGCCGTAACACCCTTCTTTCCACCTTCACAATGAAGCTATTGGTACTTTGCAAAAAAAAAAATTATTAGCATTGCAACTCAGCAGATCAATGCAGTGTGCAGCCACACACTCCATATATCTGCTCAGCCACAAAGCTGATTATTTCTTCACAAAGTACAAGGTGAGCTCCAAATAGAATTCTCTAGCTTAGATTATACCTTTCTATGCAAGGGTAAATAGCTCAATTGTTTGACTGCAATGCCACAGGAAATGGTTTGGATCCAAGACAGTGTGACTGAATAATAAAGAAACCTTAAGATGAGTTCATGAATGTTGTATAAGTATTAGTGAGAGAAGGGGTCAGGAGCATGCTAGGCTGCAAAAAATAAGGTAGGCTGCAAGTGAAAGTAATGATCTCCTATATATTTTCCCAGATCTGTCACTCTGTGTGGCTAACTCTGGGGGAAGTCACAGCAATGGGCGGAGACGGCATCTGCAGGACGATACACCAGTGCCAGCAGCAGACCGTAACAAAGTGACAGATCAGGGAGAATATATAGGAGGTAGGGAGGTGGCCATGGTACATGGCTGGCCAAGGGACACTAGCTCATGTACACCTTTACCACTGAGGCTGGCCACCAAGGATGGACCTGTCACCAGTGCACATGCAATAACCTCTTCTGCTGCCCTCTTTGCAACTCAGATTGCCCAGTGCTCCCCTTCGCTAACAGTCCACAAAGTTTCCCCATCTCACGATCTGCCTTCTCACCCCCACTTTCATCTCTACAGCACACGCGCATATCATACAAGATCCCATCATGCGTACGTAGGTCTGAAATTCAAGAGGGAGGTTGGGGGGAGATTGGCATGCGCCAGCAACACCACACAGCTCACTGTGACCACAGTGGAGAGGCGCTGCAACAGGACAATACACCAACCTCGGAGCAAGGAACTGCGTCGGTCAGGAGGAGAACTATTTCAATAGCATAAAAAGGTTAATGCGTCCCACCCTATGGACACCAGACTCATCAAGTCACTGTTGCCAGAGTCTCATACAATGACTCTGAACCTCTAAGCACACTATTTGACTGTCCACACCCTGCTGTGCCTATTACCCATCTCCTCCACCACCCTCAACACTGACCCACACATCATTCACCCACAGAGATACAATAAAGGTAGTTTGGATAAATTAGCTAAATGAAATGGATTTAACCAATTTATCTAAATGACCATTTTTGGATGTTTTCCAGTGTTTGTGAGCAAATGGTCAATTGTCATTTGCTGCCACATATTAGCATAATTTTGTTTCAACTAGAAAAAAAAATTGGACAGATAATCTAAGTGTGGATCCAGTTTAAAGGTCCGTATTCACGGCCCGATTTTGGGGAGAGATGTGTGCTGAGCGAACTGCTCAGCACACATCTCTGCCCCCGCTCAGCACAGCGTGATGTGTGCTGAGCGTACGGGGGTGGGGGGGGGGCGCTCATTTCACCCCCTGTGTAGGGCATTCTGTGTGTATCCAGTTTAACAGGTGTGAGCATCATACAACTACTGACTTGCGAGTAACTATACAGCAGCTCCATACCTTGTGACTTGAAGAAACACCAGTTAACCCCGGGAATACTGCAGTCAAAGCAACAATTCCTCTTCTTACATTCCGCTGCACTTATTGTGGGGTAGCCGCAATCCCTTCTGCTGTACGGTTCCACATTACATTGTTTCTTGTCACTTCCTGTTGATGCAGTAAGGAAACATCCAGGAATTACAGCATCTTAGTTTTTTTTTTTTTAACTGGGGCAATTTAGCTAGATCACAGGGCAATTTAGCTCCTTTGGTCCTTTTTTAGGACCAGTTAATCAGACAGTTGAGCAAACTGAAAAACAGCTAACAGGAAATTTCCACTTAAATGGTATTTTCTAATCTTATCTGACCATGACTAAGAATAAAGGATACACAAGATAAACTCTTAGAGCCATGGACCTTATGTAGTTACACTTCGTGTGCGTTGATTCTAACAACCGAGGGACGGCTTTTGATGTCACACACCCATCCAGCGAATGCCCAGCCACGTCTGCATTTCTTCTGCCACGCCTGCATTTTTCCAAGCACTCCCTGAAAACGGTCAGTTGCCACCCAGAAACGCCCTCTTTCTGTCAATCTCCTTGTGGCCTGTTCTGTGATTGGAATAATCGCTAGAACTAGTGCAAAACCACAATGGACTTTGTACCCGTACGATGCGCATGCACATTACGGAGCATGCGCATGCACAGATTAGCCATTTTTTTTCAACTGATTGCTACGCAGCGAACAACGGCAGCATGCGATCAACTCGGAATGCCCCCCTATATACATAGAAACATGGATTTTTACTGCAGGAATTATGGTTAGTTTAGGGGTATCGGTTAGGGTCAACAGAGGTGTAGCTAGGGGTCCAAGCGCCCCTGGCAAAGTAAGGGTCTGGCACCCCCCCTTTCGATAAAGCATTGCAGTCCATTGGCGGTTACCATGTTGGAGCAACAGCAACTGACCCCCTCCCCCACACGCTGCCCTACATCATCGGCTGGGATTCACTGTTGGTGTGAAGCCACTGGGAACAGTCTGGTAGCATTAGCAGCAGTCTGTGTCATAGATAGGGAAGGCAGAAGGTTAACTAGCTAATAGCAGTCTGTTGGCAGCAGAGGCTGGGCGGGGGGCTGAGAATGAGCCAACGCTGATCAGTGTCCAGTCTGCTTAGACAAAAATATTTTGTGATCAGGGCTGGTTCTAGACCAAAGGAGCCAATGGCAAAAATTTCCTTTGGCACCCCCCCCCCCACACACACATACACACACACACACCAAAAAAGAACATATCCCAGTTTAACATAACGCTATGTGGTGCAAGGTGTGTAGCTGGTTACTTGTATCAAGACCTCTGACATTTGCCTTTTCACCCATATTGCATACTTTTTCTTGCAGGTTGTGTCTTAATTCAAGAAGTGTTCTAAGTACTTCAGCTTAGTATCTTTACTGACCCCTCTTTACCCCACACTACATAACTGACCCCTCTATACCCTACACTACATCACTGACCTTTCTATAACCATCACTGCATTACTGACCCCTCTATACAGTACACTGACCTCTATATACCTGCTAGTACATCCCTGATGCCTATATTCCCTAAGCTAAATCCCTGACGCCTCTATTCCCTACGCTACATCCCTGACGCCTCTATTCCCTATGCTACATCCCTGACGCCTCTATACCCTACGCTACATCCCTGATGCCTCTATTCCCTACGCTACATTCCTGATGCCTCTATAACCTACGCTACATCCCTGACGCCTCTATACCCTACGCTACATCCCTGACGCCTCTATACAGTACAATGCATTACTGATCCCTCTAGACCATACATCCTCATTACATCAGAGAGATAGTGAAACACTGGAAAAAATAAGGATAAAGTGGACTACAGAAACTGATGCTCTAAACAAAGGAGAGAGAGAGAAAAGCACAAGGGAAAGTGGGCAATCGGAACACCATAGAGAGAGGAGAGATAGAAATGCCTGAAAAAGTAAAGGGGGTTGGGTATGGCATCCGGCGCTCGGGATTCCAGCAGTCACATGATACCTAATCCTAACCCTCTGGGGGGGTGGCGGATAGGGCTAACCCTCAGGGGGTGGCAGCTAGGACTAACCCCCCCCCCCTCCTAGTGCCTTCCCTAACACCCGCTCCCCCGGTCCTAACCCTCCCTCCAATACTCGCCTTCGGGATGTTGGCTGTCTGTGTGCCGGCACCAGTCTCCCAAGTGGTGTCAGGATTCCAACATCGGTCAAATGACCGCCGGTATACCGTCTGCCGGGATGGTAAATGTATCCTGAGGACAGGTAGTGAGTGTGGAGGGATAGGTGGTTCAGTAAAATGTAACAGCTCAAACTGCGATCATTCACTGATAAATTGATTTATAGCTCTCCCTTTTTAACCATTGCAGTCATAAAAGCAATGAAGCAATGTTTTTTAAACTTTTAAATAAAGCTTGTTAGCATCCCCAGCACACTGTATATGCTGGGAGATGTAGTTCTCAATATGAAAACATTTAATTACTGTATGAACTCTAATTCCCCAACTGAAACCTCTCACAAACACACACTCCTAAATCTAGTACACACACACACACACACACACACACACACACACACATTTCCCCAGTACTGACAACTCTCATCACTTCCACACACTGACAACTCCCTCCTGCTCCTCTCCCCACTGACACTGACAGCTCCCTCACAGTCACACACATCCTCCACCCCCCCCACACACACACTGATAGCACACATGCACAAATTGGGCAGCAGGGGCAGCAGGGGGCAGGCTCTGACTTGAAGTGCTGAAATTCAACAGCTCTCTCGAACTTGCAAGGCATGGCTGTGCAGCTGTCTCCAGCCATCTCCTTGCCCACTGTGTAATTTGTGGCGTTCTCTGATGTTCCCCGCTCTGCCTCTACAACCGGCACATAATATACAGCAGTGGTGACTCCTGAGTATGGGCCTGGAGAACTCCGCCTACCGGGGGGTAGGGATTAATAATTTCAAAGGGGCAGAGCTAGGAGTGAAGCAGTGGACAGCAGTTGAGGAACGTTTCAAACTGTAACAGGGTTGGGACAATTTCAGTATCCTTCCCTCACCGTCTAATTGGTCAGTCCCACGCTGATTGCCATAGCGCCCTTTCGAGACTGCAGAACTCTATCCCTTAGCCACGGTTGGCACAGCTGGATGGTGCCCCTGGCAAGTGCCATCCTGGCCAAGGGGTAGATACGCCCCTGAGGGTCAGGGCCAGCAACAGAAATCTCGGGGCCCAGTGCACTGATATCTCTGGGGCCCCCTCAACCCCCCCTTAACTTGGCAGAGGGATCTTTAAAAAAAATGGAGCCTTTGACTCGGACCGTCAGTGAGGCCGGCAGGTGGTTTTCATACTGGGCTATCCAGCTCTTCGGTGGCGGTGGCAGGGACATTCAGAAAAGGGCCAGCACAGCAACATGCATAATAATGGAAATAAGTATGGACCACAGGGACTGGACAAAGTGATGGGGTAAAAGGAGGGGGGAGGGTTTAGTTGGCCTGTTAATTGTTTTCCTGCTTAAATTGAGCAGTTGGTGGATACACTTTAAAAAGCAATATTGGCACTGTGGCCCCATTATTTCTGTTCTTAATACTTGGAGCCCTGAACAAGTGTCCCCTTTGTCCCCCCTGTCACCGGGCCTGTTCAGGCGTTACCTATGGAGAAGCTGCGACATGACATCCTAGGACACGATACTGCACCATGCATCACCATTATATTTCAGTGTGCCTTGTCAATATTTAAATCTTGTTCTGTGTGACGTGAGTTGTAAATGGTTGAAAATCTCTGTGCTACAGTATCGTCACCATGTAGTTATAACAACACCGCAAAACCACCAAAAGACGTGTTTTGGTAGAGGGACTGCTGGAGGGGCCCATTGGGGCCCCCAGTTTGCTACCCCACCCCAGTATACCTGTGCTGTAGCCAGTGGAAGGGGCACTATCTTCCCGGTGATCTCTTCGGGAAGATGGTGCCGCACATAGAAAGCAAAGACTCTGGCTGCACTCTCCTGCCCTCGCTCTAAGCAAGGTGATCGGGCCACAAAAGGACCCCTGTCGGACCCCGGCCTGTGGGCCACAAAAGGATGCATTGGGGGCGGCATGCGGCCCATGGGTTTGACACCCCTGCCCTAGAGTATCAAAATTTGTTTCACGGCACCCCTAGGCCAAAGTTTTTTTTATTGAGAAATTCAGAAAAAAATATAAAATTAAGTAAATTGTGTTTATAGCATGTCATCCTCAGGTTCAGTTATGTTGTGAGGGAATGGTTTTGCCAATTTAATAAAGTATAAATAATTTTAATTGGTCCTGGACCACCAAACTATGCTACCAGTGCAAGAACCCCAGTTTGGAAACTACTGCCATAAAATAAACCTTTTTTGTTTTTTTTAAACTACATGTAATACACTTTAGATCTCAGTTCCTAAAAGGTTTTAAACCCTTGCATACAGTAAACTACACATATTTAAAAATCCTACACCGGGCACAAGTGCTCACGGGCCAATTTCATGGCAGTCTCGGATAGGAGGGCATTGTGGATTCACCAAGGGAATGCTGATGCTGACTCCAAGAAGAAAGGGAGTCTCTTCCCTATGAAGGTGAAGCCTTGTTTGGCGACGGCCTAGTTAATTTGATCTCGGCAGCTCCCGCAGGTAAGTCATCCTTCTTGCCCTATGTTCCCTCTCAACGGTTGAAGACGCATCATTATCTGACGCAGTCATTTCGGCCCAATAGATATGCAAGAAGTTAAGATTCCCCTTTCTTTGCAGGTAGAGGAAGGAAAAGAGGGAAGAGGTCTGTAGCCTCTTCAAGATCGCAGGAGCAGAGATCGTCCTCTGCTTCTGCCAAATCCACTGCATGACGCTGGGGCTCTCTTGCAGGAGCCCGCACCAGTGGGGGGCACGTCTAAAACTCTTCAGTCAGTTCTAGATTCATTCGGACCTGGACTCGTGGGTTTTACAAATAGTGTCCCAAGGGTACAAACTGGGGTTTCAAGACGTTCCCCCTCACCGATTGTTCAAATCAGCCTTAGTCAGCAGGGAGAAGGTTTTTATTCAAGCCTCTTCGTGGTCCAGAAGCCGGACGGCTCAGTCAGACCAATCTTAAATCTGAAATCCCTTAATTTCTACCTAAAGAAATTCAATTTCAAGATGGAATCTCTCAGGGTAGTGATCTCCAGTCCGGGGGATAAAGGAGATTTCATGGTTTTGGTAGACATAAAGGATGCCTACTTATATGTTCCCATTTAGCCACTGCATCAAGCTACCTGAGGTTTGCAATTCAGGATTGTCATTACCAATTTCAGACGTTGCCGTTTGGTCTGTCCACGGCTCCGAGGATTTTCACCAGGGTGATGGCGGAAATGATGGTCCTCCTTCACAAGCAAGGAGTCACAATTATCCCGTACTTGGATGATCTCCTGATAAAGGCGAGATCCAGGGACCAGTTGGTGCAAAACATCTACTCTCCCTGACAGTTCTTCAACAACATGGTTGGCTCCTAAACTTGCCAAAATCGCAGTTGGTCCCAATGACGCGGTTGTTGTTTTTGGGAGTGATACTGGACACAGAAGAGGTTTTCTTCTAGTGGAAAGGCTCTGGAGATCCAGAGTCTGGTCAAACAAATTCTGAAACCAGCAAGAGTGTTAATCCATCAATGCATTCAGTTGCTGGGGAAGATGGTTGCGGCCTACGAGGCCATTCAGTTTGGCAGGTTCCATGCCAGAGTGTTCCAGTGGGACCTGTTGGACAAGTGGTCCGGATCCCACCTACACATGCACCGGAGGATAATCCTGTCTTCCAAGACCAGAATCTCACTCCATTGGTGGCTGCACAGTTCTCACCACCTAGAGGGGCGATGGTTCGGGATCCAGGACGGGATCCTAGGGACCACGGATACAACCCTCCGAGGCTGGAGAGCAGTCACACAGGGGGAAAACATCCAAGGAAGATGGTCAAGTCTTCCTTGGATGTTTTCATCTCCACATAAATGTTCTGGAGTTAAGGGCCATTTAATAACTGCAGACACAGTACGCACTGGGACGGGTGCCCAGCATCCTCTACGGACTAAGAGAAAAGGATTTACCGGTAGGTATTAAAATCCTATTTTCTCTAACGTCTTAGAGGATGCTGGGGACTCCGTAAGGACCATGGGGATAGACGGGCTCCGCAGGAGACATGGGCACTTTAAGAAAGACTTTAGTTCTGGGTGTGCACTGGCTCCTCCCTCTATGCCCCTCCTCCAGACCTCAGTTTGATACTGTACCCAGTGGAGACTGGGTGCTTTTCAGGAGCTCTCCTGAGCTTTCTGACAGAAAGTATTTTGTTAGGTTTTTAATTTTCAGGGAGCACTACTGGCAACAGACTCCCTCATCGAGGGACTGAGGGGAGAGAAGCAGCCCTACTATCTGAGTTGCAAGGTCCTGCTTCTTAGGCTACTGGACACCATTAGCTCCAGTGGGATTGGTACGCAGGATCTCACCCTCGCCGTCCGTCCCAGAGCCGCGCCGCCGTCCCCCTCGCAGAGCCGGAAGATAGAAGCCGGGTGAGTATGAGAAGAAAAGAAGACTTCAGAGGCGGCAGAAGACTTCATGATCTTCACTGAGGTAACGCACAGCACTGCAGCTGTGCGCCTTTGCTCCCATACACCTCACATACTCCGGTCACTGTAAGGGTGCAGGGCGCAGGGGGGGCGCCCTGGGCAGCAATATAAACCTCTTTCGCAAAAATATAACATATATACAGCTGGGCACTTTATATATGTATAAGCCCCCACCAATTTTACAGTTTAAGCGGGACAGAAGCCCGCCTCCGAGGGGGCGGGGCTTCTCCCTCAGCACTCACCAGCGCCATTTTTTCTCCACAGCACCGCTGAGAGGAAGCTCCCCGGACTCTACCCTGCTTATACCACGTTAGACAAGAGGGTTGAAAAGAGGGGGGGGGGGCACATAATTCGCAAATTACATACAGCAGCACTACTGGGCAAACATTAAGTTACTGTTTTATTCCTGGGTTATATAGCGCTGGGGGGTGTGCTGGCATACTCTCTCTCTGTCTCTCCAAAGGGCCTTGTGGGGAACTGTCTTCAGAAAAAGCATTCCCTGTGTGTGTAGTGTGTCGGTACACGTGTGTCGACATGTCTGAGGAAGAAGGCTATATTAGAGAGGAGCGGGAGCAAATGAATGTGGTGTCTCCGCCGACAGCTGATTGGATGGATATGTGGAATGTTTTAAATGCTAGTGTAAACTCATTGCACAAAAGATTAGACAAGGCAGAAGCTTTGGGACAGTCAGGATTTAAACCCATGCCTTATCCTATGTTGCAGGGACTGTCAGGGTCTCATAAGCGCCCACTATCCCAGATTGTTGACACAGATACCGACACGGATTCTGACTCCAGTGTCGATTACGATGATGCAAAGTTACAGCCAAAATTGGCAAAATCCATTCGATTTATGATTATGGCAATAAAAGATGTTTTGCACATCACAGAGGAACCCCCTGTCGCTGACAAGAGGGTACATATGTACAAGGGAAAGAAGCCTGAGGTAACCTTTCCCCCCTCACACGAGCTGAACGAGTTATGTGAAAAAGCTTGGGAATCTCCAGATAAAAGACTGCAGATTTCCAAAAGGATTCTTATGGCGTATCCTTTCCCATCAACGGATAGGTTACGATGGGAATCCTCCCCTAGGGTGGACAAAGCATTAACACGCTTATCCAAGAAGGTAGCCCTCCCGTCCCAGGATACGGCTACCCTCAAAGAGTGTGCTGACCGCAAACAGGAGATTACCCTGAAGTCCATTTATACACATTCAGGTACCTTACTCAGACCGGCAATTGCGTCGGCCTGGGTGTGTAGTGCTGTAGCGGCATGGACAAATACCTTATCTGAGGGGATGGATAGCCTAGACAAGGATACTATTTTATTGACCCTGGGGCATATAAGAGATGCTGTCCTATATATGTGTGTATGCAAACTACAGGTGGTGCTGCAGGGCCCACACCCTTTTACTTGTCTTGTAGAGCAGCTCTGAAGCTGTTACAGTGCCCAGCTGCTGCAAGAAATCAGCTTGAATGCTTCAGGGGCTTGGGCATGGCCAACATGAGCCCCACACCGAAGGAGGGTGGGGGTGTTTAATGCAAACTTGGGGTTATCCAAGCACCGCAAAAGGCCGCCATGCCCTGCATGCCCCTTTTCATATACAGATGAGGGTTCCAGCCAACTTTGGCCCACTGCTTGGATGACATCACCGTATGCAAATCCGTCTGCTGCAGACCTTCCCCCAGGAATGCTTGCAATAGTTGTTGCATATGGTTTAATGTCTGAGGGTGCTTCAGTATTAGGCAGCCTTCTGCCCTCCCATGTTCATCTGAAAAGATGTGGTCTCCCTGCAGTTGTTGTCCCCAGACGAGAGTTCCCTTGTGCTTCCTCAGTTAAATCTCCTTAACTTGACGGGGGTGTGCCCGAGCAGCCGCCCTCCCCAGCCCTATCCCAACACATACTTATCTTGCATATGAGATCTCTTGATCATGAAGATAGTTCTCACAGGTTGAGGTTCATCCTGGCCCCGCTCCCCGCTGGAGATCGCTGATGGGGACAGCAGCGGGGCTTCAGCAGAAGGGTGAGTATGTGTGGCCAGAGACCTCCCTTCCCATGTGCAGGCCTGCAGAGTCTGCCGCGCAGGATGGGGCATGTGGCACTGGCACTCTCCCTCCCAGGGGCTCTTCCAGATGTAGCTCCTCAGCAGTATTTTTCCCGGGCTGCGCGGCGCTCTCCCCGACTGGCATCCGCCCTGGAACACTGCCTTCCTCAACGCAACATCAGCAGGGGGCCCTGGCCTCATCACCATCCCAGGTCTTTCTCATGTATGTACCATGTATGTGTGTGTGATATATGTATGAATCATATATGTTTGTGATATATATATATATTCCATAGACAAAAAACCTTACGGTTTCACATGTCCCATTAAGGCTTCTTAGACATGATAGAAATTTCAGAAACCTGTTGTAACTCTTCCACTCAAACTCCAAAAAGCAATGAAATTCCGATCATTAAGGCTGACGCCTTAATGGACGTGTTCCTTGCGCAATACAGATATGGTATGCCATCACAGCCTGTGGGTAAGTGCAGATTCAGCACTCTCACAGAGTGAGATTGCTGTCACTCACACAATGGTGGAGCTGCTAATTCACAGATTTGTGTGCTCATTGGAATACACACATGCAGTCTATGCAACTGAAGGTCTGAGCAGTTTTGTGGTGCTCCCATCCCACACAGTGCCCACAACCATCCCATTCAGTCAACACAACAAAGCCACCTTGTTACAACATCCTTCTAACTCCATACATCCATCTCACTTAGTATACACATTTAGCTCCCTCAAACATCTTGGTTAATTGCTAAACTATAATACCCCATCTACGGTCTATGCATCTACACTTACTTCCCCTATACACCCCCATGCTGCCCGGTCTTCCCCAATCCCTACTGCTGTGTTCTCCCATCTGTGCTAGTCTGTACTAACTTATCTGTACCATCTGTCTTTCCCCACCTGTGCATTGTCTGTACCACCGTTTCCTTCTCTCTGTGCTGCTCAGTGTTTCCTTCTTCAACGTCACTCTGCCTCCTCCAGTACATGGCACACTGTCTTCTCTCCCATCTGCACCAGTTTTCTACCCATCCATGCCAGTGTTTTCAACCCATCTGCACCATTTCCCGCATCTGCACCGCTCTGTCTCCCTTCCCATACTTGCTGCTTAATCTACCCCCCATCCACACCACTCTTACCCTATTCATGTAGCTGACATCCTGAAGGTAAATTTAGTGGATCCTGCGCTCTTGGCAGGGGATAACCGCCACAGCCCACCCCCCAGTGGTCCGGAAACGCCTCCGTTGTGCAGACCATGCCCTGCCAATGGCATTCTAACGCTGTTTGCACGCCCCCCTCCTTCCCCGCAATCACCTCTGCCTATCAATCAGGCAGGGTAATAGCATCTCACTGGGCTCCTGGGGTACGCACGCGCAGTGCGGCCATTGCACGTGCGCACCTCACAAACTAATTCAGACTGCAATCGCTGCTGCTGCTGCTGCGGTCTGAATTACCCCCTGTGTTTCTCTGTCCCCCCCATTAGTGCTGCTTAGTGTTCCCTCTATCCACACACTTCTGTTCCCCCATCCACACCGCTCTCCTCCCTCCAATCAACAACACTCTTACCTCATCTGAGCAGCTTTGTCTTCCGCTCAGACCTTCAGTTGCATAGACTGCATGTGTGTATTCCAATGAGCACACAAATCTGTGAATTAGCAGCTCCACCATTGTGTGAGTGACAGCAATCTCACTCTGTGAGAGTGCTGAATCTGCACTTACCCACAGGCTGTGATGGCATACCATATCTGTATTGCGCAAGGAACACGTCCATTAAGGCGTCAGCCTTAATGATCGGAATTTCATTGCTTTTTGGAGTTTGAGTGGAAGAGTTACAACAGGCTTCTGAAATTTCGATCATGTCTAAGAAGCCTTAATGGGACATGTGAAACCGTAAGGTTTTTTGTCTATGGAATTTCATCGCTTTTTTTAAATTTATTTTTTTTATTCAGAAATGTAAAATTTCACTTAAAGAATAAACATTTGATTTTTTAAATGTTTAATGAAAATGTTCGTATAACATCACTGTTCTGTGCAAAATTATTTTATTAACCAAACCAAATTGTTTAAGGTCCGTACACACTTAACGATTTAATGAGCGACGTCGCTCATTTTATCGTTAAGTGTGTATGCAGCCAGCGACAAACGATGCGCGGCCCCGCGGGTCGGCAACAATCTTCGCTGTCGGTAGGGCATGCAGGAAGGATGTGGACTGTCGTCCACGACCTTCATGCAGGGCTGGCGGGGGCGTGACGTCACTGAGCGATAAGAGCGGTCATATCGCTCAGTGTGTACAGTCGGCCGCTGGACGGCCCGGGAGGGGAAACATTAGACGATGTAGCTCACAGAGTGACATCGTTTAATGTGTACGGGCCTTTAGACTTTGGTCAAAATATTTTGCTGCCTTTGCAGCTGATGCAGGGAGGGGGGTAGGCGGCAGCAGCCTGTAACTGAGGCTGGAGGTAGGCGTGAAATGCATTGCTTGTACGTGTGAGTACGTGGTGTCAGGTGCTGCGCTTGTATATGTGTGTGTGTGTCAGGTGCTGCCTGTGTATGTGTGTGTCAGCTCCTGTGTGTATGTGTGTGTCAGGTGCTGCGTGTATATATGAGTGTGTCTGATGGTGCGTGTGTATGCGTCAGCTGCCGCACGTGTGTGTGTGTGTGTGTGTCAGGTGTTGCGGGTGTATATGTGTGCGAGTATCAGGTGCTCTGCGTGTGTACAAGTGTATGTCTGGTGCTGTGCATGAATACGTATGTCTGTGTCAGGTGATGCGCGTGTACATGAGTGTGCGTCAGGTGCTGCGCGTGTACATGAGTGTGCATTAGGTGCTGCGCGTGTACATGAGTGTGCGTCAGGTGCTGCGCGTGTACATGTGTGTGCCTCAGGTGCTGCGCGTGTACATGAGTGTGCGTCAGGTGCTGCGCGTGTACATGTGTGTGCCTCAGGTGCTGCACGTGTCTATGTGTGTGTGAGTAAGGCACTGCATGTGTATGTGTGTGTCTGATGGTGTGCGTGTATATGTATGTGTCAGGTGCTGCGTGTATATGCATGTGTCAGGTGCTGCGTGTATATGCATGTGTCAGGTGCTGCGTGTATATGCATGTGTCAGGTGCTGCGTGTATATGCATGTGTCAGGTGCTGCGTGTATATGCATGTGTCAGGTGCTGCATGTTTATTTTATTGTGTCTGATGCTACGTGTGTGTGTGTCAGGTGCCGCACGTGTATGTGTGTGTGTCAGTTGTTGCGCGTGTATATGTGTGTGTGTCAGGTGTTGCACGTGTATGTGTGGGTCAGGTGCTGCATGTTTATTTTATTGTGTCTGATGCTACGTGTGTGTGTGTCAGGTGCCGCACGTGTATGTGTGTGTGTCAGGTGTTGCGCGTGTATGTGTGGGTCAGGTGCTGCATGTTTATTTTATTGTGTCTGATGCTACGTGTGTGTGTGTCAGGTGCCGCACGTGTATGTGTGTCAGGTGTTGCGCGTGTATGTGTGTGTCAGGTGCCGCGCGTGTATGTGTGCGTCAGGTGCCGTTCCCCTTCTTCCCATCCCAGCTCTCTCTGTAGAATACAGCTCTGCACCCAGAGAGAGGGAAAGACTAGGGGGCTGATCACTGCACTGCTCACTTTTTGGTCATGAGTTCGGCCTCCTGTTTCTTCCAGTGCTGTGTTCCTGCAGCCTAGCCCTCCCTGTTGTGCCAGAGAATCAGCCCTTCCTTCCCCTGACAGAGAGAGAGAGCCCGAGGCAGAGACACTCTTCCCGTAGCTGGCCTACCCCCAGTACTTCAGCACTGGCCATGCGGCAGTCAACAAAGGAGACCAGCAGGGGGTTCTGGCAGCATCAGCTGTGGCCGCAGCTGGATCGGGGAGGCCTGCAGTGTCTGAGGTGGGCAACACTTCCTCCGCCGCTGTCACCTTCCCCTGCCGGAGAGAAAGCCAGAGACATACCCTTCCCGCAGCTGGGATACCCCTAGTACCTCAGCGCTGGACAGGCAGAAGTCTATGGAGGGGACCGGCAGGGGTTTCGGGCCGCAGCAGTAGCAGCGGCCGCAGTCAGATCAGGGAGGCCTGCAGGGTCAGAACTGGGCAGCACTTCCACCAACACTGTCACCTCTGTGCTGGGCATGTACACCAGTCCGTACGGACGGAGGTGTCCACAACAGTCAGCAGTATAATGAGTCAGACAAACTCATTACACGCTGCCCACTGCTGCGCCGCATGCCCTCGATGGAGGAAGCCTAGATGCGGTCCCCAGCGGCAGCGAGGGAGAAGGGTGATCACATCACCCTTCAACCCGGCACCTCACAATCAGCTGGGGATCTGCAGTAGCTTCATCTCTCTCTTCCTCTCCCTCTCTGACAGCACAGCAGCCCCTCTGGGTCCCATGTAGCTCTGCCCCCCTGCTCACAGTTCACTCGGCCTCTCCTGATTAAAAAGAAAATAAGAGCCTGACCTGCTGCTCAGATGCGAGGAGGGGACGGGCGGTAGGTCCTCTGTGAGTACACTACACAGTCAAAATTAACTCTGACTCCTCACAACAGTGTGGACTGCAGGCGACGTCAGATGCCAATTTGGGTGTGCTTGCCGCACTACCTGCCCATCAAGCCCAACGTGGCATTTTGTATTAGGAACCCTATAACAGCATTCCGACATCCCTCCCTATGACGCTGCCATCCATACACTGCCGCTCTCATACATCCGTACACCGCCACTCTCATACATCCGCACACTGCCGCTCTCACACAACTGTACACTGTTGCTCTCATACATTCATACACTGCCGCTCTCATACATCCGTACAACCCCGCTCTCATACATCCGTACAACCCCGCTCTCATACATCCGTACAACCCCGCACTCTTACAGCCGCACTCTTACAGCCGCACTCTTACAGCCGCACTCTTACAGCCGCACACCGCCGCACACATACAGCCGCACACCATCGCACTCATACAGCCGCACACCGACGCAGTTATACAGCCGTACATTGCCGCTCTCATACATCCGCACACTGCCGCTATCATACATCCGCACACTGCCGCTCACATCTATACATACATAGCCTCCATACATCTACACATCCAATCCTCGCGCAAGGGAACACTGAAATCACTATCACTTTTCCCCGGGGTGTGACCACAGCCAGCCACTACTCCGGCCACCTTCTTGTGACACCAAAATGCATCTTACCTATCATCAGGGTGGTGCTGCTGCTGGGGGCAGGTTGCTGCCTCAGTCTCCTAGTTGGTGCTGCGATTGGAGGGGGTACTGCTTCCCTGTGCTGCCACTGTCTCCCGGATCATCGTGCCGCTGGCTGAATTGCAGCTTGACGCTACTGCTGCCGGGAGTAACAGCTTCCTGACTGTTGTTGCTGGTGGCTGCCTACTGCTCATTGCCGCCGGAACACTGACCGGCTCGGCAGTGATGCTGGCGGAGGAGTAGTGGCGGTGGGGTGGTGCCTGCTCCCTTCCCTCGAGCATGCCGCAGTGTAAAAAAATAAATAATAGAGAGCATACCAGGGTGAGTCTGTATGGATCACAGTGATTACACGGGGCACAGCATAAGGACACCTTGCTGTGAGGGGCTCTGCCCACACAGATTGCTGCACCCTCTCTGATGTCAGCCGCTGCCCTCTCGTTCTCTGGGCGGCCAGTTCCAGTGTGAGGTAGGAGAGGAAGAGAACACACAGGTGTTAGGCGCCGTGGTCCGCGATGTCCTTGCGGCCCGGCGCCTAGCAACTAGGGACGCCGAGCGTGCTAGCCGCCGGCTCCCTAGCAACGCTAGGACGCCGGGCGCGCTGAGCCGCCTGGACCCTAGCAACGGGGACGCCACGGACGGACTGCGCTCCCCTTGCAGGGTCAATCAAGTGAACTACACACACACACTTGTCTTCTGGTCGTGCAGCAAGGCAGCTGCACGGCATTGTGCTAATCAGGCTCTGAACTTCTGATTGAAGGACTCCCTGCTAAATACCTTCTCAGTGCTTCACACAGACGCCGGTAATAGCTTCCTGCATGCTGCTTTGGTTTGCTGACGTCTGTTCCAGTTCTGCTGTGTCCGGTCATTCCTGTCCTCAGAGTTCCTGAATCTTAGTGTTGTCATCTCTTCCCAAGGAGTCTTCCAGTCCTCATTTACCCGCAACAGTCGCTAGAGGATCTCGTGTGGTTTTCGTGAGTGGCGCTTTATTTTGTATTCTGTGTTGGTGCATTTGCGGAGGTTTACGCTCCCACACTCCTCTCCGGAACTCGCCGGTGCCGGGTAGAAGAGTGGACAAGTGGGTATTTTGGTTGTCCTTTTCCCTGGCGGTTTTCCGCACATACTCTAGTTTAAAGTTAGTTTTGAGCCCCCGGCTTTGTTGTTTAGTAGAGGGCCCCTTGTTATCACCCTGTCTCGGATTTCTCTTTGTCTCCCATTAAGACCTGAGGGGGCATCGGAGTTGGGCAGACGTAATCCGCCCTTCAAACGCGGCTGCCATGGGCCCAAGCAACCATAGTCTCGCAAGAGATTTCTGACAGCACGGGCGAGACAACGGAGATAGGGCGCCAGGGGCTATTCCCGTTCCCACTCCCTTTCCAAGCATTACGTTCCAGTACTCAGGTCCTTGCTATAAGATATCCCCAGACCAGAGTATTGGAATCATAACAGGAAAGCAGCCCTGATATATAACAGAGGTGGAAGTTCTATAGGCAGCAGAGACGGAGACCAGCCAGCCAGTCTCCCAGTGCCCTGATCACTACACGCCGCCAGCACAGCATTACAGGAGGGTCCTATAGTGCTGCCCTGAGCTAACAGGTGTGTGTACCAGTGTGCTGCGCCCTGGTGTCTCTGAGAGGGGTGAGGTCACCGTGCCGCTTTAGTATATGGCTTTTCCTTAGTACTGTAAGTTACAGCCCTGCACTAGTAGTGGCAACTCTGCCCTATGTGAACCTGTGAGGTTATTTTCCTATTTACAGAATAACCGGGGAGAAGGCGGCCATATTGCGGCTCTCAAGAGAAGGCACTCTAGTACACCCCCTGCTGGCGGCCACTGCGCAGGCGCAACAAATTGAAATGCCCGATCTCTATAATGGGGCATATTTCTCTTAATTAAAAAAAACCTGTAACTTTCTGAAAAACCACAACCCCAAAAGGCACTTCACAGGGACATGCTCTATCTAATAAAACAAACCCCAAGTCATATATATATATATATATATATATATATATATATAAAATAAGATTTTACTCACCGGTAAATCTATTTCTCGTAGTCCGTAGTGGATGCTGGGACTCCGTAAGGACCATGGGGAATAGCGGCTCCGCAGGAGACTTGGCACAACTAAAGAGAGCTTTAGGACTACCTGGTGTGCACTGGCTCCTCCCCCTATGACCCTGCTCCAGTCCTCAGTTAGGATACTGTCACTAAGGAAGGATTTTGAATCCCGGGTAAGACTCATACCAGCCACACCAATCACACCGTACAACTCGTGATATTATACCCAGTTAACAGTATGACAACAACGGAGCCTCTGCACAGATGGCTCTCAACAATAACCCTTTTGTTAACAATAACTATGTACAAGTACTTGGGATGGGCGCCCAGCATCCACTACGGACTACGAGAAATAGATTTACCGGTGAGTAAAATCTTATTTTCTCTGACGTCCTAAGTGGATGCTGGGACTCCGTAAGGACCATGGGGATTATATCAAAGCTCCCAAACGGGAGGGAGAGTGCGGATGACTCTGCAGCACCGAATGAGCGAACTCTAGGTCCTCCTCAGCCAGGGTGTCAAACTTGTAAAATCTTGCAAATGTGTTTGACCCCGACCAAGTAGCAGCTCGGCAAAGTTGTAAAGCAGAGACCCCTCGGGCAGCCGCCCAAGAAGAGCCCACCTTCCTCGTGGAATGGGCTTTTACTGATCTAGAATGCGGCAGTCCCGCCGCAGAATGACAGTCCTGTACCACAAATCTGAGGTACTCCTGGTGAGGAGAGTAAATGGGGACATGCAGGTAAGCATCCTTGATGTCCAGTGATACCATGTAATCCCCTTCCTCCAGGCTTGAGATAACCGCCCTGAGCGATTCCATCTTGAACTTGAACCGTTTTATATACGTGTTCAAAGATTTAAAATGGGTCTCACCGAACCGTCCGGTGGAATAGTAACCCCTTCCTTGTTGAAGGAGGGGTACCTTGACTATCACCTGCTGCAAATACAGCTTGTGAATTTGCCTCTATCACAGCCTCCCTGTCCAAGGGAGATGTTGGCAAGGCAGATTTTAGGAAACGGCGAGGGGGAGACGTCTCGAATTCCAGCTTGAATCCCTGAGACACTACTTGTAGAATCCAGGGATCCACCTGTGAGCAAGCCCACTGATTGTGAAGCATTTGAGACGGGCCCCCACCGCACCTGGCTCCACCAGTGGAGCCCCAGCGTCATGCTGTGGACTTAGCGGAAGCGGGGGAGGACTTTTGTTCCTGGGAACTGGCTGTATATATATATATATATATATATATATATGCACACACACTCATGTATATACATGCATACACAAATACACGTATGTACATGTTTATGTATGTATAATACACTGAGTACATTATATTTATGAATTAATTGCTTCCCGATTCTGCAGCAGCATCATCAGCACCATCAGTGTTACTCACAGTCACTTCACACTGACTGCTGCACAACACATCACTTAATTTTCGGGCCGCCCGCCACCTGGTGAAGAGACATGGGAGATGAAGGACCAGCAGTGCCACGTTGAGCGGAAGTATTGTGAATTAGTTACCCACACACTCCTTGTGACACCTGCTCCCTGTCTGCCCTCCCACCCGCCGCCTGCCATCCGGAACCCGCACTGACAAGTAAGTCTCAGCAGAATGTGTCTGCCGGCGGCTCCCAGTCCCCCCTAGAGGAACACTGCCAGTGGTGTGGCAGCCGCGGCACACTAGGACTGAGTGACCGCAGCGGGAGGAAAGCACGGGTGGGCGGGAGGAGAGCATAGGCGGACATCACCACGTCACATTGCAAGGTGACACCAGTCCCCCCAGTGAGGCCGCCGACGAATGCACTCAGCATAGTATTAGCAGCAGGCAGAGGGGGGGCGGGCGCAGCGGTGGTGGGAGGTACGGAAATGAGCTACAGGCTAGGCTCCACCGATCACACACTCAGCGATCACTGTGCCACAGCAAGCGTGGCGTGCAGCGGTGCTGGACATTAGGGAGTGCCTGTGCGCACCAGGCACCCCCTGTACGCACGCCTATGCGCTACCACCCCCCATATGCCACACTACATCACTATGCTATAGCCCTCCCATATGCTGCACTTCATAGTTACACTATACCCCCCATACAACATACTACATCACCACAGTACACTACTCACAATAAAATTAAAACATCCCAGTTCCTCATTCTTAATGAGCTCACGTGAGTTCTCTCCCCAACGGAGCTCCAGACCAAGTAACAATGAAGACACCAGCAGCGTGTAGGGGGCAGGCCTGGTCCACTTGTCAGGAGAGAGCAGTCACTGGAGGGTAAGAAGGGGGCGGGGCCTAGTCCTACAGACGGGAGAGAGCACAGACAGGAGAGAGCAAGGTACAGGGGTAGAAGGGGACTGCTGATGTGAAGGGGGCGGGGCCTATTCTTGCATCCTTTCAAAATTCGACTTTTTAAAATTCGACATTTGACAAATTCGACTTTTCTGCAATGGTACAAATGCGGCAATTCAACAAAAGTATATTCAATTGAAGTTTGTAAATTCGACAACAGTGCTTTTAAACAGTAAATTCGTCATTTTCAATCCGCCACACTTTGCAGGCGGAATCTAATAAAAAATAATATTTTTTTGGGGTAATAGCATATCTATTTATATTAGAAGGGATTAGGTACTTGGTTTCGTCTTTTTTGGAGGCACAAGTATTATTTATATATTTTTTAAAAGATTATTATTATTATTATTTTTTTTTAAATGGAATGTGAAAAACCCGGAAAAGAAAAATTGCGTGGGGTCCCCCCTCCAAAGCATAACCAGCCTCGGGCTCTTCGAGCCGGTCCTGGTTCTAAAAATCCGGGGGAAAAACGGACAGGGGATCCCCCGTATTTTTAAAACCAGCTCCGGGCTCTGCGCCTGGTGCTGGTGCAAAAAATACGGGGGACAAAAAGAGTAGGGTCCCCCATTATTTTTACACCAGCATCGGGCTCCACTAGCTGGACAGATAATGCCACAGCCGGGGGTCACTTTTATACAGTGCCCTGCGGCCGTGGCATTAAATATCCAACTAGTCACCCCTGGCCAGGGTACCCTGGGGGAGTGGGGACCCCTTCAATCAAGGGGTCCCCCCCCAGCCACCCAAGGGCCAGGGGTGAAGCCCGAGGCTGTCCCCCCCATCCAAGGGCTGCGGATGGGAGGCTGATAGCCTTGAGAAAATTGAAAGAATATTGTTTTTTCCAGTAGTACTACAAGTCCCAGCAAGCCTCCCCCGCAATCTGGTACTTTGAGAACCACAAGTACCAGCATGCGGGAGAAAAACGGGCCCGCTGGTACCGGTAGTTCTACTGGGGAAAAAATACCCAAATAAAAACAGGACACAGACACCGTGAAAGTATAACTTTATTTCACACCTGCCGACACACACATACTTACCTATGTTGACACGAAGCAGTCGGTCCTCTTCTCCAAGTAGAATCCACGGGTACCTGAAAATAAAAGATAATTATACTCACCTGATCCAGGTTCCAGATTAACTCCACGTACTTGGCAAAACAACAAACCGAACACCCGGACCAGACGGACTGAAAGGGGTCCCATGTTTACACATGGGACCCCTTTCCACGAATGCAGACATCCGAATCTCGCGGGAATCCGACAGCGGGATGATGACGTTCGGGCGCGCTCGGGTTAGCCGAGCAAGGCGTGAAGGTTCGAACCTGCCTCGGACCCATGTAAAATGGGTGAAGTTCGGGGGGTCCGGATTCCGACGAACCGAACCCACTCATCACTAGTATGTACGTGTGTGTCAGGTGCCGTGCGCGTACGTTCGTGTGTGTCAGGTGTCGTGCGTGTACGTGTGTGTGTGTGTGTGTGTGTCAGGTGGCGCGTACCTACATGTGTGTATGTCAGGTGCTGTGCATGTGTGTACGTACACGCGTGTATGTGTCAGGTGCCGCGCGTGTACGTGTGTGTGTGTGTGTGCCAGTGTGCCAGGAGCCACGCGTGTACATGCGTGAGGGTGTCAGGAGCCGCACGTATACGTACATACGTGTAGGTTTCAGGTGCCGCGCGTATACATACGTGTGTGTGTGTCAGGAGCCGAGCGCGTACGTACATGTGTGTGTGTCAGGAGCAACGCGCGTGTGTGTCAGGAGCCACATGTGTGCATACGTGTGTGTGTCAGGTGCCACACATGTACGTACGTACGTACGTGTGTGTGTGTGTGTGTGTGTGTCAGGTGCCGCGCGTGTACGTGTGTGTGTCAAGTGCCGCGTGTGTACGTACGTATGTGTGTGCCTGGAGCCGCGCGTGTACATACATGTGTGTGTGTCTCAGGTGCTGTACGTGTATGTGTGTGTCTCAGGTGCTGCACGTGTATATGTGTGTATTTCAGGTGCTGCATTTGTATGCGTCAGCTGCCACGTGGGTGTCAGGTGTTGAGCATTCTACACGACATAGCCCTGAATTTTCCAATGCGTAGCTCTTTGCAAAAGAGAGATATTGGCAAGGAAAAGCTGTCTTGTACCTTTGCATTTTTCTCCCAAACGAAGGACACTAGAAATAAATTTTTAAAGCCTCCTGTTAGGCCATCATCTACACGACATAGCCCTGAATTTTCCAATGCGCAGCTCTTTGCAAAAGAGAGATATTGGCAAGGAAAAGCTGTCTTGTACCTTTGCATTTTTCTCCCAAACGAAGGTCACTAGAAAGAAAATATTAAAGCCTCCTGTTAGGCCATCATCTACACGACATATCCCTGAATTTTCCAATGCGCAGCTCTTTGCAAAAGAGAGATATTGGCAAGGAAAAGCTGTCTTGTACCTTTGCATTTTTCTCCCAAACGAAGGACACTAGAAAGAAAATTTTAAAGCCTCCTGTTTAGACCATCATCTACACGGCATAGCCATGAATTTTCCAATGCGCAGCTCTTTGCAAAAGAGAGATATTGGCAAGGAAAAGCTGTCTTGTACCTTTGCATTTTTCTCCCAAACGAAGGACACTAGAATTAAAATTGTAAAGCCTCCTGTTAGGCCATCATCTACACGACATAGCCCTGCATTTTCCAATGCGAAGCTCTTTGCAAAAGAGATAAATTGGCAAGGACAAGCTGTCTTGTACCTTTGCATTTTTCTCCCAAACGAAGGTCACTAGAAAGAAAATTTCAAAGCCTCCTGTTAGGCCATCATCTACACGACATAGCCCTGAATTTTCCAATGCGTAGCTCTTTGCAAAAGAGAGATATTGGCAAGGAAAAGCTGTCTTGTACCTTTGCATTTTTCTCCCAAACGAAGGTCACTAGAAAGAAAATTTTAAAGCCTCCTGTTAGGCCATCATCTACACGACATATCCCTGAATTTTCCAATGCGTAGCTCTTTGCAAAAGAGAGGTATTGGCAAGGAAAAGCTGTCTTGTACCATTGCATTTTTCTCCCAAACGAAGGACACTAGAAAGAAAATTTTAAAGCCTCCTGTTAGGCCATCATCTACACGACATAGCCCTGAATTTTCCAATGCGCAGCTCTTTGCAAAAGAGAGATATTGGCAAGGAAAAGCTGTCTTGTACCATTGCATTTTTCTCCCAAACGAAGGACACTAGAAAGAAAATTTTATAGCCTCCTGTTAGGCCATCATCTACACGACATAGCCCTGAATTTTCCAATGCGCAGCTCTTTGCAAAAGAGAGATATTGGCAAGGAAAAGCATTCTTGTACCTTTGCATTTTTCTCCCAAACGAAGTTCACTAGAAAGAAATTTTTAAAGCCTCCTGTTAGGCCATCATCTACACGACATAGCCCTGAATTTTCCAATGCGCAGCTCTTTGCAAAAGAGAGATATTGGCAAGGAAAAGCTGTCTTGTACCATTGCATTTTTCTCCCAAACGAAGGACACTAGAAAGAAAATTTTAAAGCCTCCTGTTAGACCATCATCTACACGGCATAGCCATGAATTTTCCAATGCGCAGCTCTTTGCAAAAGAGAGATATTGGCAAGGAAAAGCTGTCTTGTACCTTTGCATTTTTCTCCCAAACGAAGGACACTAGAATTGAAATTTTAAAGCCTCCTGTTAGGCCATCATCTACACGATATAGCCCTGAATTTTCCAATGCGCAGCTCTTTGCAAAAGAGAGATATTGGCAAGGAAAAGCTGTCTTGTACCTTTGCATTTTTCTCCCAAACGAAGGTCACTAGAAAGAAAATTTTAAAGCCTCCTGTTAAGCCATCATCTACACGACATAGCCCTGAATTTTCCAATGCGTAGCTCTTTGCAAAAGAGAGATATTGGCAAGGAAAAGCTGTCTTGTACCTTTGCATTTTTCTCCCAAACGAAGGACACTAGAAATACATTTTTAAAGCCTCCTGTTAGGCCATCATCTACACGACATAGCCCTGAATTTTCCAATGTGCAGCTCTTTGCAAAAGAGAGATATTGGCAAGGAAAAGCTGTCTTGTACCTTTGCATTTTTCTCCCAAACGAAGGTCACTAGAAAGAAAATATTAAAGCCTCCTGTTAGGCCATCATCTACACGACATATCCCTGAATTTTCCAATGCGCAGCTCTTTGCAAAAGAGAGATATTGGCAAGGAAAAGCTGTCTTGTACCTTTGCATTTTTCTCCCAAACGAAGGACACTAGAAAGAAAATTTTAAAGCCTCCTGTTTAGACCATCATCTACACGGCATAGCCATGAATTTTCCAATGCGCAGCTCTTTGCAAAAGAGAGATATTGGCAAGGAAAAGCTGTCTTGTACCTTTGCATTTTTCTCCCAAACGAAGGACACTAGAATTAAAATTGTAAAGCCTCCTGTTAGGCCATCATCTACACGACATAGCCCTGCATTTTCCAATGCGCAGCTCTTTGCAAAAGAGAGATATTGGCAAGGACAAGCTGTCTTGTACCTTTGCATTTTTCTCCCAAACGAAGGTCACTAGAAAGAAAATTTCAAAGCCTCCTGTTAGGCCATCATCTACACGACATAGCCCTGAATTTTCCAATGCGTAGCTCTTTGCAAAAGAGAGATATTGGCAAGGAAAAGCTGTCTTGTACCTTTGCATTTTTCTCCCAAACGAAGGTCACTAGAAAGAAAATTTTAAAGCCTCCTGTTAGGCCATCATCTACACGACATATCCCTGAATTTTCCAATGCGTAGCTCTTTGCAAAAGAGAGATATTGGCAAGGAAAAGCTGTCTCGTACCATTGCATTTTTCTCCCAAACGAAGGACACTAGAAAGAAAATTTTAAAGCCTCCTGTTAGGCCATTATCTACACGACATAGCCATGAATTTTCCAATGCGCAGCTCTATGCAAAAGAGAGATATTGGCAAGGAAAAGCTGTCTTGTACCTTTGCATTTTTCTCCCAAACGAAGGTCACTAGAAAGAAAATTTTAAAGCCTCCTGTTAGGCCATCATCTACACGACATAGCCCTGAATTTTCCAATGCGTAGCTCTTTGCAAAAGAGAGATATTGGCAAGGAAAAGCTGTCTTATACCTTTGCATTTTTCTCCCAAACGAAGGACACTAGAAAGAAAATTTTAAAGCCTCCTGTTAGGCCATCATCAACACGACATAGCCCTGAATTTTCCAATGCGCAGCTCTTTGCAAAAGAGAGATATTGGCAAGGAAAAGCTGTCTTGTACCATTGCATTTTTCTCCCAAACGAAGGACACTAGAAAGAAAATTTTAAAGCCTCCTGTTAGACCATCATCTACACGACATAGCCCTGAATTTTCCAATGCGCAGCTCTTTGCAAAAGAGAGATATTGGCAAGGAAAAGCTGTCTTGTACCATTGCATTTTTCTCCCAAACGAAGGACACTAGAATTAAAATTTTAAAGCCTCCTGTTAGGCCATCATCTACACGATATAGCCCTGAATTTTCCAATGCGCAGCTCTTTGCAAACGAGAGATATTGGCAAGGAAAAGCTGTCTTATACCTTTGCATTTTTCTCCCAAACGAAGGACACTAGAAAGAAAATTTTAAAGCCTTCTGTTAGGCCATCATCTACACGACATAGCCCTGAATTTTCCAATGCGCAGCTCTTTGCAAAAGAGAGATATTGGCAAGGAAAAGCTGTCTTGTACCATTGCATTTTTCTCCCAAACGAAGGACACTAGAAAGAAAATTTTAAAGCCTCCTGTTAGACCATCATCTACACGACATAGCCCTGAATTTTCCAATGCGCAGCTCTTTGCAAAAGAGAGATATTGGCAAGGAAAAGCTGTCTTGTACCATTGCATTTTTTTCCCAAACGAAGGACACTAGAAAGAAAATTTTAAAGCCTCCTGTTAGACCATCATCTACACGACATAGCCCTGAATTTTCCAATGCGCAGCTCTTTGCAAAAGAGAGATATTGGCAAGGAAAAGCTGTCTTGTACCATTGCATTTTTCTCCCAAACGAAGGACACTAGAAAGAAAATTTTAAAGCCTCCTGTTAGACCATCATCTACACGACATAGCCCTGAATTTTCCAATGCGTAGCTCTTTGCAAAAGAGAGATATTGGCAAGGAAAAGCTGTCTTGTACCTTTGCATTTTTCTCCCAAACGAAGGACACTAGAAAGAAAATTTTAAAGCCTCCTGTTAGGCCATCATCTACACGACATAGCCCTGAATTTTCCAATGCGCAGCTCTTTGCAAAAGAGAGATATTGGCAAGGAAAAGCTGTCTCGTACCATTGCATTTTTCTCCCAAACGAAGGACACTAGAAAGAAAATTTTAAAGCCTCCTGTTAGACCATCATCTACACGGCATAGCCATGAATTTTCCAATGCGCAGCTCTTTGCAAAAGAGAGATATTGGCAAGGAAAAGCTGTCTTGTACCTTTGCATTTTTCTCCCAAACGAAGGACACTAGAATTAAAATGTTAAAGCCTCCTGTTAGGCCATCATCTACACGATATAGCCCTGAATTTTCCAATGCGCAGCTCTTTGCAAAAGAGAGATATTGGCAAGGAAAAGCTGTCTTGTACCTTTGCATTTTTCTCCCAAACGAAGGACACTAGAAAGAAAATTTTAAAGCCTCCTGTTAGGCCATCATCTACACGACATAGCCCTGAATTTTCCAATGCGCAGCTCTTTGCAAAAGAGAGATATTGGCAAGGAAAAGCTGTATTGTACCATTGCATTTTTCTCCCAAACGAAGGACACTAGAAAGAAAATTTTAAAGCCTCCTGTTAGACCATCATCTACACGACATAGCCCTGAATTTTCCAATGCGCAGCTCTTTGCAAAAGAGAGATATTGGCAAGGAAAAGCTGTCTTGTACCATTGCATTTTTCTCCCAAACGAAGGACACTAGAATTAAAATTTTAAAGCCTCCTGTTAGGCCATCATCTACACGATATAGCCCTGAATTTTCCAATGCGCAGCTCTTTGCAAACGAGAGATATTGGCAAGGAAAAGCTGTCTTATACCTTTGCATTTTTCTCCCAAACGAAGGACACTATAAAGAAAATTTTAAAGCCTCCTGTTAGGCCATCATCTACACGACATAGCCCTGAATTTTCCAATGTGCAGCTCTTTGCAAAAGAGAGATATTGGCAAGGAAAAGCTGTCTTGTACCTTTGCATTTTTCTCCCAAACGAAGGTCACTAGAAAGAAAATTTTAAAGCCTCCTGTTAAGCCATCATCTACACGACATAGCCCTGAATTTTCCAATGCGTAGCTCTTTGCAAAAGAGAGATATTGGCAAGGAAAAGCTGTCTTGTACCTTTGCATTTTTCTCCCAAACGAAGGACACTAGAAATACATTTTTAAAGCCTCCTGTTAGGCCATCATCTACACGACATAGCCCTGAATTTTCCAATGTGCAGCTCTTTGCAAAAGAGAGATATTGGCAAGGAAAAGCTGTCTTGTACCTTTGCATTTTTCTCCCAAACGAAGGTCACTAGAAAGAAAATATTAAAGCCTCCTGTTAGGCCATCATCTACACGACATATCCCTGAATTTTCCAATGCGCAGCTCTTTGCAAAAGAGAGATATTGGCAAGGAAAAGCTGTCTTGTACCTTTGCATTTTTCTCCCAAACGAAGGACACTAGAAAGAAAATTTTAAAGCCTCCTGTTTAGACCATCATCTACACGGCATAGCCATGAATTTTCCAATGCGCAGCTCTTTGCAAAAGAGAGATATTGGCAAGGAAAAGCTGTCTTGTACCTTTGCATTTTTCTCCCAAACGAAGGACACTAGAATTAAAATTGTAAAGCCTCCTGTTAGGCCATCATCTACACGACATAGCCCTGCATTTTCCAATGCGCAGCTCTTTGCAAAAGAGAGATATTGGCAAGGACAAGCTGTCTTGTACCTTTGCATTTTTCTCCCAAACGAAGGTCACTAGAAAGAAAATTTCAAAGCCTCCTGTTAGGCCATCATCTACACGACATAGCCCTGAATTTTCCAATGCGTAGCTCTTTGCAAAAGAGAGATATTGGCAAGGAAAAGCTGTCTTGTACCTTTGCATTTTTCTCCCAAACGAAGGTCACTAGAAAGAAAATTTTAAAGCCTCCTGTTAGGCCATCATCTACACGACATATCCCTGAATTTTCCAATGCGTAGCTCTTTGCAAAAGAGAGATATTGGCAAGGAAAAGCTGTCTCGTACCATTGCATTTTTCTCCCAAACGAAGGACACTAGAAAGAAAATTTTAAAGCCTCCTGTTAGGCCATTATCTACACGACATAGCCATGAATTTTCCAATGCGCAGCTCTATGCAAAAGAGAGATATTGGCAAGGAAAAGCTGTCTTGTACCTTTGCATTTTTCTCCCAAACGAAGGTCACTAGAAAGAAAATTTTAAAGCCTCCTGTTAGGCCATCATCTACACGACATAGCCCTGAATTTTCCAATGCGTAGCTCTTTGCAAAAGAGAGATATTGGCAAGGAAAAGCTGTCTTATACCTTTGCATTTTTCTCCCAAACGAAGGACACTAGAAAGAAAATTTTAAAGCCTCCTGTTAGGCCATCATCAACACGACATAGCCCTGAATTTTCCAATGCGCAGCTCTTTGCAAAAGAGAGATATTGGCAAGGAAAAGCTGTCTTGTACCATTGCATTTTTCTCCCAAACGAAGGACACTAGAAAGAAAATTTTAAAGCCTCCTGTTAGACCATCATCTACACGACATAGCCCTGAATTTTCCAATGCGCAGCTCTTTGCAAAAGAGAGATATTGGCAAGGAAAAGCTGTCTTGTACCATTGCATTTTTCTCCCAAACGAAGGACACTAGAATTAAAATTTTAAAGCCTCCTGTTAGGCCATCATCTACACGATATAGCCCTGAATTTTCCAATGCGCAGCTCTTTGCAAACGAGAGATATTGGCAAGGAAAAGCTGTCTTATACCTTTGCATTTTTCTCCCAAACGAAGGACACTAGAAAGAAAATTTTAAAGCCTTCTGTTAGGCCATCATCTACACGACATAGCCCTGAATTTTCCAATGCGCAGCTCTTTGCAAAAGAGAGATATTGGCAAGGAAAAGCTGTCTTGTACCATTGCATTTTTCTCCCAAACGAAGGACACTAGAAAGAAAATTTTAAAGCCTCCTGTTAGACCATCATCTACACGACATAGCCCTGAATTTTCCAATGCGCAGCTCTTTGCAAAAGAGAGATATTGGCAAGGAAAAGCTGTCTTGTACCATTGCATTTTTTTCCCAAACGAAGGACACTAGAAAGAAAATTTTAAAGCCTCCTGTTAGACCATCATCTACACGACATAGCCCTGAATTTTCCAATGCGCAGCTCTTTGCAAAAGAGAGATATTGGCAAGGAAAAGCTGTCTTGTACCATTGCATTTTTCTCCCAAACGAAGGACACTAGAAAGAAAATTTTAAAGCCTCCTGTTAGACCATCATCTACACGACATAGCCCTGAATTTTCCAATGCGTAGCTCTTTGCAAAAGAGAGATATTGGCAAGGAAAAGCTGTCTTGTACCTTTGCATTTTTCTCCCAAACGAAGGACACTAGAAAGAAAATTTTAAAGCCTCCTGTTAGGCCATCATCTACACGACATAGCCCTGAATTTTCCAATGCGCAGCTCTTTGCAAAAGAGAGATATTGGCAAGGAAAAGCTGTCTCGTACCATTGCATTTTTCTCCCAAACGAAGGACACTAGAAAGAAAATTTTAAAGCCTCCTGTTAGACCATCATCTACACGGCATAGCCATGAATTTTCCAATGCGCAGCTCTTTGCAAAAGAGAGATATTGGCAAGGAAAAGCTGTCTTGTACCTTTGCATTTTTCTCCCAAACGAAGGACACTAGAATTAAAATGTTAAAGCCTCCTGTTAGGCCATCATCTACACGATATAGCCCTGAATTTTCCAATGCGCAGCTCTTTGCAAAAGAGAGATATTGGCAAGGAAAAGCTGTCTTGTACCTTTGCATTTTTCTCCCAAACGAAGGACACTAGAAAGAAAATTTTAAAGCCTCCTGTTAGGCCATCATCTACACGACATAGCCCTGAATTTTCCAATGCGCAGCTCTTTGCAAAAGAGAGATATTGGCAAGGAAAAGCTGTATTGTACCATTGCATTTTTCTCCCAAACGAAGGACACTAGAAAGAAAATTTTAAAGCCTCCTGTTAGACCATCATCTACACGACATAGCCCTGAATTTTCCAATGCGCAGCTCTTTGCAAAAGAGAGATATTGGCAAGGAAAAGCTGTCTTGTACCATTGCATTTTTCTCCCAAACGAAGGACACTAGAATTAAAATTTTAAAGCCTCCTGTTAGGCCATCATCTACACGATATAGCCCTGAATTTTCCAATGCGCAGCTCTTTGCAAACGAGAGATATTGGCAAGGAAAAGCTGTCTTATACCTTTGCATTTTTCTCCCAAACGAAGGACACTATAAAGAAAATTTTAAAGCCTCCTGTTAGGCCATCATCTACACGACATAGCCCTGAATTTTCCAATGCGCAGCTCTTTGCAAAAGAGAGATATTGGCAAGGAAAAGCTGTCTTGTACCATTGCATTTTTCTCCCAAACGAAGGACACTAGAAAGAAAATTTTAAAGCCTCCTGTTAGACCATCATCTACACGACATAGCCCTGAATTTTCAAATGCGCAACTCTTTGCAAAAGAGAGATATTGGCAAGGAAAAGCTGTCTTGTACCATTGCATTTTTCTCCCAAACGAAGGACACTAGAAATACAATTTTAAAGCCTCCTGTTAGGCCATCATCTACACGACATAGCCCTGAATTTTCCAATGCGCAGCTCTTTGCAAAAGAGAAATATTGGCAAGGAAAAGCTGTCTTGTACCTTTGCATTTTTCTCCCAAACGAAGGTCACTAGAAAGAAAATTTTAAAGCCTCCTGTTAGGCCATCATCTACACGACATAGCCCTGAATTTTCCAATGCGCAGCTCTTTGCAAAAGAGAGATATTGGCAAGGAAAAGCTGTCTTGTACCATTGCATTTTTCTCCCAAACGAAGGACACTAGAAAGAAAATTTTAAAGCCTCCTGTTAGGCCATCATCTACACGACATAGCCCTGAATTTTCCAATGCGCAGCTCTTTGCAAAAGAGAGATATTGGCAAGGAAAAGCTGTCTTGTACCTTTGCATTTTTCTCCCAAACGAAGGTCACTAGAAAGTAAATTTTAAAGCCTCCTGTTAGGCCATCATCTACACGACATAGCCCTGAATTTTCCAATGCGTAGCTCTTTGCAAAAGAGAGATATTGGCAAGGAAAAGCTGTCTTGTACCATTGCATTTTTCTCCCAAACGAAGGACACTAGAAAGAAAATTTTAAAGCCTCCTGTTAGACCATCATCTACACGGCATAGCCATGAATTTTCCAATGCGCAGCTCTTTGCAAAAGAGAGATATTGGCAAGGAAAAGCTGTCTTGTACCTTTGCATTTTTCTCCCAAACGAAGGACACTAGAATTAAAATTTTAAAGCCTCCTGTTAGGCCATCATCTACAGTGTAGATTCTACACGATATAGCCCTGAATTTTCCAATGCGCAGCTCTTTGCAAAAGAGAGATATTGGCAAGGAAAAGCTGTCTTGTACCATTGCATTTTTCTCCCAAACGAAGGACACTAGAAAGAAAATTTTAAAGCCTCCTGTTAGACCATCATCTACACGACATAGCCCTGAATTTTCCAATGCGCAGCTCTTTGCAAAAGAGAGATATTGGCAAGGAAAAGCTGTCTTGTACCATTGCATTTTTTTCCCAAACGAAGGACACTAGAAAGAAAATTTTAAAGCCTCCTGTTAGACCATCATCTGCACGACATAGCCCTGAATTTTCCAATGCGCAGCTCTTTGCAAAAGAGAGATATTGGCAAGGAAAAGCTGTCTTGTACCATTGCATTTTTCTCCCAAACGAAGGACACTAGAAAGAAAATTTTAAAGCCTCCTGTCAGACCATCATCTACACGACATAGACCTGAATTTTCCAATGCGTAGCTCTTTGCAAAAGAGAGATATTGGCAAGGAAAAGCTGTCTTGTACCTTTGCATTTTTCTCCCAAACGAAGGACACTAGAAAGAAAATTTTAAAGCCTCCTGTTAGGCCATCATCTACACGATATAGCCCTGAATTTTCCAATGCGCAGCTCTTTGCAAACGAGAGATATTGGCAAGGAAAAGCTGTCTTATACCTTTGCATTTTTCTCCCAAACGAAGGACACTAGAAAGAAAATTTTAAAGCCTTCTGTTAGGCCATCATCTACACGACATAGCCCTGAATTTTCCAATGCGCAGCTCTTTGCAAAAGAGAGATATTGGCAAGGAAAAGCTGTCTTGTACCATTGCATTTTTCTCCCAAACGAAGGACACTAGAAAGAAAATTTTAAAGCCTCCTGTTAGACCATCATCTACACGACATAGCCCTGAATTTTCCAATGCGCAGCTCTTTGCAAAAGAGAGATATTGGCAAGGAAAAGCTGTCTTGTACCATTGCATTTTTTTCCCAAACGAAGGACACTAGAAAGAAAATTTTAAAGCCTCCTGTTAGACCATCATCTACACGACATAGCCCTGAATTTTCCAATGCGCAGCTCTTTGCAAAAGAGAGATATTGGCAAGGAAAAGCTGTCTTGTACCATTGCATTTTTCTCCCAAACGAAGGACACTAGAAAGAAAATTTTAAAGCCTCCTGTTAGACCATCATCTACACGACATAGCCCTGAATTTTCCAATGCGTAGCTCTTTGCAAAAGAGAGATATTGGCAAGGAAAAGCTGTCTTGTACCTTTGCATTTTTCTCCCAAACGAAGGACACTAGAAAGAAAATTTTAAAGCCTCCTGTTAGGCCATCATCTACACGACATAGCCCTGAATTTTCCAATGCGCAGCTCTTTGCAAAAGAGAGATATTGGCAAGGAAAAGCTGTCTCGTACCATTGCATTTTTCTCCCAAACGAAGGACACTAGAAAGAAAATTTTAAAGCCTCCTGTTAGACCATCATCTACACGGCATAGCCATGAATTTTCCAATGCGCAGCTCTTTGCAAAAGAGAGATATTGGCAAGGAAAAGCTGTCTTGTACCTTTGCATTTTTCTCCCAAACGAAGGACACTAGAATTAAAATGTTAAAGCCTCCTGTTAGGCCATCATCTACACGATATAGCCCTGAATTTTCCAATGCGCAGCTCTTTGCAAAAGAGAGATATTGGCAAGGAAAAGCTGTCTTGTACCTTTGCATTTTTCTCCCAAACGAAGGACACTAGAAAGAAAATTTTAAAGCCTCCTGTTAGGCCATCATCTACACGACATAGCCCTGAATTTTCCAATGCGCAGCTCTTTGCAAAAGAGAGATATTGGCAAGGAAAAGCTGTATTGTACCATTGCATTTTTCTCCCAAACGAAGGACACTAGAAAGAAAATTTTAAAGCCTCCTGTTAGACCATCATCTACACGACATAGCCCTGAATTTTCCAATGCGCAGCTCTTTGCAAAAGAGAGATATTGGCAAGGAAAAGCTGTCTTGTACCATTGCATTTTTCTCCCAAACGAAGGACACTAGAATTAAAATTTTAAAGCCTCCTGTTAGGCCATCATCTACACGATATAGCCCTGAATTTTCCAATGCGCAGCTCTTTGCAAACGAGAGATATTGGCAAGGAAAAGCTGTCTTATACCTTTGCATTTTTCTCCCAAACGAAGGACACTATAAAGAAAATTTTAAAGCCTCCTGTTAGGCCATCATCTACACGACATAGCCCTGAATTTTCCAATGCGCAGCTCTTTGCAAAAGAGAGATATTGGCAAGGAAAAGCTGTCTTGTACCATTGCATTTTTCTCCCAAACGAAGGACACTAGAAAGAAAATTTTAAAGCCTCCTGTTAGACCATCATCTACACGACATAGCCCTGAATTTTCAAATGCGCAACTCTTTGCAAAAGAGAGATATTGGCAAGGAAAAGCTGTCTTGTACCATTGCATTTTTCTCCCAAACGAAGGACACTAGAAATACAATTTTAAAGCCTCCTGTTAGGCCATCATCTACACGACATAGCCCTGAATTTTCCAATGCGCAGCTCTTTGCAAAAGAGAAATATTGGCAAGGAAAAGCTGTCTTGTACCTTTGCATTTTTCTCCCAAACGAAGGTCACTAGAAAGAAAATTTTAAAGCCTCCTGTTAGGCCATCATCTACACGACATAGCCCTGAATTTTCCAATGCGCAGCTCTTTGCAAAAGAGAGATATTGGCAAGGAAAAGCTGTCTTGTACCATTGCATTTTTCTCCCAAACGAAGGACACTAGAAAGAAAATTTTAAAGCCTCCTGTTAGGCCATCATCTACACGACATAGCCCTGAATTTTCCAATGCGCAGCTCTTTGCAAAAGAGAGATATTGGCAAGGAAAAGCTGTCTTGTACCTTTGCATTTTTCTCCCAAACGAAGGTCACTAGAAAGTAAATTTTAAAGCCTCCTGTTAGGCCATCATCTACACGACATAGCCCTGAATTTTCCAATGCGTAGCTCTTTGCAAAAGAGAGATATTGGCAAGGAAAAGCTGTCTTGTACCATTGCATTTTTCTCCCAAACGAAGGACACTAGAAAGAAAATTTTAAAGCCTCCTGTTAGACCATCATCTACACGGCATAGCCATGAATTTTCCAATGCGCAGCTCTTTGCAAAAGAGAGATATTGGCAAGGAAAAGCTGTCTTGTACCTTTGCATTTTTCTCCCAAACGAAGGACACTAGAATTAAAATTTTAAAGCCTCCTGTTAGGCCATCATCTACAGTGTAGATTCTACACGATATAGCCCTGAATTTTCCAATGCGCAGCTCTTTGCAAAAGAGAGATATTGGCAAGGAAAAGCTGTCTTGTACCATTGCATTTTTCTCCCAAACGAAGGACACTAGAAAGAAAATTTTAAAGCCTCCTGTTAGACCATCATCTACACGACATAGCCCTGAATTTTCCAATGCGCAGCTCTTTGCAAAAGAGAGATATTGGCAAGGAAAAGCTGTCTTGTACCATTGCATTTTTTTCCCAAACGAAGGACACTAGAAAGAAAATTTTAAAGCCTCCTGTTAGACCATCATCTGCACGACATAGCCCTGAATTTTCCAATGCGCAGCTCTTTGCAAAAGAGAGATATTGGCAAGGAAAAGCTGTCTTGTACCATTGCATTTTTCTCCCAAACGAAGGACACTAGAAAGAAAATTTTAAAGCCTCCTGTCAGACCATCATCTACACGACATAGACCTGAATTTTCCAATGCGTAGCTCTTTGCAAAAGAGAGATATTGGCAAGGAAAAGCTGTCTTGTACCTTTGCATTTTTCTCCCAAACGAAGGACACTAGAAAGAAAATTTTAAAGCCTCCTGTTAGGCCATCATCTACACGACATAGCCCTGAATTTTCCAATGCGCAGCTCTTTGCAAAAGAGAGATATTGGCAAGGAAAAGCTGTCTTGTACCATTGCATTTTTCTCCCAAACGAAGGACACTAGAATTAAAATTTTAAAGCCTCCTGTTAGGCCATCGTCTACACGATATAGCCCTGAATTTTCCAATGCGCAGCTCTTTGCAAACGAGAGATATTGGCAAGGAAAAGCTGTCTTATACCTTTGCATTTTTCTCCCAAACGAAGGACACTAGAAAGAAAATTTTAAAGCCTCCTGTTAGGCCATCATCTACACGACATAGCCCTGAATTTTCCAATGCGCAGCTCTTTGCAAAAGAGAGATATTGGCAAGGAAAAGCTGTCTTGTACCATTGCATTTTTCTCCCAAACGAAGGACACTAGAAAGAAAATTTTAAAGCCTCCTGTTAGACCATCATCTACACGACATAGCCCTGAATTTTCAAATGCGCAACTCTTTGCAAAAGAGAGATATTGGCAAGGAAAAGCTGTCTTGTACCATTGCATTTTTCTCCCAAACGAAGGACACTAGAAATAAAATTTTAAAGCCTCCTGTTAGGCCATCATCTACACGACATAGCCCTGAATTTTCCAATGCGCAGCTCTTTGCAAAAGAGAAATATTGGCAAGGAAAAGCTGTCTTGTACCTTTGCATTTTTCTCCCAAACGAAGGTCACTAGAAAGAAAATTTTAAAGCCTCCTGTTAGGCCATCATCTACACGACATAGCCCTGAATTTTCCAATGCGCAGCTCTTTGCAAAAGAGAGATATTGGCAAGGAAAAGCTGTCTTGTACCATTGCATTTTTCTCCCAAACGAAGGACACTAGAAAGAAAATTTTAAAGCCTCCTGTTAGGCCATCATCTACACGGCATAGCCATGAATTTTCCAATGCGCAGCTCTTTGCAAAAGAGAGATATTGGCAAGGAAAAGCTGTCTTGTACCTTTGCATTTTTCTCCCAAACGAAGGACACTAGAATTAAAATTTTAAAGCCTCCTGTTAGGCCATCATCTACAGTGTAGATTCTACACGATATAGCCCTGAATTTTCCAATGCGCAGCTCTTTGCAAAAGAGAGATATTGGCAAGGAAAAGCTGTCTTGTACCATTGCATTTTTCTCCCAAACGAAGGACACTAGAAAGAAAATTTTAAAGCCTCCTGTTAGACCATCATCTACACGGCATAGCCATGAATTTTCCAATGCGCAGCTCTTTGCAAAACAGATATTGGCAAGGAAAAGCTGTCTTGTACCTTTGCATTTTTCTCCCAAACGAAGGTCACTAGAAAGAAAATTTTAAAGCCTCCTGTTAGGCTATCATCTACACGACATAGCCCTGAATTTTCCAATGCGTAGCTCTTTGCAAAAGAGAGATATTGGCAAGGAAAAGCTGTCTTGTACCTTTGCATTTTTCTCCCAAACGAAGGACACTAGAAAGAAAATTTTAAAGCCTCCTGTTAGGCCATCATCTACACGACGTAGCCCTGAATTTTCCAATGCGCAGCTCTTTGCAAAAGAGAGATATTGGCAAGGAAAAGCTGTCTTGTACCTTTGCATTTTTCTCCCAAACGAAGGACACTAGAATGAAAATTTTAAAGCCTCCTGTTAGACCATCATCTACACGGCATAGCCATGAATTTTCCAATGCGCAGCTCTTTGCAAAAGAGAGATATTGGCAAGGAAAAGCTGTCTTGCACCTTTGCATTTTTCTCCCAAACGAAGGACACTAGAATTAAAATTTTAAAGACTCCTGTTAGGCCATCATCTACACGACATAGCCCTGAATTTTCCAATGCGCAGCTCTATGCAAAAGAGAGATATTGGCAAGGAAAAGCTGTCTTGTACCTTTGCATTTTTCTCCCAAACGAAGGTCACTAGAATTAAAATTTTAAAGCCTCCTGTTAGGCCATCATCTACACGACATAGCCCTGAATTTTCCAATGCGTAGCTCTTTGCAAAAGAGAGATATTGGCAAGGAAAAGCTGTCTTGTACCTTTGCATTTTTCTCCCAAACGAAGGACACTAGAAAGAAAATTTTAAAGCCTCCTGTTAGGCCATCATCTACACGACATAGCCCTGAATTTTCCAATGCGCAGCTCTTTGCAAAAGAGAGATATTGGCAAGGAAAAGCTGTCTTGTACCATTGCATTTTTCTCCCAAACGAAGGACACTAGAAAGAAAATTTTAAAGCCTCCTGTTAGACCATCATCTACACGGCATAGCCATGAATTTTCCAATGCGCAGCTCTTTGCAAAAGAGAGATATTGGCAAGGAAAAGCTGTCTTGTACCTTTGCATTTTTCTCCCAAACGAAGGACACTAGAATTAAAATTTTAAAGCCTCCTGTTAGGCCATCATCTACACGATATAGCCCTGAATTTTCCAATGCGCAGCTCTTTGCAAAAGAGAGATATTGGCAAGGAAAAGCTGTCTTGTACCATTGCATTTTTCTCCCAAACGAAGGACACTAGAAAGAAAATTTTAAAGCCTCCTGTTAGACCATCATCTACACGACATAGCCCTGAATTTTCCAATGCGTAGCTCTTTGCAAAAGAGAGATATTGGCAAGGAAAAGCTGTCTTGTACCTTTGCATTTTTCTCCCAAACGAAGGACACTAGAAAGAAAATTTTAAAAGCCTCCTGTTAGGCCATCATCTACACGACATAGCCCTGAATTTTCCAATGCGCAGCTCTTTGCAAAAGAGAGATATTGGCAAGGAAAAGCTGTCTTGTACCATTGCATTTTTCTCCCAAACGAAGGACACTAGAAAGAAAATTTTAAAGCCTCCTGTTAGACCATCATCTACACGGCATAGCCATGAATTTTCCAATGCGCAGCTCTTTGCAAAAGAGAGATATTGGCAAGGAAAAGCTGTCTTGTACCTTTGCATTTTTCTCCCAAACGAAGGACACTAGAATTAAAATTTTAAAGCCTCCTGTTAGGCCATCATCTACACGATATAGCCCTGAATTTTCCAATGCGCAGCTCTTTGCAAAAGAGAGATATTGGCAAGGAAAAGCTGTCTTGTACCTTTGCATTTTTCTCCCAAACGAAGGACACTAGAAAGAAAATTTTAAAGCCTCCTGTTATGCCATCATCTACACGACATAGCCCTGAATTTTCCAATGCGCAGCTCTTTGCAAAAGAGAGATATTGGCAAGGAAAAGCTGTATTGTACCATTGCATTTTTCTCCCAAACGAAGGACACTAGAAAGAAAATTTTAAAGCCTCCTGTTAGACCATCATCTACACGACATAGTCCTGAATTTTCCAATGCGCAGCTCTTTGCAAAAGAGAGATATTGGCAAGGAAAAGCTGTCTTGTACCATTGCATTTTTCTCCCAAACGAAGGACACTAGAATTAAAATTTTAAAGCCTCCTGTTAGGCCATCATCTACACGATATAGCCCTGAATTTTCCAATGCGCAGCTCTTTGCAAACGAGAGATATTGGCAAGGAAAAGCTGTCTTATACCTTTGCATTTTTCTCCCAAACGAAGGACACTAGAAAGAAAATTTTAAAGCCTCCTGTTAGGCCATCATCTACACGACATAGCCCTGAATTTTCCAATGCGCAGCTCTTTGCAAAAGAGAGATATTGGCAAGGAAAAGCTGTCTTGTACCATTGCATTTTTCTCCCAAACGAAGGACACTAGAAAGAAAATTTTAAAGCCTCCTGTTAGACCATCATCTACACGACATAGCCCTGAATTTTCCAATGCGCAACTCTTTGCAAAAGAGAGATATTGGCAAGGAAAAGCTGTCTTGTACCATTGCATTTTTCTCCCAAACGAAGGACACTAGAAAGAAAATTTTAAAGCCTCCTGTTAGGCCATCATCTACACGACATAGCCCTGAATTTTCCAATGCGCAGCTCTTTGCAAAAGAGAAATATTGGCAAGGAAAAGCTGTCTTGTACCTTTGCATTTTTCTCCCAAACGAAGGTCACTAGAAAGAAAATTTTAAAGCCTCCTGTTAGGCCATCATCTACACGACATAGCCCTGAATTTTCCAATGCGCAGCACTTTGCAAAAGAGAGATATTGGCAAGGAAAAGCTGTCTTGTACCATTGCATTTTTCTCCCAAACGAAGGACACTAGAAAGAAAATTTTAAAGCCTCCTGTTAGGCCATCATTTACACGACATAGCCCTGAATTTTCCAATGCGCAGCTCTTTGCAAAAGAGAGATATTGGCAAGGAAAAGCTGTCTTGTACCTTTGCATTTTTCTCCCAAACGAAGGTCACTAGAAAGTAAATTTTAAAGCCTCCTGTTAGGCCATCATCTACACGACATAGCCCTGAATTTTCCAATGCGTAGCTCTTTGCAAAAGAGAGATATTGGCAAGGAAAAGCTGTCTTGTACCATTGCATTTTTCTCCCAAACGAAGGACACTAGAAAGAAAATTTTAAAGCCTCCTGTTAGACCATCATCTACACGGCATAGCCATGAATTTTCCAATGCGCAGCTCTTTGCAAAAGAGAGATATTGGCAAGGAAAAGCTGTCTTGTACCTTTGCATTTTTCTCCCAAACGAAGGACACTAGAATTAAAATTTTAAAGCCTCCTGTTAGGCCATCATCTACAGTGTAGATTCTACACGATATAGCCCTGAATTTTCCAATGCGCAGCTCTTTGCAAAAGAGAGATATTGGCAAGGAAAAGCTGTCTTGTACCATTGCATTTTTCTCCCAAACGAAGGACACTAGAAAGAAAATTTTAAAGCCTCCTGTTAGACCATCATCTACACGGCATAGCCATGAATTTTCCAATGCGCAGCTCTTTGCAAAACAGATATTGGCAAGGAAAAGCTGTCTTGTACCTTTGCATTTTTCTCCCAAACGAAGGTCACTAGAAAGAAAATTTTAAAGCCTCCTGTTAGGCTATCATCTACACGACATAGCCCTGAATTTTCCAATGCGTAGCTCTTTGCAAAAGAGAGATATTGGCAAGGAAAAGCTGTCTTGTACCTTTGCATTTTTCTCCCAAACGAAGGACACTAGAAAGAAAATTTTAAAGCCTCCTGTTAGGCCATCATCTACACGACATAGCCCTGAATTTTCCAATGCGCAGCTCTTTGCAAACGAGAGATATTGGCAAGGAAAAGCTGTCTTGTACCTTTGCATTTTTCTCCCAAACGAAGGACACTAGAAAGAAAATTTTAAAGCCTCCTGTTAGGCCATCATCTACACGACATAGCCCTGAATTTTCCAATGCGCAGCTCTTTGCAAAAGAGAGATATTGGCAAGGAAAAGCTGTCTTGTACCTTTGCATTTTTCTCCCAAACGAAGGACACTAGAATGAAAATTTTAAAGCCTCCTGTTAGACCATCATCTACACGGCATAGCCATGAATTTTCCAATGCGCAGCTCTTTGCAAAAGAGAGATATTGGCAAGGAAAAGCTGTCTTGCACCTTTGCATTTTTCTCCCAAACGAAGGACACTAGAATTAAAATTTTAAAGACTCCTGTTAGGCCATCATCTACACGACATAGCCCTGAATTTTCCAATGCGCAGCTCTATGCAAAAGAGAGATATTGGCAAGGAAAAGCTGTCTTGTACCTTTGCATTTTTCTCCCAAACGAAGGTCACTAGAATTAAAATTTTAAAGCCTCCTGTTAGGCCATCATCTACACGACATAGCCCTGAATTTTCCAATGCGTAGCTCTTTGCAAAAGAGAGATATTGGCAAGGAAAAGCTGTCTTGTACCTTTGCATTTTTCTCCCAAACGAAGGACACTAGAAAGAAAATTTTAAAGCCTCTTGTTAGGCCATCATCTACACGACATAGCCCTGAATTTTCCAATGCGCAGCTCTTTGCAAAAGAGAGATATTGGCAAGGAAAAGCTGTCTTGTACCATTGCATTTTTCTCCCAAACGAAGGACACTAGAAAGAAAATTTTAAAGCCTCCTGTTAGACCATCATCTACACGGCATAGCCATGAATTTTCCAATGCGCAGCTCTTTGCAAAAGAGAGATATTGGCAAGGAAAAGCTGTCTTGTACCTTTGCATTTTTCTCCCAAACGAAGGACACTAGAATTAAAATTTTAAAGCCTCCTGTTAGGCCATCATCTACACGATATAGCCCTGAATTTTCCAATGCGCAGCTCTTTGCAAAAGAGAGATATTGGCAAGGAAAAGCTGTCTTGTACCATTGCATTTTTCTCCCAAACGAAGGACACTAGAAAGAAAATTTTAAAGCCTCCTGTTAGACCATCATCTACACGACATAGCCCTGAATTTTCCAATGCGCAACTCTTTGCAAAAGAGAGATATTGGCAAGGAAAAGCTGTCTTGTACCATTGCATTTTTCTCCCAAACGAAGGACACTAGATATAAAATTTTAAAGCCTCCTGTTAGGCCATCATCTACACGACATAGCCCTGAATTTTCCAATGCGCAGCTCTTTGCAAAAGAGAGATATTGGCAAGGAAAAGCTGTCTTGTACCATTGCATTTTTCTCCCAAACGAAGGACACTAGAAAGAAAATTTTAAAGCCTCCTGTTAGACCATCATCTACACGACATAGCCCTGAATTTTCCAATGCGCAGCTCTTTGCAAAAGAGAGATATTGGCAAGGAAAACTGTATTGTACCATTGCATTTTTCTCCCAAACGAAGGACAATAGAAAGAAAATTTTAAAGCCTCCTGTTAGATCATCATCTACACGACATAGCCCTGAATTTTCCAATGCGCAGCTCTTTGCAAAAGAGAGATATTGGCAAGGAAAAGCTGTCTTGTACCATTGCATTTTTCTCCCAAACGAAGGACACTAGAATTAAAATTTTAAAGCCTCCTGTTAGGCCATCATCTACACGATATAGCCCTGAATTTTCCAATGCGCAGCTCTTTGCAAACGAGAGATATTGGCAAGGAAAAGCTGTCTTATACCTTTGCATTTTTCTCCCAAACGAAGGACACTAGAAAGAAAATTTTAAAGCCTCCTGTTAGGCCATCATCTACACGACATAGCCCTGAATTTTCCAATGCGCAGCTCTTTGCAAAAGAGAGATATTGGCAAGGAAAAGCTGTCTTGTACCATTGCATTTTTCTCCCAAACGAAGGACACTAGAAAGAAAATTTTAAAGCCTCCTGTTAGACCATCATCTACACGACATAGCCCTGAATTTTCCAATGCGCAACTCTTTGCAAAAGAGAGATATTGGCAAGGAAAAGCTGTCTTGTACCATTGCATTTTTCTCCCAAACGAAGGACACTAGAAATAAAATTTTAAAGCCTCCTGTTAGGCCATCATCTACACGACATAGCCCTGAATTTTCCAATGCGCAGCTCTTTGCAAAAGAGAGATATTGGCAAGGAAAAGCTGTCTTGTACCATTGCATTTTTCTCCCAAACGAAGGACACTAGAAAGAAAATTTTAAAGCCTCCTGTTAGACCATCATCTACACGGCATAGCCATGAATTTTCCAATGCGCAGCTCTTTGCAAAAGAGAGATATTGGCAAGGAAAAGCTGTCTTGTACCATTGCATTTTTCTCCCAAACGAAGGACACTAGAAATAAAATTTTAAAGCCTCCTGTTAGGCCATCATCTACACGACATAGCCCTGAATTTTCCAATGCGCAGCTCTTTGCAAAAGAGAGATATTGGCAAGGAAAAGCTGTCTTGTACCTTTGCATTTTTCTCCCAAACGAAGGACACTAGAATGAAAATTTTAAAGCCTCCTGTTAGACCATCATCTACACGGCATAGCCATGAATTTTCCAATGCGCAGCTCTTTGCAAAAGAGAGATATTGGCAAGGAAAAGCTGTCTTGCACCTTTGCATTTTTCTCCCAAACGAAGGACACTAGAAAGAAAATTTTAAAGCCTCCTGTTAGACCATCATCTACACGGCATAGCCATGAATTTTCCAATGCGCAGCTCTTTGCAAAAGAGAGATATTGGCAAGGAAAAGCTGTCTTGTACCATTGCATTTTTCTCCCAAACGAAGGACACTAGAAATAAAATTTTAAAGCCTCCTGTTAGGCCATCATCTACACGACATAGCCCTGAATTTTCCAATGCGCAGCTCTTTGCAAAAGAGAGATATTGGCAAGGAAAAGCTGTCTTGTACCTTTGCATTTTTCTCCCAAACGAAGGACACTAGAATGAAAATTTTAAAGCCTCCTGTTAGACCATCATCTACACGGCATAGCCATGAATTTTCCAATGCGCAGCTCTTTGCAAAAGAGAGATATTGGCAAGGAAAAGCTGTCTTGCACCTTTGCATTTTTCTCCCAAACGAAGGACACTAGAATTAAAATTTTAAAGACTCCTGTTAGGCCATCATCTACACGACATAGCCCTGAATTTTCCAATGCGCAGCTCTATGCAAAAGAGAGATATTGGCAAGGAAAAGCTGTCTTGTACCTTTGCATTTTTCTCCCAAACGAAGGTCACTAGAATTAAAATTTTAAAGCCTCCTGTTAGGCCATCATCTACACGACATAGCCCTGAATTTTCCAATGCGCAGCTCTATGCAAAAGAGAGATATTGGCAAGGAAAAGCTGTCTTGTACCTTTGCATTTTTCTCCCAAACGAAGGTCACTAGAATTAAAATTTTAAAGCCTCCTGTTAGGCCATCATCTACACGACATAGCCCTGAATTTTCCAATGCGTAGCTCTTTGCAAAAGAGAGATATTGGCAAGGAAAAGCTGTCTTGTACCATTGCATTTTTCTCCCAAACGAAGGACACTAGAAAGAAAATTTTAAAGCCTCCTGTTAGACCATCATCTACACGGCATAGCCATGAATTTTCCAATGCGCAGCTCTTTGCAAAAGAGAGATATTGGCAAGGAAAAGCTGTCTTGTACCTTTGCATTTTTCTCCCAAACGAAGGACACTAGAATTAAAATTTTAAAGCCTCCTGTTAGGCCATCATCTATACGATATAGCCCTGAATTTTCCAATGCGCAGCTCTTTGCAAAAGAGAGATATTGGCAAGGAAAAGCTGTCTTGTACCTTTGCATTTTTCTCCCAAACGAAGGACACTAGAAAGAAAATTTTAAAGCCTCCTGTTAGGCCATCATCTACACGACATAGCCCTGAATTTTCCAATGCGCAGCTCTTTGCAAAAGAGAGATATTGGCAAGGAAAACTGTATTGTACCATTGCATTTTTCTCCCAAACGAAGGACACTAGAAAGAAAATTTTAAAGCCTCCTGTTAGACCATCATCTACACGACATAGCCCTGAATTTTCCAATGCGCAGCTCTTTGCAAAAGAGAGATATTGGCAAGGAAAAGCTGTCTTGTACCATTGCATTTTTCTCCCAAACGTAGGACACTAGAATTAAAATTTTAAAGCCTCCTGTTAGGCCATCATCTACACGATATAGCCCTGAATTTTCCAATGCGCAGCTCTTTGCAAACGAGAGATATTGGCAAGGAAAAGCTGTCTTATACCTTTGCATTTTTCTCCCAAACGAAGGACACTAGAAAGAAAATTTTAAAGCCTCCTGTTAGGCCATCATCTACACGACATAGCCCTGAATTTTCCAATGCGCAGCTCTTTGCAAAAGAGAGATATTGGCAAGGAAAAGCTGTCTTGTACCATTGCATTTTTCTCCCAAACGAAGGACACTAGAAAGAAAATTTTAAAGCCTCCTGTTAGGCCATCATCTACACGACATAGCCCTGAATTTTCCAATGCGCAGCTCTTTGCAAAAGAGAGATATTGGCAAGGAAAAGCTGTCTTGTACCATTGCATTTTTCTCCCAAACGAAGGACACTAGAAAGAAAATTTTAAAGCCTCCTGTTAGACCATCATCTACACGACATAGCCCTGAATTTTCCAATGCGCAGCTCTTTGCAAAAGAGAGATATTGGCAAGGAAAAGCTGTCTTGTACCATTGCATTTTTCTCCCAAACGAAGGACACTAGAAATAAAATTTTAAAGCCTCCTGTTAGACCATCATCTACACGGCATAGCCATGAATTTTCCAATGCGCAGCTCTTTGCAAAAGAGAGATATTGGCAAGGAAAAGCTGTCTTGTACCTTTGCATTTTTCTCCCAAACGAAGGACACTAGAATTAAAATTTTAAAGCCTCCTGTTAGGCCATCATCTATACGATATAGCCCTGAATTTTCCAATGCGCAGCTCTTTGCAAAAGAGAGATATTGGCAAGGAAAAGCTGTCTTGTACCTTTGCATTTTTCTCCCAAACGAAGGACACTAGAAAGAAAATTTTAAAGCCTCCTGTTAGGCCATCATCTACACGACATAGCCCTGAATTTTCCAATGCGCAGCTCTTTGCAAAAGAGAGATATTGGCAAGGAAAACTGTATTGTACCATTGCATTTTTCTCCCAAACGAAGGACACTAGAAAGAAAATTTTAAAGCCTCCTGTTAGACCATCATCTACACGACATAGCCCTGAATTTTCCAATGCGCAGCTCTTTGCAAAAGAGAGATATTGGCAAGGAAAAGCTGTCTTGTACCATTGCATTTTTCTCCCAAACGTAGGACACTAGAATTAAAATTTTAAAGCCTCCTGTTAGGCCATCATCTACACGATATAGCCCTGAATTTTCCAATGCGCAGCTCTTTGCAAACGAGAGATATTGGCAAGGAAAAGCTGTCTTATACCTTTGCATTTTTCTCCCAAACGAAGGACACTAGAAAGAAAATTTTAAAGCCTCCTGTTAGGCCATCATCTACACGACATAGCCCTGAATTTTCCAATGCGCAGCTCTTTGCAAAAGAGAGATATTGGCAAGGAAAAGCTGTCTTGTACCATTGCATTTTTCTCCCAAACGAAGGACACTAGAAAGAAAATTTTAAAGCCTCCTGTTAGGCCATCATCTACACGACATAGCCCTGAATTTTCCAATGCGCAGCTCTTTGCAAAAGAGAGATATTGGCAAGGAAAAGCTGTCTTGTACCATTGCATTTTTCTCCCAAACGAAGGACACTAGAAAGAAAATTTTAAAGCCTCCTGTTAGACCATCATCTACACGACATAGCCCTGAATTTTCCAATGCGCAACTCTTTGCAAAAGAGAGATATTGGCAAGGAAAAGCTGTCTTGTACCATTGCATTTTTCTCCCAAACGAAGGACACTAGAAATAAAATTTTAAAGCCTCCTGTTAGGCCATCATCTACACGACATAGCCCTGAATTTTCCAATGCGCAGCTCTTTGCAAAAGAGAGATATTGGCAAGGAAAAGCTGTCTTGTACCTTTGAATTTTTCTCCCAAACGAAGGTCACTAGAAAGAAAATTTTAAAGCCTCCTGTTAGGCCATCATCTACACGACATAGCCCTGAATTTTCCAATGCGCAGCTCTTTGCAAAAGAGAGATATTGGCAAGGAAAAGCTGTCTTGTACCATTGCATTTTTCTCCCAAACGAAGGACACTAGAAAGAAAATTTTAAAGCCTCCTGTTAGGCCATCATCTACACGACATAGCCCTGAATTTTCCAATGCGCAGCTCTTTGCAAAAGAGAGATATTGGCAAGGAAAAGCTGTCTTGTACCTTTGCATTTTTCTCCCAAACGAAGGTCACTAGAAAGAAAATTTTAAAGCCTCCTGTTAGGCCATCATCTACACGACATAGCCCTGAATTTTCCAATGCGTAGCTCTTTGCAAAAGAGAGATATTGGCAAGGAAAAGCTGTCTTGTACCTTTGCATTTTTCTCCCAAACGAAGGACACTAGAATTACAATTTTAAAGCCTCCTGTTAGGCCATCATCTACACGACATAGCCCTGAATTTTCCAATGCGCAGCTCTTTGCAAAAGAGAGATATTGGCAAGGAAAAGCTGTCTTGTACCATTGCATTTTTCTCCCAAACGAAGGACACTAGAAAGAAAATTTTAAAGCCTCCTGTTAGACCATCATCTACACGGCATAGCCATGAATTTTCCAATGCGCAGCTCTTTGCAAAAGAGAGATATTGGCAAGGAAAAGCTGTCTTGTACCTTTGCATTTTTCTCCCAAACGAAGGACACTAGAATTAAAATTTTAAAGCCTCCTGTTAGGCCATCATCTACACGATATAGCCCTGCATTTTCCAATGCGCAGCTCTTTGCAAACGAGAGATATTGGCAAGGAAAAGCTGTCTTATACCTTTGCATTTTTCTCCCAAACGAAGGACACTAGAAAGAAAATTTTAAAGCCTCCTGTTAGGCCATCAACTACACGACATAGCCCTGAATTTTCCAATGCGCAGCTCTTTGCAAAAAAGAGATATTGGCAAGGAAAAGCTGTATTGTACCATTGCATTTTTCTCCCAAACGAAGGACACTAGAAAGAAAATTTTAAAGCCTCCTGTTAGACCATCATCTACACGACATAGCCCTGAATTTTCCAATGCGCAGCTCTTTGCAAAAGAGAGATATTGGCAAGGAAAAGCTGTCTTGTACCATTGCATTTTTCTCCCAAACGAAGGACACTAGAATTAAAATTTTAAAGCCTCCTGTTAGGCCATCATCTACACGATATAGCCCTGAATTTTCCAATGCGCAGCTCTTTGCAAACGAGAGATATTGGCAAGGAAAAGCTGTCTTATACCTTTGCATTTTTCTCCCAAACGAAGGACACTAGAAAGAAAATTTTAAAGCCTTCTGTTAGGCCATCATCTACACGACATAGCCCTGAATTTTCCAATGCGCAGCTCTTTGCAAAAGAGAGATATTGGCAAGGAAAAGCTGTCTTGTACCATTGCATTTTTCTCCCAAACGAAGGTCACTAGAAAGAAAATTTTAAAGCCTCCTGTTAGGCCATCATCTACACGACATAGCCCTGAATTTTCCAATGCGCAGCTCTTTGCAAAAGAGAGATATTGGCAAGGAAAAGCTGTCTTGTACCATTGCATTTTTCTCCCAAACGAAGGACACTAGAAAGAAAATTTTAAAGCCTCCTGTTAGGCCATCATCTACACGACATAGCCCTGAATTTTCCAATGCGCAGCTCATTGCAAAAGAGAGATATTGGCAAGGAAAAGCTGTCTTGTACCATTGCATTTTTCTCCCAAACGAAGGACACTAGAAAGAAAATTTTAAAGCCTCCTGTTAGACCATCATCTACACGACATAGCCCTGAATTTTCCAATGCGCAGCTCTTTGCAAAAGAGAGATATTGGCAAGGAAAAGCTGTCTTGTACCTTTGCATTTTTCTCCCAAACGAAGGTCACTAGAAAGAAAATTTTAAAGCCTCCTGTTAGGCCATCATCTACACGACATAGCCCTGAATTTTCCAATGCGTAGCTCTTTGCAAAAGAGAGATATTGGCAAGGAAAAGCTGTCTTGTACCATTGCATTTTTCTCCCAAACGAAGGACACTAGAATTACAATTTTAAAGCCTCCTGTTAGGCCATCATCTACACGACATAGCCCTGAATTTTCCAATGCGCAGCTCTTTGCAAAAGAGAGATATTGGCAAGGAAAAGCTGTCTTGTACCATTGCATTTTTCTCCCAAACGAAGGTCACTAGAAAGAAAATTTTAAAGCCTCCTGTTAGGCCATCATCTACACGACATAGCCCTGAATTTTCCAATGCGCAGCTCTTTGCAAAAGAGAGATATTGGCAAGGAAAAGCTGTCTTGTACCATTGCATTTTTCTCCCAAACGAAGGACACTAGAAAGAAAATTTTAAAGCCTCCTGTTAGGCCATCATCTACACGACATAGCCCTGAATTTTCCAATGCGCAGCTCTTTGCAAAAGAGAGATATTGGCAAGGAAAAGCTGTCTTGAACCATTGCATTTTTCTCCCAAACGAAGGACACTAGAAAGAAAATTTTAAAGCCTCCTGTTAGACCATCATCTACACGACATAGCCCTGAATTTTCCAATGCGCAGCTCTTTGCAAAAGAGAGATATTGGCAAGGAAAAGCTGTCTTGTACCTTTGCATTTTTCTCCCAAACGAAGGTCACTAGAAAGAAAATTTTAAAGCCTCCTGTTAGGCCATCATCTACACGACATAGCCCTGAATTTTCCAATGCGTAGCTCTTTGCAAAAGAGAGATATTGGCAAGGAAAAGCTGTCTTGTACCTTTGCATTTTTCTCCCAAACGAAGGACACTAGAATTACAATTTTAAAGCCTCCTGTTAGGCCATCATCTACACGACATAGCCCTGAATTTTCCAATGCGCAGCTCTTTGCAAAAGAGAGATATTGGCAAGGAAAAGCTGTCTTGTACCATTGCATTTTTCTCCCAAACGAAGGACACTAGAAAGAAAATTTTAAAGCCTCCTGTTAGACCATCATCTACACGGCATAGCCATGAATTTTCCAATGCGCAGCTCTTTGCAAAAGAGAGATATTGGCAAGGAAAAGCTGTCTTGTACCTTTGCATTTTTCTCCCAAACGAAGGACACTAGAATTAAAATTTTAAAGCCTCCTGTTAGGCCATCATCTACACGATATAGCCCTGAATTTTCCAATGCGCAGCTCTTTGCAAACGAGAGATATTGGCAAGGAAAAGCTGTCTTATACCTTTGCATTTTTCTCCCAAACGAAGGACACTAGAAAGAAAATTTTAAAGCCTCCTGTTAGGCCATCATCTACACGACATAGCCCTGAATTTTCCAATGCGCAGCTCTTTGCAAAAGAGAGATATTGGCAAGGAAAAGCTGTATTGTACCATTGCATTTTTCTCCCAAACGAAGGACACTAGAAAGAAAATTTTAAAGCCTCCTGTTAGACCATCATCTACACGACATAGCCCTGAATTTTCCAATGCGCAGCTCTTTGCAAAAGAGAGATATTGGCAAGGAAAAGCTGTCTTGTACCATTGCATTTTTTTCCCAAACGAAGGACACTAGAAAGAAAATTTTAAAGCCTCCTGTTAGACCATCATCTACACGACATAGCCCTGAATTTTCCAATGCGCAGCTCTTTGCAAAAGAGAGATATTGGCAAGGAAAAGCTGTCTTGTACCATTGCATTTTTCTCCCAAACGAAGGACACTAGAAAGAAAATTTTAAAGCCTCCTGTTAGATCATCATCTACACGACATAGCCCTGAATTTTCCAATGCGCAGCTCTTTGCAAAAGAGAGATATTGGCAAGGAAAAGCTGTCTTGTACCATTGCATTTTTCTCCCAAACGAAGGACACTAGAATTAAAATTTTAAAGCCTCCTGTTAGGCCATCATCTACACGATATAGCCCTGAATTTTCCAATGCGCAGCTCTTTGCAAACGAGAGATATTGGCAAGGAAAAGCTGTCTTATACCTTTGCATTTTTCTCCCAAACGAAGGACACTAGAAAGAAAATTTTAAAGCCTCCTGTTAGGCCATCATCTACACGACATAGCCCTGAATTTTCCAATGCGCAGCTCTTTGCAAAAGAGAGATATTGGCAAGGAAAAGCTGTCTTGTACCATTGCATTTTTCTCCCAAACGAAGGACACTAGAAAGAAAATTTTAAAGCCTCCTGTTAGACCATCATCTACACGACATAGCCCTGAATTTTCCAATGCGCAACTCTTTGCAAAAGAGAGATATTGGCAAGGAAAAGCTGTCTTGTACCATTGCATTTTTCTCCCAAACGAAGGACACTAGAAAGAAAATTTTAAAGCCTCCTGTTAGACCATCATCTACACGGCATAGCCATGAATTTTCCAATGCGCAGCTCTTTGCAAAAGAGAGATATTGGCAAGGAAAAGCTGTCTTGTACCTTTGCATTTTTCTCCCAAACGAAGGACACTAGAATTAAAATTTTAAAGCCTCCTGTTAGGCCATCATCTACACGATATAGCCCTGAATTTTCCAATGCGCAGCTCTTTGCAAACGAGAGATATTGGCAAGGAAAAGCTGTCTTATACCTTTGCATTTTTCTCCCAAACGAAGGACACTAGAAAGAAAATTTTAAAGCCTCCTGTTAGGCCATCATCTACACGACATAGCCCTGAATTTTCCAATGCGCAGCTCTTTGCAAAAGAGAGATATTGGCAAGGAAAAGCTGTATTGTACCATTGCATTTTTCTCCCAAACGAAGGACACTAGAAAGAAAATTTTAAAGCCTCCTGTTAGACCATCATCTACACGACATAGCCCTGAATTTTCCAATGCGCAGCTCTTTGCAAAAGAGAGATATTGGCAAGGAAAAGCTGTCTTGTACCATTGCATTTTTTTCCCAAACGAAGGACACTAGAAAGAAAATTTTAAAGCCTCCTGTTAGACCATCATCTATACGACATAGCCCTGAATTTTCCAATGCGCAGCTCTTTGCAAAAGAGAGATATTGGCAAGGAAAAGCTGTCTTGTACCATTGCATTTTTCTCCCAAACGAAGGACACTAGAAAGAAAATTTTAAAGCCTCCTGTTAGATCATCATCTACACGACATAGCCCTGAATTTTCCAATGCGCAGCTCTTTGCAAAAGAGAGATATTGGCAAGGAAAAGCTGTCTTGTACCATTGCATTTTTCTCCCAAACGAAGGACACTAGAATTAAAATTTTAAAGCCTCCTGTTAGGCCATCATCTACACGATATAGCCCTGAATTTTCCAATGCGCAGCTCTTTGCAAACGAGAGATATTGGCAAGGAAAAGCTGTCTTATACCTTTGCATTTTTCTCCCAAACGAAGGACACTAGAAAGAAAATTTTAAAGCCTCCTGTTAGGCCATCATCTACACGACATAGCCCTGAATTTTCCAATGCGCAGCTCTTTGCAAAAGAGAGATATTGGCAAGGAAAAGCTGTCTTGTACCATTGCATTTTTCTCCCAAACGAAGGACACTAGAAAGAAAATTTTAAAGCCTCCTGTTAGACCATCATCTACACGACATAGCCCTGAATTTTCCAATGCGCAACTCTTTGCAAAAGAGAGATATTGGCAAGGAAAAGCTGTCTTGTACCATTGCATTTTTCTCCCAAACGAAGGACACTAGATATAAAATTTTAAAGCCTCCTGTTAGGCCATCATCTACACGACATAGCCCTGAATTTTCCAATGCGCAGCTCTTTGCAAAAGAGAGATATTGGCAAGGAAAAGCTGTCTTGTACCATTGCATTTTTCTCCCAAACGAAGGACACTAGAAAGAAAATTTTAAAGCCTCCTGTTAGACCATCATCTACACGACATAGCCCTGAATTTTCCAATGCGCAGCTCTTTGCAAAAGAGAGATATTGGCAAGGAAAACTGTATTGTACCATTGCATTTTTCTCCCAAACGAAGGACAATAGAAAGAAAATTTTAAAGCCTCCTGTTAGATCATCATCTACACGACATAGCCCTGAATTTTCCAATGCGCAGCTCTTTGCAAAAGAGAGATATTGGCAAGGAAAAGCTGTCTTGTACCATTGCATTTTTCTCCCAAACGAAGGACACTAGAATTAAAATTTTAAAGCCTCCTGTTAGGCCATCATCTACACGATATAGCCCTGAATTTTCCAATGCGCAGCTCTTTGCAAACGAGAGATATTGGCAAGGAAAAGCTGTCTTATACCTTTGCATTTTTCTCCCAAACGAAGGACACTAGAAAGAAAATTTTAAAGCCTCCTGTTAGGCCATCATCTACACGACATAGCCCTGAATTTTCCAATGCGCAGCTCTTTGCAAAAGAGAGATATTGGCAAGGAAAAGCTGTCTTGTACCATTGCATTTTTCTCCCAAACGAAGGACACTAGAAAGAAAATTTTAAAGCCTCCTGTTAGACCATCATCTACACGACATAGCCCTGAATTTTCCAATGCGCAACTCTTTGCAAAAGAGAGATATTGGCAAGGAAAAGCTGTCTTGTACCATTGCATTTTTCTCCCAAACGAAGGACACTAGAAATAAAATTTTAAAGCCTCCTGTTAGGCCATCATCTACACGACATAGCCCTGAATTTTCCAATGCGCAGCTCTTTGCAAAAGAGAGATATTGGCAAGGAAAAGCTGTCTTGTACCATTGCATTTTTCTCCCAAACGAAGGACACTAGAAAGAAAATTTTAAAGCCTCCTGTTAGACCATCATCTACACGGCATAGCCATGAATTTTCCAATGCGCAGCTCTTTGCAAAAGAGAGATATTGGCAAGGAAAAGCTGTCTTGTACCATTGCATTTTTCTCCCAAACGAAGGACACTAGAAATAAAATTTTAAAGCCTCCTGTTAGGCCATCATCTACACGACATAGCCCTGAATTTTCCAATGCGCAGCTCTTTGCAAAAGAGAGATATTGGCAAGGAAAAGCTGTCTTGTACCTTTGCATTTTTCTCCCAAACGAAGGACACTAGAATGAAAATTTTAAAGCCTCCTGTTAGACCATCATCTACACGGCATAGCCATGAATTTTCCAATGCGCAGCTCTTTGCAAAAGAGAGATATTGGCAAGGAAAAGCTGTCTTGCACCTTTGCATTTTTCTCCCAAACGAAGGACACTAGAAAGAAAATTTTAAAGCCTCCTGTTAGACCATCATCTACACGGCATAGCCATGAATTTTCCAATGCGCAGCTCTTTGCAAAAGAGAGATATTGGCAAGGAAAAGCTGTCTTGTACCATTGCATTTTTCTCCCAAACGAAGGACACTAGAAATAAAATTTTAAAGCCTCCTGTTAGGCCATCATCTACACGACATAGCCCTGAATTTTCCAATGCGCAGCTCTTTGCAAAAGAGAGATATTGGCAAGGAAAAGCTGTCTTGTACCTTTGCATTTTTCTCCCAAACGAAGGACACTAGAATGAAAATTTTAAAGCCTCCTGTTAGACCATCATCTACACGGCATAGCCATGAATTTTCCAATGCGCAGCTCTTTGCAAAAGAGAGATATTGGCAAGGAAAAGCTGTCTTGCACCTTTGCATTTTTCTCCCAAACGAAGGACACTAGAATTAAAATTTTAAAGACTCCTGTTAGGCCATCATCTACACGACATAGCCCTGAATTTTCCAATGCGCAGCTCTATGCAAAAGAGAGATATTGGCAAGGAAAAGCTGTCTTGTACCTTTGCATTTTTCTCCCAAACGAAGGTCACTAGAATTAAAATTTTAAAGCCTCCTGTTAGGCCATCATCTACACGACATAGCCCTGAATTTTCCAATGCGCAGCTCTATGCAAAAGAGAGATATTGGCAAGGAAAAGCTGTCTTGTACCTTTGCATTTTTCTCCCAAACGAAGGTCACTAGAATTAAAATTTTAAAGCCTCCTGTTAGGCCATCATCTACACGACATAGCCCTGAATTTTCCAATGCGTAGCTCTTTGCAAAAGAGAGATATTGGCAAGGAAAAGCTGTCTTGTACCATTGCATTTTTCTCCCAAACGAAGGACACTAGAAAGAAAATTTTAAAGCCTCCTGTTAGACCATCATCTACACGGCATAGCCATGAATTTTCCAATGCGCAGCTCTTTGCAAAAGAGAGATATTGGCAAGGAAAAGCTGTCTTGTACCTTTGCATTTTTCTCCCAAACGAAGGACACTAGAATTAAAATTTTAAAGCCTCCTGTTAGGCCATCATCTATACGATATAGCCCTGAATTTTCCAATGCGCAGCTCTTTGCAAAAGAGAGATATTGGCAAGGAAAAGCTGTCTTGTACCTTTGCATTTTTCTCCCAAACGAAGGACACTAGAAAGAAAATTTTAAAGCCTCCTGTTAGGCCATCATCTACACGACATAGCCCTGAATTTTCCAATGCGCAGCTCTTTGCAAAAGAGAGATATTGGCAAGGAAAACTGTATTGTACCATTGCATTTTTCTCCCAAACGAAGGACACTAGAAAGAAAATTTTAAAGCCTCCTGTTAGACCATCATCTACACGACATAGCCCTGAATTTTCCAATGCGCAGCTCTTTGCAAAAGAGAGATATTGGCAAGGAAAAGCTGTCTTGTACCATTGCATTTTTCTCCCAAACGTAGGACACTAGAATTAAAATTTTAAAGCCTCCTGTTAGGCCATCATCTACACGATATAGCCCTGAATTTTCCAATGCGCAGCTCTTTGCAAACGAGAGATATTGGCAAGGAAAAGCTGTCTTATACCTTTGCATTTTTCTCCCAAACGAAGGACACTAGAAAGAAAATTTTAAAGCCTCCTGTTAGGCCATCATCTACACGACATAGCCCTGAATTTTCCAATGCGCAGCTCTTTGCAAAAGAGAGATATTGGCAAGGAAAAGCTGTCTTGTACCATTGCATTTTTCTCCCAAACGAAGGACACTAGAAAGAAAATTTTAAAGCCTCCTGTTAGGCCATCATCTACACGACATAGCCCTGAATTTTCCAATGCGCAGCTCTTTGCAAAAGAGAGATATTGGCAAGGAAAAGCTGTCTTGTACCATTGCATTTTTCTCCCAAACGAAGGACACTAGAAAGAAAATTTTAAAGCCTCCTGTTAGACCATCATCTACACGACATAGCCCTGAATTTTCCAATGCGCAACTCTTTGCAAAAGAGAGATATTGGCAAGGAAAAGCTGTCTTGTACCATTGCATTTTTCTCCCAAACGAAGGACACTAGAAATAAAATTTTAAAGCCTCCTGTTAGACCATCATCTACACGGCATAGCCATGAATTTTCCAATGCGCAGCTCTTTGCAAAAGAGAGATATTGGCAAGGAAAAGCTGTCTTGTACCTTTGCATTTTTCTCCCAAACGAAGGACACTAGAATTAAAATTTTAAAGCCTCCTGTTAGGCCATCATCTATACGATATAGCCCTGAATTTTCCAATGCGCAGCTCTTTGCAAAAGAGAGATATTGGCAAGGAAAAGCTGTCTTGTACCTTTGCATTTTTCTCCCAAACGAAGGACACTAGAAAGAAAATTTTAAAGCCTCCTGTTAGGCCATCATCTACACGACATAGCCCTGAATTTTCCAATGCGCAGCTCTTTGCAAAAGAGAGATATTGGCAAGGAAAACTGTATTGTACCATTGCATTTTTCTCCCAAACGAAGGACACTAGAAAGAAAATTTTAAAGCCTCCTGTTAGACCATCATCTACACGACATAGCCCTGAATTTTCCAATGCGCAGCTCTTTGCAAAAGAGAGATATTGGCAAGGAAAAGCTGTCTTGTACCATTGCATTTTTCTCCCAAACGTAGGACACTAGAATTAAAATTTTAAAGCCTCCTGTTAGGCCATCATCTACACGATATAGCCCTGAATTTTCCAATGCGCAGCTCTTTGCAAACGAGAGATATTGGCAAGGAAAAGCTGTCTTATACCTTTGCATTTTTCTCCCAAACGAAGGACACTAGAAAGAAAATTTTAAAGCCTCCTGTTAGGCCATCATCTACACGACATAGCCCTGAATTTTCCAATGCGCAGCTCTTTGCAAAAGAGAGATATTGGCAAGGAAAAGCTGTCTTGTACCATTGCATTTTTCTCCCAAACGAAGGACACTAGAAAGAAAATTTTAAAGCCTCCTGTTAGGCCATCATCTACACGACATAGCCCTGAATTTTCCAATGCGCAGCTCTTTGCAAAAGAGAGATATTGGCAAGGAAAAGCTGTCTTGTACCATTGCATTTTTCTCCCAAACGAAGGACACTAGAAAGAAAATTTTAAAGCCTCCTGTTAGACCATCATCTACACGACATAGCCCTGAATTTTCCAATGCGCAACTCTTTGCAAAAGAGAGATATTGGCAAGGAAAAGCTGTCTTGTACCATTGCATTTTTCTCCCAAACGAAGGACACTAGAAATAAAATTTTAAAGCCTCCTGTTAGGCCATCATCTACACGACATAGCCCTGAATTTTCCAATGCGCAGCTCTTTGCAAAAGAGAGATATTGGCAAGGAAAAGCTGTCTTGTACCTTTGCATTTTTCTCCCAAACGAAGGTCACTAGAAAGAAAATTTTAAAGCCTCCTGTTAGGCCATCATCTACACGACATAGCCCTGAATTTTCCAATGCGCAGCTCTTTGCAAAAGAGAGATATTGGCAAGGAAAAGCTGTCTTGTACCATTGCATTTTTCTCCCAAACGAAGGACACTAGAAAGAAAATTTTAAAGCCTCCTGTTAGGCCATCATCTACACGACATAGCCCTGAATTTTCCAATGCGCAGCTCTTTGCAAAAGAGAGATATTGGCAAGGAAAAGCTGTCTTGTACCTTTGCATTTTTCTCCCAAACGAAGGACACTAGAAATAAAATTTTAAAGCCTCCTGTTAGACCATCATCTACACGGCATAGCCATGAATTTTCCAATGCGCAGCTCTTTGCAAAAGAGAGATATTGGCAAGGAAAAGCTGTCTTGTACCTTTGCATTTTTCTCCCAAACGAAGGACACTAGAATTAAAATTTTAAAGCCTCCTGTTAGGCCATCATCTATACGATATAGCCCTGAATTTTCCAATGCGCAGCTCTTTGCAAAAGAGAGATATTGGCAAGGAAAAGCTGTCTTGTACCTTTGCATTTTTCTCCCAAACGAAGGACACTAGAAAGAAAATTTTAAAGCCTCCTGTTAGGCCATCATCTACACGACATAGCCCTGAATTTTCCAATGCGCAGCTCTTTGCAAAAGAGAGATATTGGCAAGGAAAACTGTATTGTACCATTGCATTTTTCTCCCAAACGAAGGACACTAGAAAGAAAATTTTAAAGCCTCCTGTTAGACCATCATCTACACGACATAGCCCTGAATTTTCCAATGCGCAGCTCTTTGCAAAAGAGAGATATTGGCAAGGAAAAGCTGTCTTGTACCATTGCATTTTTCTCCCAAACGTAGGACACTAGAATTAAAATTTTAAAGCCTCCTGTTAGGCCATCATCTACACGATATAGCCCTGAATTTTCCAATGCGCAGCTCTTTGCAAACGAGAGATATTGGCAAGGAAAAGCTGTCTTATACCTTTGCATTTTTCTCCCAAACGAAGGACACTAGAAAGAAAATTTTAAAGCCTCCTGTTAGGCCATCATCTACACGACATAGCCCTGAATTTTCCAATGCGCAGCTCTTTGCAAAAGAGAGATATTGGCAAGGAAAAGCTGTCTTGTACCATTGCATTTTTCTCCCAAACGAAGGACACTAGAAAGAAAATTTTAAAGCCTCCTGTTAGGCCATCATCTACACGACATAGCCCTGAATTTTCCAATGCGCAGCTCTTTGCAAAAGAGAGATATTGGCAAGGAAAAGCTGTCTTGTACCATTGCATTTTTCTCCCAAACGAAGGACACTAGAAAGAAAATTTTAAAGCCTCCTGTTAGACCATCATCTACACGACATAGCCCTGAATTTTCCAATGCGCAACTCTTTGCAAAAGAGAGATATTGGCAAGGAAAAGCTGTCTTGTACCATTGCATTTTTCTCCCAAACGAAGGACACTAGAAATAAAATTTTAAAGCCTCCTGTTAGGCCATCATCTACACGACATAGCCCTGAATTTTCCAATGCGCAGCTCTTTGCAAAAGAGAGATATTGGCAAGGAAAAGCTGTCTTGTACCTTTGCATTTTTCTCCCAAACGAAGGTCACTAGAAAGAAAATTTTAAAGCCTCCTGTTAGGCCATCATCTACACGACATAGCCCTGAATTTTCCAATGCGCAGCTCTTTGCAAAAGAGAGATATTGGCAAGGAAAAGCTGTCTTGTACCATTGCATTTTTCTCCCAAACGAAGGACACTAGAAAGAAAATTTTAAAGCCTCCTGTTAGGCCATCATCTACACGACATAGCCCTGAATTTTCCAATGCGCAGCTCTTTGCAAAAGAGAGATATTGGCAAGGAAAAGCTGTCTTGTACCTTTGCATTTTTCTCCCAAACGAAGGTCACTAGAAAGAAAATTTTAAAGCCTCCTGTTAGGCCATCATCTACACGACATAGCCCTGAATTTTCCAATGCGTAGCTCTTTGCAAAAGAGAGATATTGGCAAGGAAAAGCTGTCTTGTACCTTTGCATTTTTCTCCCAAACGAAGGACACTAGAATTACAATTTTAAAGCCTCCTGTTAGGCCATCATCTACACGACATAGCCCTGAATTTTCCAATGCGCAGCTCTTTGCAAAAGAGAGATATTGGCAAGGAAAAGCTGTCTTGTACCATTGCATTTTTCTCCCAAACGAAGGACACTAGAAAGAAAATTTTAAAGCCTCCTGTTAGACCATCATCTACACGGCATAGCCATGAATTTTCCAATGCGCAGCTCTTTGCAAAAGAGAGATATTGGCAAGGAAAAGCTGTCTTGTACCATTGCATTTTTCTCCCAAACGAAGGACACTAGAAATAAAATTTTAAAGCCTCCTGTTAGGCCATCATCTACACGACATAGCCCTGAATTTTCCAATGCGCAGCTCTTTGCAAAAGAGAGATATTGGCAAGGAAAAGCTGTCTTGTACCTTTGCATTTTTCTCCCAAACGAAGGACACTAGAATGAAAATTTTAAAGCCTCCTGTTAGACCATCATCTACACGGCATAGCCATGAATTTTCCAATGCGCAGCTCTTTGCAAAAGAGAGATATTGGCAAGGAAAAGCTGTCTTGCACCTTTGCATTTTTCTCCCAAACGAAGGACACTAGAAAGAAAATTTTAAAGCCTCCTGTTAGACCATCATCTACACGGCATAGCCATGAATTTTCCAATGCGCAGCTCTTTGCAAAAGAGAGATATTGGCAAGGAAAAGCTGTCTTGTACCATTGCATTTTTCTCCCAAACGAAGGACACTAGAAATAAAATTTTAAAGCCTCCTGTTAGGCCATCATCTACACGACATAGCCCTGAATTTTCCAATGCGCAGCTCTTTGCAAAAGAGAGATATTGGCAAGGAAAAGCTGTCTTGTACCTTTGCATTTTTCTCCCAAACGAAGGACACTAGAATGAAAATTTTAAAGCCTCCTGTTAGACCATCATCTACACGGCATAGCCATGAATTTTCCAATGCGCAGCTCTTTGCAAAAGAGAGATATTGGCAAGGAAAAGCTGTCTTGCACCTTTGCATTTTTCTCCCAAACGAAGGACACTAGAATTAAAATTTTAAAGACTCCTGTTAGGCCATCATCTACACGACATAGCCCTGAATTTTCCAATGCGCAGCTCTATGCAAAAGAGAGATATTGGCAAGGAAAAGCTGTCTTGTACCTTTGCATTTTTCTCCCAAACGAAGGTCACTAGAATTAAAATTTTAAAGCCTCCTGTTAGGCCATCATCTACACGACATAGCCCTGAATTTTCCAATGCGCAGCTCTATGCAAAAGAGAGATATTGGCAAGGAAAAGCTGTCTTGTACCTTTGCATTTTTCTCCCAAACGAAGGTCACTAGAATTAAAATTTTAAAGCCTCCTGTTAGGCCATCATCTACACGACATAGCCCTGAATTTTCCAATGCGTAGCTCTTTGCAAAAGAGAGATATTGGCAAGGAAAAGCTGTCTTGTACCATTGCATTTTTCTCCCAAACGAAGGACACTAGAAAGAAAATTTTAAAGCCTCCTGTTAGACCATCATCTACACGGCATAGCCATGAATTTTCCAATGCGCAGCTCTTTGCAAAAGAGAGATATTGGCAAGGAAAAGCTGTCTTGTACCTTTGCATTTTTCTCCCAAACGAAGGACACTAGAATTAAAATTTTAAAGCCTCCTGTTAGGCCATCATCTATACGATATAGCCCTGAATTTTCCAATGCGCAGCTCTTTGCAAAAGAGAGATATTGGCAAGGAAAAGCTGTCTTGTACCTTTGCATTTTTCTCCCAAACGAAGGACACTAGAAAGAAAATTTTAAAGCCTCCTGTTAGGCCATCATCTACACGACATAGCCCTGAATTTTCCAATGCGCAGCTCTTTGCAAAAGAGAGATATTGGCAAGGAAAACTGTATTGTACCATTGCATTTTTCTCCCAAACGAAGGACACTAGAAAGAAAATTTTAAAGCCTCCTGTTAGACCATCATCTACACGACATAGCCCTGAATTTTCCAATGCGCAGCTCTTTGCAAAAGAGAGATATTGGCAAGGAAAAGCTGTCTTGTACCATTGCATTTTTCTCCCAAACGTAGGACACTAGAATTAAAATTTTAAAGCCTCCTGTTAGGCCATCATCTACACGATATAGCCCTGAATTTTCCAATGCGCAGCTCTTTGCAAACGAGAGATATTGGCAAGGAAAAGCTGTCTTATACCTTTGCATTTTTCTCCCAAACGAAGGACACTAGAAAGAAAATTTTAAAGCCTCCTGTTAGGCCATCATCTACACGACATAGCCCTGAATTTTCCAATGCGCAGCTCTTTGCAAAAGAGAGATATTGGCAAGGAAAAGCTGTCTTGTACCATTGCATTTTTCTCCCAAACGAAGGACACTAGAAAGAAAATTTTAAAGCCTCCTGTTAGGCCATCATCTACACGACATAGCCCTGAATTTTCCAATGCGCAGCTCTTTGCAAAAGAGAGATATTGGCAAGGAAAAGCTGTCTTGTACCATTGCATTTTTCTCCCAAACGAAGGACACTAGAAAGAAAATTTTAAAGCCTCCTGTTAGACCATCATCTACACGACATAGCCCTGAATTTTCCAATGCGCAACTCTTTGCAAAAGAGAGATATTGGCAAGGAAAAGCTGTCTTGTACCATTGCATTTTTCTCCCAAACGAAGGACACTAGAAATAAAATTTTAAAGCCTCCTGTTAGACCATCATCTACACGGCATAGCCATGAATTTTCCAATGCGCAGCTCTTTGCAAAAGAGAGATATTGGCAAGGAAAAGCTGTCTTGTACCTTTGCATTTTTCTCCCAAACGAAGGACACTAGAATTAAAATTTTAAAGCCTCCTGTTAGGCCATCATCTATACGATATAGCCCTGAATTTTCCAATGCGCAGCTCTTTGCAAAAGAGAGATATTGGCAAGGAAAAGCTGTCTTGTACCTTTGCATTTTTCTCCCAAACGAAGGACACTAGAAAGAAAATTTTAAAGCCTCCTGTTAGGCCATCATCTACACGACATAGCCCTGAATTTTCCAATGCGCAGCTCTTTGCAAAAGAGAGATATTGGCAAGGAAAACTGTATTGTACCATTGCATTTTTCTCCCAAACGAAGGACACTAGAAAGAAAATTTTAAAGCCTCCTGTTAGACCATCATCTACACGACATAGCCCTGAATTTTCCAATGCGCAGCTCTTTGCAAAAGAGAGATATTGGCAAGGAAAAGCTGTCTTGTACCATTGCATTTTTCTCCCAAACGTAGGACACTAGAATTAAAATTTTAAAGCCTCCTGTTAGGCCATCATCTACACGATATAGCCCTGAATTTTCCAATGCGCAGCTCTTTGCAAACGAGAGATATTGGCAAGGAAAAGCTGTCTTATACCTTTGCATTTTTCTCCCAAACGAAGGACACTAGAAATAAAATTTTAAAGCCTCCTGTTAGGCCATCATCTACACGACATAGCCCTGAATTTTCCAATGCGCAGCTCTTTGCAAAAGAGAGATATTGGCAAGGAAAAGCTGTCTTGTACCTTTGCATTTTTCTCCCAAACGAAGGTCACTAGAAAGAAAATTTTAAAGCCTCCTGTTAGGCCATCATCTACACGACATAGCCCTGAATTTTCCAATGCGCAGCTCTTTGCAAAAGAGAGATATTGGCAAGGAAAAGCTGTCTTGTACCATTGCATTTTTCTCCCAAACGAAGGACACTAGAAAGAAAATTTTAAAGCCTCCTGTTAGGCCATCATCTACACGACATAGCCCTGAATTTTCCAATGCGCAGCTCTTTGCAAAAGAGAGATATTGGCAAGGAAAAGCTGTCTTGTACCTTTGCATTTTTCTCCCAAACGAAGGACACTAGAAATAAAATTTTAAAGCCTCCTGTTAGACCATCATCTACACGGCATAGCCATGAATTTTCCAATGCGCAGCTCTTTGCAAAAGAGAGATATTGGCAAGGAAAAGCTGTCTTGTACCTTTGCATTTTTCTCCCAAACGAAGGACACTAGAATTAAAATTTTAAAGCCTCCTGTTAGGCCATCATCTATACGATATAGCCCTGAATTTTCCAATGCGCAGCTCTTTGCAAAAGAGAGATATTGGCAAGGAAAAGCTGTCTTGTACCTTTGCATTTTTCTCCCAAACGAAGGACACTAGAAAGAAAATTTTAAAGCCTCCTGTTAGACCATCATCTACACGACATAGCCCTGAATTTTCCAATGCGCAGCTCTTTGCAAAAGAGAGATATTGGCAAGGAAAAGCTGTCTTGTACCATTGCATTTTTCTCCCAAACGTAGGACACTAGAATTAAAATTTTAAAGCCTCCTGTTAGGCCATCATCTACACGATATAGCCCTGAATTTTCCAATGCGCAGCTCTTTGCAAACGAGAGATATTGGCAAGGAAAAGCTGTCTTATACCTTTGCATTTTTCTCCCAAACGAAGGACACTAGAAAGAAAATTTTAAAGCCTCCTGTTAGGCCATCATCTACACGACATAGCCCTGAATTTTCCAATGCGCAGCTCTTTGCAAAAGAGAGATATTGGCAAGGAAAAGCTGTCTTGTACCATTGCATTTTTCTCCCAAACGAAGGACACTAGAAAGAAAATTTTAAAGCCTCCTGTTAGGCCATCATCTACACGACATAGCCCTGAATTTTCCAATGCGCAGCTCTTTGCAAAAGAGAGATATTGGCAAGGAAAAGCTGTCTTGTACCATTGCATTTTTCTCCCAAACGAAGGACACTAGAAAGAAAATTTTAAAGCCTCCTGTTAGACCATCATCTACACGACATAGCCCTGAATTTTCCAATGCGCAACTCTTTGCAAAAGAGAGATATTGGCAAGGAAAAGCTGTCTTGTACCATTGCATTTTTCTCCCAAACGAAGGACACTAGAAATAAAATTTTAAAGCCTCCTGTTAGGCCATCATCTACACGACATAGCCCTGAATTTTCCAATGCGCAGCTCTTTGCAAAAGAGAGATATTGGCAAGGAAAAGCTGTCTTGTACCTTTGCATTTTTCTCCCAAACGAAGGTCACTAGAAAGAAAATTTTAAAGCCTCCTGTTAGGCCATCATCTACACGACATAGCCCTGAATTTTCCAATGCGCAGCTCTTTGCAAAAGAGAGATATTGGCAAGGAAAAGCTGTCTTGTACCATTGCATTTTTCTCCCAAACGAAGGACACTAGAAAGAAAATTTTAAAGCCTCCTGTTAGGCCATCATCTACACGACATAGCCCTGAATTTTCCAATGCGCAGCTCTTTGCAAAAGAGAGATATTGGCAAGGAAAAGCTGTCTTGTACCTTTGCATTTTTCTCCCAAACGAAGGTCACTAGAAAGAAAATTTTAAAGCCTCCTGTTAGGCCATCATCTACACGACATAGCCCTGAATTTTCCAATGCGTAGCTCTTTGCAAAAGAGAGATATTGGCAAGGAAAAGCTGTCTTGTACCTTTGCATTTTTCTCCCAAACGAAGGACACTAGAATTACAATTTTAAAGCCTCCTGTTAGGCCATCATCTACACGACATAGCCCTGAATTTTCCAATGCGCAGCTCTTTGCAAAAGAGAGATATTGGCAAGGAAAAGCTGTCTTGTACCATTGCATTTTTCTCCCAAACGAAGGACACTAGAAAGAAAATTTTAAAGCCTCCTGTTAGACCATCATCTACACGGCATAGCCATGAATTTTCCAATGCGCAGCTCTTTGCAAAAGAGAGATATTGGCAAGGAAAAGCTGTCTTGTACCATTGCATTTTTCTCCCAAACGAAGGACACTAGAAATAAAATTTTAAAGCCTCCTGTTAGGCCATCATCTACACGACATAGCCCTGAATTTTCCAATGCGCAGCTCTTTGCAAAAGAGAGATATTGGCAAGGAAAAGCTGTCTTGTACCTTTGCATTTTTCTCCCAAACGAAGGACACTAGAATGAAAATTTTAAAGCCTCCTGTTAGACCATCATCTACACGGCATAGCCATGAATTTTCCAATGCGCAGCTCTTTGCAAAAGAGAGATATTGGCAAGGAAAAGCTGTCTTGCACCTTTGCATTTTTCTCCCAAACGAAGGACACTAGAAAGAAAATTTTAAAGCCTCCTGTTAGACCATCATCTACACGGCATAGCCATGAATTTTCCAATGCGCAGCTCTTTGCAAAAGAGAGATATTGGCAAGGAAAAGCTGTCTTGTACCATTGCATTTTTCTCCCAAACGAAGGACACTAGAAATAAAATTTTAAAGCCTCCTGTTAGGCCATCATCTACACGACATAGCCCTGAATTTTCCAATGCGCAGCTCTTTGCAAAAGAGAGATATTGGCAAGGAAAAGCTGTCTTGTACCTTTGCATTTTTCTCCCAAACGAAGGACACTAGAATGAAAATTTTAAAGCCTCCTGTTAGACCATCATCTACACGGCATAGCCATGAATTTTCCAATGCGCAGCTCTTTGCAAAAGAGAGATATTGGCAAGGAAAAGCTGTCTTGCACCTTTGCATTTTTCTCCCAAACGAAGGACACTAGAATTAAAATTTTAAAGACTCCTGTTAGGCCATCATCTACACGACATAGCCCTGAATTTTCCAATGCGCAGCTCTATGCAAAAGAGAGATATTGGCAAGGAAAAGCTGTCTTGTACCTTTGCATTTTTCTCCCAAACGAAGGTCACTAGAATTAAAATTTTAAAGCCTCCTGTTAGGCCATCATCTACACGACATAGCCCTGAATTTTCCAATGCGCAGCTCTATGCAAAAGAGAGATATTGGCAAGGAAAAGCTGTCTTGTACCTTTGCATTTTTCTCCCAAACGAAGGTCACTAGAATTAAAATTTTAAAGCCTCCTGTTAGGCCATCATCTACACGACATAGCCCTGAATTTTCCAATGCGTAGCTCTTTGCAAAAGAGAGATATTGGCAAGGAAAAGCTGTCTTGTACCATTGCATTTTTCTCCCAAACGAAGGACACTAGAAAGAAAATTTTAAAGCCTCCTGTTAGACCATCATCTACACGGCATAGCCATGAATTTTCCAATGCGCAGCTCTTTGCAAAAGAGAGATATTGGCAAGGAAAAGCTGTCTTGTACCTTTGCATTTTTCTCCCAAACGAAGGACACTAGAATTAAAATTTTAAAGCCTCCTGTTAGGCCATCATCTATACGATATAGCCCTGAATTTTCCAATGCGCAGCTCTTTGCAAAAGAGAGATATTGGCAAGGAAAAGCTGTCTTGTACCTTTGCATTTTTCTCCCAAACGAAGGACACTAGAAAGAAAATTTTAAAGCCTCCTGTTAGGCCATCATCTACACGACATAGCCCTGAATTTTCCAATGCGCAGCTCTTTGCAAAAGAGAGATATTGGCAAGGAAAACTGTATTGTACCATTGCATTTTTCTCCCAAACGAAGGACACTAGAAAGAAAATTTTAAAGCCTCCTGTTAGACCATCATCTACACGACATAGCCCTGAATTTTCCAATGCGCAGCTCTTTGCAAAAGAGAGATATTGGCAAGGAAAAGCTGTCTTGTACCATTGCATTTTTCTCCCAAACGTAGGACACTAGAATTAAAATTTTAAAGCCTCCTGTTAGGCCATCATCTACACGATATAGCCCTGAATTTTCCAATGCGCAGCTCTTTGCAAACGAGAGATATTGGCAAGGAAAAGCTGTCTTATACCTTTGCATTTTTCTCCCAAACGAAGGACACTAGAAAGAAAATTTTAAAGCCTCCTGTTAGGCCATCATCTACACGACATAGCCCTGAATTTTCCAATGCGCAGCTCTTTGCAAAAGAGAGATATTGGCAAGGAAAAGCTGTCTTGTACCATTGCATTTTTCTCCCAAACGAAGGACACTAGAAAGAAAATTTTAAAGCCTCCTGTTAGGCCATCATCTACACGACATAGCCCTGAATTTTCCAATGCGCAGCTCTTTGCAAAAGAGAGATATTGGCAAGGAAAAGCTGTCTTGTACCATTGCATTTTTCTCCCAAACGAAGGACACTAGAAAGAAAATTTTAAAGCCTCCTGTTAGACCATCATCTACACGACATAGCCCTGAATTTTCCAATGCGCAACTCTTTGCAAAAGAGAGATATTGGCAAGGAAAAGCTGTCTTGTACCATTGCATTTTTCTCCCAAACGAAGGACACTAGAAATAAAATTTTAAAGCCTCCTGTTAGACCATCATCTACACGGCATAGCCATGAATTTTCCAATGCGCAGCTCTTTGCAAAAGAGAGATATTGGCAAGGAAAAGCTGTCTTGTACCTTTGCATTTTTCTCCCAAACGAAGGACACTAGAATTAAAATTTTAAAGCCTCCTGTTAGGCCATCATCTATACGATATAGCCCTGAATTTTCCAATGCGCAGCTCTTTGCAAAAGAGAGATATTGGCAAGGAAAAGCTGTCTTGTACCTTTGCATTTTTCTCCCAAACGAAGGACACTAGAAAGAAAATTTTAAAGCCTCCTGTTAGGCCATCATCTACACGACATAGCCCTGAATTTTCCAATGCGCAGCTCTTTGCAAAAGAGAGATATTGGCAAGGAAAACTGTATTGTACCATTGCATTTTTCTCCCAAACGAAGGACACTAGAAAGAAAATTTTAAAGCCTCCTGTTAGACCATCATCTACACGACATAGCCCTGAATTTTCCAATGCGCAGCTCTTTGCAAAAGAGAGATATTGGCAAGGAAAAGCTGTCTTGTACCATTGCATTTTTCTCCCAAACGTAGGACACTAGAATTAAAATTTTAAAGCCTCCTGTTAGGCCATCATCTACACGATATAGCCCTGAATTTTCCAATGCGCAGCTCTTTGCAAACGAGAGATATTGGCAAGGAAAAGCTGTCTTATACCTTTGCATTTTTCTCCCAAACGAAGGACACTAGAAAGAAAATTTTAAAGCCTCCTGTTAGGCCATCATCTACACGACATAGCCCTGAATTTTCCAATGCGCAGCTCTTTGCAAAAGAGAGATATTGGCAAGGAAAAGCTGTCTTGTACCATTGCATTTTTCTCCCAAACGAAGGACACTAGAAAGAAAATTTTAAAGCCTCCTGTTAGGCCATCATCTACACGACATAGCCCTGAATTTTCCAATGCGCAGCTCTTTGCAAAAGAGAGATATTGGCAAGGAAAAGCTGTCTTGTACCATTGCATTTTTCTCCCAAACGAAGGACACTAGAAAGAAAATTTTAAAGCCTCCTGTTAGACCATCATCTACACGACATAGCCCTGAATTTTCCAATGCGCAACTCTTTGCAAAAGAGAGATATTGGCAAGGAAAAGCTGTCTTGTACCATTGCATTTTTCTCCCAAACGAAGGACACTAGAAATAAAATTTTAAAGCCTCCTGTTAGGCCATCATCTACACGACATAGCCCTGAATTTTCCAATGCGCAGCTCTTTGCAAAAGAGAGATATTGGCAAGGAAAAGCTGTCTTGTACCTTTGCATTTTTCTCCCAAACGAAGGTCACTAGAAAGAAAATTTTAAAGCCTCCTGTTAGGCCATCATCTACACGACATAGCCCTGAATTTTCCAATGCGCAGCTCTTTGCAAAAGAGAGATATTGGCAAGGAAAAGCTGTCTTGTACCATTGCATTTTTCTCCCAAACGAAGGACACTAGAAAGAAAATTTTAAAGCCTCCTGTTAGGCCATCATCTACACGACATAGCCCTGAATTTTCCAATGCGCAGCTCTTTGCAAAAGAGAGATATTGGCAAGGAAAAGCTGTCTTGTACCTTTGCATTTTTCTCCCAAACGAAGGTCACTAGAAAGAAAATTTTAAAGCCTCCTGTTAGGCCATCATCTACACGACATAGCCCTGAATTTTCCAATGCGTAGCTCTTTGCAAAAGAGAGATATTGGCAAGGAAAAGCTGTCTTGTACCTTTGCATTTTTCTCCCAAACGAAGGACACTAGAATTACAATTTTAAAGCCTCCTGTTAGGCCATCATCTACACGACATAGCCCTGAATTTTCCAATGCGCAGCTCTTTGCAAAAGAGAGATATTGGCAAGGAAAAGCTGTCTTGTACCATTGCATTTTTCTCCCAAACGAAGGACACTAGAAAGAAAATTTTAAAGCCTCCTGTTAGACCATCATCTACACGGCATAGCCATGAATTTTCCAATGCGCAGCTCTTTGCAAAAGAGAGATATTGGCAAGGAAAAGCTGTCTTGTACCTTTGCATTTTTCTCCCAAACGAAGGACACTAGAAAGAAAATTTTAAAGCCTCCTGTTAGGCCATCAACTACACGACATAGCCCTGAATTTTCCAATGCGCAGCTCTTTGCAAAAAAGAGATATTGGCAAGGAAAAGCTGTATTGTACCATTGCATTTTTCTCCCAAACGAAGGACACTAGAAAGAAAATTTTAAAGCCTCCTGTTAGACCATCATCTACACGACATAGCCCTGAATTTTCCAATGCGCAGCTCTTTGCAAAAGAGAGATATTGGCAAGGAAAAGCTGTCTTGTACCATTGCATTTTTCTCCCAAACGAAGGACACTAGAATTAAAATTTTAAAGCCTCCTGTTAGGCCATCATCTACACGATATAGCCCTGAATTTTCCAATGCGCAGCTCTTTGCAAACGAGAGATATTGGCAAGGAAAAGCTGTCTTATACCTTTGCATTTTTCTCCCAAACGAAGGACACTAGAAAGAAAATTTTAAAGCCTTCTGTTAGGCCATCATCTACACGACATAGCCCTGAATTTTCCAATGCGCAGCTCTTTGCAAAAGAGAGATATTGGCAAGGAAAAGCTGTCTTGTACCATTGCATTTTTCTCCCAAACGAAGGTCACTAGAAAGAAAATTTTAAAGCCTCCTGTTAGGCCATCATCTACACGACATAGCCCTGAATTTTCCAATGCGCAGCTCTTTGCAAAAGAGAGATATTGGCAAGGAAAAGCTGTCTTGTACCATTGCATTTTTCTCCCAAACGAAGGACACTAGAAAGAAAATTTTAAAGCCTCCTGTTAGGCCATCATCTACACGACATAGCCCTGAATTTTCCAATGCGCAGCTCATTGCAAAAGAGAGATATTGGCAAGGAAAAGCTGTCTTGTACCATTGCATTTTTCTCCCAAACGAAGGACACTAGAAAGAAAATTTTAAAGCCTCCTGTTAGACCATCATCTACACGACATAGCCCTGAATTTTCCAATGCGCAGCTCTTTGCAAAAGAGAGATATTGGCAAGGAAAAGCTGTCTTGTACCTTTGCATTTTTCTCCCAAACGAAGGTCACTAGAAAGAAAATTTTAAAGCCTCCTGTTAGGCCATCATCTACACGACATAGCCCTGAATTTTCCAATGCGTAGCTCTTTGCAAAAGAGAGATATTGGCAAGGAAAAGCTGTCTTGTACCATTGCATTTTTCTCCCAAACGAAGGACACTAGAATTACAATTTTAAAGCCTCCTGTTAGGCCATCATCTACACGACATAGCCCTGAATTTTCCAATGCGCAGCTCTTTGCAAAAGAGAGATATTGGCAAGGAAAAGCTGTCTTGTACCATTGCATTTTTCTCCCAAACGAAGGTCACTAGAAAGAAAATTTTAAAGCCTCCTGTTAGGCCATCATCTACACGACATAGCCCTGAATTTTCCAATGCGCAGCTCTTTGCAAAAGAGAGATATTGGCAAGGAAAAGCTGTCTTGTACCATTGCATTTTTCTCCCAAACGAAGGACACTAGAAAGAAAATTTTAAAGCCTCCTGTTAGGCCATCATCTACACGACATAGCCCTGAATTTTCCAATGCGCAGCTCTTTGCAAAAGAGAGATATTGGCAAGGAAAAGCTGTCTTGTACCATTGCATTTTTCTCCCAAACGAAGGACACTAGAAAGAAAATTTTAAAGCCTCCTGTTAGACCATCATCTACACGACATAGCCCTGAATTTTCCAATGCGCAGCTCTTTGCAAAAGAGAGATATTGGCAAGGAAAAGCTGTCTTGTACCTTTGCATTTTTCTCCCAAACGAAGGTCACTAGAAAGAAAATTTTAAAGCCTCCTGTTAGGCCATCATCTACACGACATAGCCCTGAATTTTCCAATGCGTAGCTCTTTGCAAAAGAGAGATATTGGCAAGGAAAAGCTGTCTTGTACCTTTGCATTTTTCTCCCAAACGAAGGACACTAGAATTACAATTTTAAAGCCTCCTGTTAGGCCATCATCTACACGACATAGCCCTGAATTTTCCAATGCGCAGCTCTTTGCAAAAGAGAGATATTGGCAAGGAAAAGCTGTCTTGTACCATTGCATTTTTCTCCCAAACGAAGGACACTAGAAAGAAAATTTTAAAGCCTCCTGTTAGACCATCATCTACACGGCATAGCCATGAATTTTCCAATGCGCAGCTCTTTGCAAAAGAGAGATATTGGCAAGGAAAAGCTGTCTTGTACCTTTGCATTTTTCTCCCAAACGAAGGACACTAGAATTAAAATTTTAAAGCCTCCTGTTAGGCCATCATCTACACGATATAGCCCTGAATTTTCCAATGCGCAGCTCTTTGCAAACGAGAGATATTGGCAAGGAAAAGCTGTCTTATACCTTTGCATTTTTCTCCCAAACGAAGGACACTAGAAAGAAAATTTTAAAGCCTCCTGTTAGGCCATCATCTACACGACATAGCCCTGAATTTTCCAATGCGCAGCTCTTTGCAAAAGAGAGATATTGGCAAGGAAAAGCTGTATTGTACCATTGCATTTTTCTCCCAAACGAAGGACACTAGAAAGAAAATTTTAAAGCCTCCTGTTAGACCATCATCTACACGACATAGCCCTGAATTTTCCAATGCGCAGCTCTTTGCAAAAGAGAGATATTGGCAAGGAAAAGCTGTCTTGTACCATTGCATTTTTTTCCCAAACGAAGGACACTAGAAAGAAAATTTTAAAGCCTCCTGTTAGACCATCATCTACACGACATAGCCCTGAATTTTCCAATGCGCAGCTCTTTGCAAAAGAGAGATATTGGCAAGGAAAAGCTGTCTTGTACCATTGCATTTTTCTCCCAAACGAAGGACACTAGAAAGAAAATTTTAAAGCCTCCTGTTAGACCATCATCTACACGACATAGCCCTGAATTTTCCAATGCGTAGCTCTTTGCAAAAGAGAGATATTGGCAAGGAAAAGCTGTCTTGTACCTTTGCATTTTTCTCCCAAACGAAGGACACTAGAAAGAAAATTTTAAAGCCTCCTGTTAGGCCATCATCTACACGACATAGCCCTGAATTTTCCAATGCGCAGCTCTTTGCAAAAGAGAGATATTGGCAAGGAAAAGCTGTCTTGTACCATTGCATTTTTCTCCCAAACGAAGGACACTAGAAAGAAAATTTTAAAGCCTCCTGTTAGACCATCATCTACACGACATAGCCCTGAATTTTCCAATGCGCAGCTCTTTGCAAAAGAGAGATATTGGCAAGGAAAAGCTGTCTTGTACCTTTGCATTTTTCTCCCAAACGAAGGTCACTAGAAAGAAAATTTTAAAGCCTCCTGTTAGGCCATCATCTACACGACATAGCCCTGAATTTTCCAATGCGTAGCTCTTTGCAAAAGAGAGATATTGGCAAGGAAAAGCTGTCTTGTACCTTTGCATTTTTCTCCCAAACGAAGGACACTAGAATTACAATTTTAAAGCCTCCTGTTAGGCCATCATCTACACGACATAGCCCTGAATTTTCCAATGCGCAGCTCTTTGCAAAAGAGAGATATTGGCAAGGAAAAGCTGTCTTGTACCATTGCATTTTTCTCCCAAACGAAGGACACTAGAAAGAAAATTTTAAAGCCTCCTGTTAGACCATCATCTACACGGCATAGCCATGAATTTTCCAATGCGCAGCTCTTTGCAAAAGAGAGATATTGGCAAGGAAAAGCTGTCTTGTACCTTTGCATTTTTCTCCCAAACGAAGGACACTAGAATTAAAATTTTAAAGCCTCCTGTTAGGCCATCATCTACACGATATAGCCCTGAATTTTCCAATGCGCAGCTCTTTGCAAACGAGAGATATTGGCAAGGAAAAGCTGTCTTATACCTTTGCATTTTTCTCCCAAACGAAGGACACTAGAAAGAAAATTTTAAAGCCTCCTGTTAGGCCATCATCTACACGACATAGCCCTGAATTTTCCAATGCGCAGCTCTTTGCAAAAGAGAGATATTGGCAAGGAAAAGCTGTATTGTACCATTGCATTTTTCTCCCAAACGAAGGACACTAGAAAGAAAATTTTAAAGCCTCCTGTTAGACCATCATCTACACGACATAGCCCTGAATTTTCCAATGCGCAGCTCTTTGCAAAAGAGAGATATTGGCAAGGAAAAGCTGTCTTGTACCATTGCATTTTTTTCCCAAACGAAGGACACTAGAAAGAAAATTTTAAAGCCTCCTGTTAGACCATCATCTACACGACATAGCCCTGAATTTTCCAATGCGCAGCTCTTTGCAAAAGAGAGATATTGGCAAGGAAAAGCTGTCTTGTACCATTGCATTTTTCTCCCAAACGAAGGACACTAGAAAGAAAATTTTAAAGCCTCCTGTTAGACCATCATCTACACGACATAGCCCTGAATTTTCCAATGCGTAGCTCTTTGCAAAAGAGAGATATTGGCAAGGAAAAGCTGTCTTGTACCTTTGCATTTTTCTCCCAAACGAAGGACACTAGAAAGAAAATTTTAAAGCCTCCTGTTAGGCCATCATCTACACGACATAGCCCTGAATTTTCCAATGCGCAGCTCTTTGCAAAAGAGAGATATTGGCAAGGAAAAGCTGTCTTGTACCATTGCATTTTTCTCCCAAACGAAGGACACTAGAAAGAAAATTTTAAAGCCTCCTGTTAGACCATCATCTACACGGCATAGCCATGAATTTTCCAATGCGCAGCTCTTTGCAAAAGAGAGATATTGGCAAGGAAAAGCTGTATTGTACCATTGCATTTTTCTCCCAAACGAAGGACACTAGAAAGAAAATTTTAAAGCCTCCTGTTAGACCATCATCTACACGACATAGCCCTGAATTTTCCAATGCGCAGCTCTTTGCAAAAGAGAGATATTGGCAAGGAAAAGCTGTCTTGTACCATTGCATTTTTTTCCCAAACGAAGGACACTAGAAATAAAATTTTAAAGCCTCCTGTTAGGCCATCATCTACACGACATAGCCCTGAATTTTCCAATGCGCAGCTCTTTGCAAAAGAGAGATATTGGCAAGGAAAAGCTGTCTTGTACCATTGCATTTTTCTCCCAAACGAAGGACACTAGAAAGAAAATTTTAAAGCCTCCTGTTAGACCATCATCTACACGACATAGCCCTGAATTTTCCAATGCGCAGCTCTTTGCAAAAGAGAGATATTGGCAAGGAAAAGCTGTCTTGTACCATTGCATTTTTTTCCCAAACGAAGGACACTAGAAATAAAATTTTAAAGCCTCCTGTTAGGCCATCATCTACACGACATAGCCCTGAATTTTCCAATGCGCAGCTCTTTGCAAAAGAGAGATATTGGCAAGGAAAAGCTGTCTTGTACCATTGCATTTTTCTCCCAAACGAAGGACACTAGAAATAAAATTTTAAAGCCTCCTGTTAGACCAACATCTACACGGCATAGCCATGAATTTTCCAATGCGCAGCTCTTTGCAAAAGAGAGATATTGGCAAGGAAAAGCTGTCTTGTACCTTTGCATTTTTCTCCCAAACGAAGGTCACTAGAAAGAAAATTTTAAAGCCTCCTGTTAGGCCATCATCTACACGACATAGCCCTGAATTTTCCAATGCGCAGCTCTTTGCAAAAGAGAGATATTGGCAAGGAAAAGCTGTCTTGTACCATTGCATTTTTCTCCCAAACGAAGGACACTAGAAAGAAAATTTTAAAGCCTCCTGTTAGGCCATCATCTACACGACATAGCCCTGAATTTTCCAATGCGCAGCTCTTTGCAAAAGAGAGATATTGGCAAGGAAAAGCTGTCTTGTACCATTGCATTTTTCTCCCAAACGAAGGACACTAGAAAGAAAATTTTAAAGCCTCCTGTTAGACCATCATCTACACGGCATAGCCATGAATTTTCCAATGCGCAGCTCTTTGTAAAAGAGAGATATTGGCAAGGAAAAGCTGTCTTGTACCTTTGCATTTTTCTCCCAAACGAAGGACACTAGAATTAAAATTTTAAAGCCTCCTGTTAGGCCATCATCTACACGATATAGCCCTGAATTTTCCAATGCGCAGCTCTTTGCAAAATAGAGATATTGGCAAGGAAAAGCTGTCTTGTACCATTGCATTTTTCTCCCAAACGAAGGACACTAGAATGAAAATTTTAAAGCCTCCTGTTAGACCATCATCTACACGGCATAGCCATGAATTTTCCAATGCGCAGCTCTTTGCAAAAGAGAGATATTGGCAAGGAAAAGCTAACTTGTACCTTTGCATTTTTCTCCCAAACGAAGGACACTAGAAAGAAAATTTTAAAGCCTCCTGTTAGGCCATCATCTACACGACATAGCCCTGAATTTTCCAATGCGCAGCTCTTTGCAAAAGAGAGATATTGGCAAGGAAAAGCTGTCTTGTACCATTGCATTTTTCTCCCAAACGAAGGACACTCGAAAGAAAATTTTAAAGCCTCCTGTTAGACCATCATCTACACGGCATAGCCATGAATTTTCCAATGCGCAGCTCTTTGCAAAAGAGAGATATTGGCAAGGAAAAGCTGTCTTGTACCTTTGCATTTTTCTCCCAAACGAAGGACACTAGAAAGAAAATTTTAAAGCCTCCTGTTAGGCCATCATCTACACGACATAGCCCTGAATTTTCCAATGCGCAGCTCTTTGCAAAAGAGAGATATTGGCAAGGAAAAGCTGTCTTGTACCTTTGCATTTTTCTCCCAAACGAAGGACACTAGAATTAAAATTTTAAAGCCTCCTGTTAGGCCATCATCTACACGACATAGCCCTGAATTTTCCAATGCGCAGCTCTTTGCAAAAGAGAGATATTGGCAAGGAAAAGCTGTCTTGTACCTTTGCATTTTTCTCCCAAACGAAGGTCACTAGAAAGAAAATTTTAAAGCCTCCTGTTAGGCTATCATCTACACGACATAGCCCTGAATTTTCCAATGCGTAGCTCTTTGCAAAAGAGAGATATTTGCAAGGAAAAGCTGTCTTGTACCTTTGCATTTTTCTCCCAAACGAAGGACACTAGAAAGAAAATTTTAAAGCCTCCGGTTAGGCCATCATCTACACGACATAGCCCTGAATTTTCCAATGCGCAGCTCTTTGCAAAAGAGAGATATTGGCAAGGAAAAGCTGTCTTGTACCATTGCATTTTTCTCCCAAACGAAGGACACTTGAAAGAAAATTTTAAAGCCTCCTGTTAGACCATCATCTACACGGCATAGCCATGAATTTTCCAATGCGCAGCTCTTTGCAAAAGAGAGATATTGGCAAGGAAAAGCTGTCTTGTACCATTGCATTTTTCTCCCAAACGAAGGACACTAGAAAGAAAATTTTAAAGCCTCCTGTTAGGCCATCATCTACACGACATAGCCCTGAATTTTCCAATGCGCAGCTCTTTGCAAAAGAGAGATATTGGCAAGGAAAAGCTGTCTTGTACCATTGCATTTTTCTCCCAAACGAAGGACACTAGAAAGAAAATTTTAAAGCCTCCTGTTAGACCATCATCTACACGACATAGCCCTGAATTTTCCAATGCGCAGCTCTTTGCAAAAGAGAGATATTGGCAAGGAAAAGCTGTCTTGTACCATTGCATTTTTCTCCCAAACGAAGGACACTAGAAGAAAATTTTAAAGCCTCCTGTTAGGCCATTATCTACACGACATAGCCCTGAATTTTCCAATGCGCAGCTCTTTGCAAAAGAGAGATATAGGCAAGGAAAAGCTGTCTTGTACCTTTGCATTTTTCTCCCAAACGAAGGACACTAGAATTAAAATTTTAAAGCCTCCTGTTAGGCCATCATCTACACGACATAGCCCTGAATTTTCCAATGCGCAGCTCTTTGCAAAAGAGAGATATTGGCAAGGAAAAGCTGTATTGTACCATTGCATTTTTCTCCCAAACGAAGGACACTAGAAGAAAATTTTAAAGCCTCCTGTTAGGTCATCATCTACACGACATAGCCCTGAATTTTCCAATGCGCAGCTCTTTGCAAAAGAGAGATATTGGCAAGGAAAAGCTGTCTTGTACCTTTGCATTTTTCTCCCAAACGAAGGACACTAGAATTAAAATTTTAAAGCCTCCTGTTAGGCCATCATCTACACGACATAGCCCTGAATTTTCCAATGCGTAGCTCTTTGCAAAAGAGAGATATTGGCAAGGAAAAGCTGTCTTGTACCATTGCATTTTTCTCCCAAACGAAGGACACTAGAAAGAAAATTTTAAAGCCTTCTGTTAGGCCATCATCTACACGACATAGCCCTGAATTTTCCAATGCGCAGCTCTTTGCAAAAGAGAGATATTGGCAAGGAAAAGCTGTCTTGTACCTTTGCATTTTTCTCCCAAACGAAGGACACTAGAAAGAAAATTTTAAAGCCTCCTGTTAGGCCATCATCTACACGAAATAGCCCTGATTTTTCCAATGCGCAGCTCTTTGCAAAAGAGAGATATTGGCAAGGAAAAGCTGTCTTGTACCATTGCATTTTTCTCCCAAACGAAGGACACTAGAAAGAAAATTTTAAAGCCTCCTGTTAGGCCATCATCTACACGACATAGCCCTGAATTTTCCAATGCGCAGCTCTTTGCAAAAGAGAGATATTGGCAAGGAAAAGCTGTCTTGTACCTTTGCATTTTTCTCCCAAACGAAGGACACTAGAATTAAAATTTTAAAGCCTCCTGTTAGGGCATCATCTACACGACATAGCCCTGAATTTTCCAATGCGTAGCTCTTTGCAAAAGAGAGATATTGGCAAGGAAAAGCTGTCTTGTACCATTGCATTTTTCTCCCAAACGAAGGACACTAGAAAGAAAATTTTAAAGCCTCCTGTTAGGCCATCATCTACAAGACATAGCCCTGAATTTTCCAATGCGCAGCTCTTTGCAAAAGAGAGATATTGGCAAGGAAAAGCTGTCTTGTACCTTTGCATTTTTCTCCCAAACGAAGGACACTAGAAAGAAAATTTTAAAGCCTCCTGTTAGGCCATCATCTACACGAAATAGCCCTGATTTCTCCAATGCGCAGCTCTTTGCAAAAGAGAGATATTGGCAAGGAAAAGCTGTCTTGTACCATTGCATTTTTCTCCCAAACGAAGGACACTAGAAAGAAAATTTTAAAGCCTCCTGTTAGGCCATCATCTACACGACATAGCCCTGAATTTTCCAATGCGCAGCTCTTTGCAAAAGAGAGATATTGGCAAGGAAAAGCTGTCTTGTACCTTTGCATTTTTCTCCCAAACGAAGGTCACTAGAAAGAAAATTTTAAAGCCTCCTGTTAGGCCATCATCTACACGACATAGCCCTGAATTTTCCAATGCGTAGCTCTTTGCAAAAGAGAGATATTGGCAAGGAAAAGCTGTCTTGTACCATTGCATTTTTCTCCCAAACGAAGGACACTAGAAGAAAATTTTAAAGCCTCCTGTTAGGCCATCATCTACACGACATAGCCCTGAATTTTCCAATGCGCAGCTCTTTGCAAAAGAGAGATAGTGGCAAGGAAAAGCTGTCTTGTACCTTTGCATTTTTCTCCCAAACGAAGGACACTAGAATTAAAATTTTAAAGCCTCCTGTTAGGCCATCATCTACACGACATAGCCCTCAATTTTCCAATGCGTAGCTCTTTGCAAAAGAGAGATATTGGCAAGGAAAAGCTGTCTTGTACCATTGCATTTTTCTCCCAAACGAAGGACACTAGAAAGAAAATTTTAAAGCCTCCTGTTAGGCCATCATCTACACGACATAGCCCTGAATTTTCCAATGCGCAGCTCTTTGCAAAAGAGAGATATTGGCAAGGGAAAGCTGTCTTGTACCTTTGCATTTTTCTCCCAAACGAAGGACACTAGAAAGAAAATTTTAAAGCCTCCTGTTAGGCCATCATCTACACGAAATAGCCCTGAATTTTCCAATGCGTAGCTCTTTGCAAAAGAGAGATATTGGCAAGGAAAAGCTGTCTTGTACCATTGCATATTTCTCCCAAACGAAGGACACTAGAATTAAAATTTTAAAGCCTCCTGTTAGGCCATCATCTACACGACATAGCCCTGAATTTTCCAATGCGCAGCTCTTTGCAAAAGAGAGATATTGGCAAGGAAAAGCTGTCTTGTACCATTGCATTTTTCTCCCAAACGAAGGTCACTAGAAAGAAAATTTTAAAGCCTCCTGTTAGGCCATCATCTACACGACATAGCCCTGAATTTTCCAATGCGTAGCTCTTTGCAAATGAAAGATATTGGCAAGGAAAAGCTGTCTTGTACCATTGCATTTTTCTCCCAAACGAAGGTCACTAGAAAGAAAATTTTAAAGCCTCCTGTTAGGCCATCATCTACACGACATAGCCCGGAATTTTCCAATGCGTAGCTCTTTGCAAAAGAGAGATATTGGCAAGGAAAAGCTGTCTTGTACCATTGCATTTTTCTCCCAAACGAAGGACACTAGAAAGAAAATTTTAAAGCCTCCTGTTAGGCCATCATCTACAAGACATAGCCCTGAATTTCCCAATGCGCAGCTCTTTGCAAAAGAGAGATATTGGCAAGGAAAAGCTGTCTTGTACCTTTGCATTTTTCTCCCAAACGAAGGACACTAGAAAGAAAATTTTAAAGCCTCCTGTTAGGCCATCATCTACACGAAATAGCCCTGATTTCTCCAATGCGCAGCTCTTTGCAAAAGAGAGATATTGGCAAGGAAAAGCTGTCTTGTACCATTGCATTTTTCTCCCAAACGAAGGACACTAGAAAGAAAATTTTAAAGCCCCCTGTTAGGCCATCATCTACACGACATAGCCCTGAATTTTCCAATGCGCAGCTCTTTGCAAAAGAGAGATATTGGCAAGGAAAAGCTGTCTTGTACCTTTGCATTTTTCTCCCAAACGAAGGTCACTAGAAAGAAAATTTTAAAGCCTCCTGTTAGGCCATCATCTACACGACATAGCCCTGAATTTTCCAATGCGTAGCTCTTTGCAAAAGAGAGATATTGGCAAGGAAAAGCTGTCTTGTACCATTGCATTTTTCTCCCAAACGAAGGACACTAGAAGAAAATTTTAAAGCCTCCTGTTAGGCCATCATCTACACGACATAGCCCTGAATTTTCCAATGCGCAGCTCTTTGCAAAAGAGAGATATTGGCAAGGAAAAGCTGTCTTGTACCTTTGCATTTTTCTCCCAAACGAAGGACACTAGAATTAAAATTTTAAAGCCTCCTGTTAGGCCATCATCTACACGACATAGCCCTGAATTTTCCAATGCGTAGCTCTTTGCAAAAGAGAGATATTGGCAAGGAAAAGCTGTCTTGTACCATTGCATTTTTCTCCCAAACGAAGGACACTAGAAAGAAAATTTTAAAGCCTCCTGTTAGGCCATTATCTACACGACATAGCCCTAAATTTTCCAATGCGCAGCTCTTTGCAAAAGAGAGATATTGGCAAGGAAAAGCTGTCTTGTACCTTTGCATTTTTCTCCCAAACGAAGGACACTAGAAAGAAAATTTTAAAGCCTCCTGTTAGGCCATCATCTACACGAAATAGCCCTGAATTTTCCAATGCGTAGCTCTTTGCAAAAGAGAGATATTGGCAAGGAAAAGCTGTCTTGTACCATTGCATTTTTCTCCCAAACGAAGGACACTAGAAAGAAAATTTTAAAGCCTCCTGTTAGGCCATCATCTACACGACATAGCCCTGAATTTTCCAATGCGTAGCTCTTTGCAAAAGAGAGATATTGGCAAGGTAAAGCTGTCTTGTACCATTGCATATTTCTCCCAAACGAAGGACACTAGAATTAAAATTTTAAAGCCTCCTGTTAGGCCATCATCTACACGACATAGCCCTGAATTTTCCAATGCGCAGCTCTTTGCAAAAGAGAGATATTGGCAAGGAAAAGCTGTCTTGTACCATTGCATTTTTCTCCCAAACGAAGGTCACTAGAAAGAAAATTTTAAAGCCTCCTGTTAGGCCATCATCTACACGACATAGCCCTGAATTTTCCAATGCGTAGCTCTTTGCAAAAGAGAGATATTGGCAAGGAAAAGCTGTCTTGTACCATTGCATTTTTCTCCCAAACGAAGGTCACTAGAAAGAAAATTTTAAAGCCTCCTGTTAGGCCATCATCTACACGACATAGCCCGGAATTTTCCAATGCGTAGCTCTTTGCAAAAGAGAGATATTGGCAAGGAAAAGCTGTCTTGTACCTTTGCATTTTTCTCCCAAACGAAGGACACTAGAAAGAAAATTTTAAAGCCTCCTGTTAGGCCATCATCTACACGACATAGCCATGAATTTTCCAATGCGCAGCTCTTTGCAAAAGAGAGATATTGGCAAGGAAAAGCTAACTTGTACCTTTGCATTTTTCTCCCAAACGAAGGACACTAGAAAGAAAATTTTAAAGCCTCCTGTTAGGCCATCATCTACACGACATAGCCCTGAATTTTCCAATGCTTAGCTCTTTGCAAAAGAGAGATATTGGCAAGGAAAAGCTGTCTTGTACCATTGCATTTTTCTCCCAAACGAAGGACACTAGAAAGAAAATTTTAAAGCCTCCTGTTAGGCCATCATCTACACGACATAGCCCTGAATTTTCCAATGCGCAGCTCTTTGCAAAAGAGAGATATTGGCAAGGAAAAGCTGTCTTGTACCTTTGCATTTTTCTCCCAAACGAAGGACACTAGAAAGAAAATTTTAAAGCCTCCTGTTAGGCCATCATCTACACGACATAGCCATGAATTTTCCAATGCGCAGCTCTTTGCAAAAGAGAGATATTGGCAAGGAAAAGCTAACTTGTACCTTTGCATTTTTCTCCCAAACGAAGGACACTAGAAAGAAAATTTTACAGCCTCCTGTTAGGCCATCATCTACACGACATAGCCCTGAATTTTCCAATGCGCAGCTCTTTGCAAAAGAGAGATATTGGCAAGGAAAAGCTGTCTTGTACCATTGCATTTTTCTCCCAAACGAAGGACACTAGAAAGAAAATTTTAAAGCCTCCTGTTAGACCATCATCTACACGACATAGCCCTGAATTTTCCAATGCGCAGCTCTTTGCAAAAGAGAGATATTGGCAAGGAAAAGCTGTCTTGTACCATTGCTTTTTTCTCCCAAACGAAGGACACTAGAAATAAAATTTTAAAGCCTCCTGTTAGACCAACATCTACACGGCATAGCCATGAATTTTCCAATGCGCAGCTCTTTGCAAAAGAGAGATATTGGCAAGGAAAAGCTGTCTTGTACCATTGCATTTTTCTCCCAAACGAAGGACACTAGAATTAAAATTTTAAAGCCTCCTGTTAGGCCATCATCTACACGATATAGCCCTGAATTTTCCAATGCGCAGCTCTTTGCAAACGAGAGATATTGGCAAGGAAAAGCTGTCTTATACCTTTGCATTTTTCTCCCAAACGAAGGACACTAGAAAGAAAATTTTAAAGCCTCCTGTTAGGCCATCATCTACACGACATAGCCCTGAATTTTCCAATGCGCAGCTCTTTGCAAAAGAGAGATATTGGCAAGGGAAAGCTGTCTTGTACCATTGCATTTTTCTCCCAAACGAAGGACACTAGAAAGAAAATTTTAAAGCCTCCTGTTAGACCATCATCTACACGACATAGCCCTGAATTTTCCAATGCGCAGCTCTTTGCAAAAGAGAGATATTGGCAAGGAAAAGCTGTCTTGTACCATTGCATTTTTCTCCCAAACGAAGGACACTAGAAAGAAAATTTTAAAGCCTCCTGTTAGGCCATCATCTACACGACATAGCCCTGAATTTTCCAATGCGCAGCTCTTTGCAAAAGAGAGATATTGGCAAGGAAAAGCTGTCTTGTACCTTTGCATTTTTCTCCCAAACGAAGGTCACTAGAAAGAAAATTTTAAAGCCTCCTGTTAGGCCATCATCTACTCGACATAGCCCTGAATTTTCCAATGCGTAGCTCTTTGCAAAAGAGAGATATTGGCAAGGAAAAGCTGTCTTGTACCATTGCATTTTTCTCCCAAACGAAGGTCACTAGAAAGAAAATTTTAAAGCCTCCTGTTAGGCCATCATCTACACGACATAGCCCTGAATTTTCCAATGCGTAGCTCTTTGCAAAAGAGAGATATTGGCAAGGAAAAGCTGTCTTGTACCATTGCATTTTTCTCCCAAACGAAGGTCACTAGAAAGAAAATTTTAAAGCCTCCTGTTAGGCCATCATCTACACGACATAGCCCTGAATTTTCCAAAGCGTAGCTCTTTGCAAAAGAGAGATATTGGCAAGGAAAAGCTGTCTTGTACCTTTGCATTTTTCTCCCAAACGAAGGACACTAGAAAGAAAATTTTAAAGCCTCCTGTTAGACCATCATCTACACGGCATAGCCCGGAATTTTCCAATGCGTAGCTCTTTGCAAAAGAGAGATATTGGCAAGGAAAAGCTGTCTTGTACCTTTGCATTTTTCTCCCAAACGAAGGACACTAGAAAGAAAATTTTAAAGCCTCCTGTTAGGCCATCATCTACACGAAATAGCCCTGAATTTTCCAATGCGCAGCTCTTTGCAAAAGAGAGATATTGGCAAGGAAAAGCTGTCTTGTACCATTGCATTTTTCTCCCAAACGAAGGACACTAGAAAGAAAATTTTAAAGCCTCCTGTTAGGCCATCATCTACACGACATAGCCCTGAATTTTCCAATGCGTAGCTCTTTGCAAAAGAGAGATATTGGCAAGGAAAAGCTGTCTTGTACCATTGCATTTTTCTCCCAAACGAAGGACACTAGAAAGAAAATTTTAAAGCCTCCTGTTAGGCCATCATCTACACGACATAGCCCTGAATTTTCCAATGCGTAGCTCTTTGCAAAAGAGAGATATTGGCAAGGAAAAGCTGTCTTGTACCTTTGCATTTTTCTCCCAAACGAAGGACACTAGAATTAAAATTTTAAAGCCTCCTGTTAGGCCATCATCTACACGACATAGCCCTGAATTTTCCAATGCGCAGCTCTTTGCAAAAGAGAGATATTGGCAAGGAAAAGCTGTCTTGTACCTTTGCATTTTTCTCCCAAACGAAGGACACTAGAAAGAAAATTTTAAAGCCTCCTGTTAGGCCATCATCTACACGAAATAGCCCTGAATTTTCCAATGCGCAGCTCTTTGCAAAAGAGAGATATTGGCAAGGAAAAGCTGTCTTGTACCATTGCATTTTTCTCCCAAACGAAGGACACAAGAATTAAAATTTTAAAGCCTCATGTTAGGCCATCATCTACACGACATAGCCCTGAATTTTCCAATGCGCAGCTCTTTGCAAAAGAGAGATATTGGCAAGGAAAAGCTGTCTTGTACCTTTGCATTTTTCTCCCAAACGAAGGTCACTAGAAAGAAAATTTTAAAGCCTCCTGTTAGGCTATCATCTACACGACATAGCCCTGAATTTTCCAATGCGCAGCTCTTTGCAAAAGAGAGATATTGGCAAGGAAAAGCTGTCTTGTACCATTGCATTTTTCTCCCAAACGAAGGACACTAGAAAGAAAATTTTAAAGCCTCCTGTTAGACCATCATCTACAAGGCATAGCCATGAATTTTCCAATGCGCAGCTCTTTGCAAAAGAGAGATATTGGCAAGGAAAAGCTGTCTTGTACCTTTGCATTTTTCTCCCAAACGAAGGACACTAGAATTAAAATTTTAAAGCCTCATGTTAGGCCATCATCTACACGAAATAGCCCTGAATTTTCCAATGCGCAGCTCTTTGCAAAAGAGAGATATTGGCAAGGAAAAGCTGTCTTGTACCATTGCATTTTTCTCCCAAACGAAGGACACTAGAAAGAAAATTTTAAAGCCTCCTGTTAGGCCATCATCTACACGACATAGCCCTGAATTTTCCAATGCGTAGCTCTTTGCAAAAGAGAGATATTGGCAAGGAAAAGCTGTCTTGTACCATTGCATTTTTCTCCCAAACGAAGGACACTAGAAAGAAAATTTTAAAGCCTCCTGTTAGGCCATCATCTACACGACATAGCCCTGAATTTTCCAATGCGTAGCTCTTTGCAAAAGAGAGATATTGGCAAGGAAAAGCTGTCTTGTACCTTTGCATTTTTCTCCCAAACGAAGGACACTAGAATTAAAATTTTAAAGCCTCCTGTTAGGCCATCATCTACACGACATAGCCCTGAATTTTCCAATGCGCAGCTCTTTGCAAAAGAGAGATATTGGCAAGGAAAAGCTGTCTTGTACCTTTGCATTTTTCTCCCAAACGAAGGACACTAGAAAGAAAATTTTAAAGCCTCCTGTTAGGCCATCATCTACACGACATAGCCCTGAATTTTCCAATGCGCAGCTCTTTGCAAAAGAGAGATATTGGCAAGGAAAAGCTGTCTTGTACCTTTGCATTTTTCTCCCAAACGAAGGACACTAGAAAGAAAATTTTAAAGCCTCCTGTTAGGCCATCATCTACACGAAATAGCCCTGAATTTTCCAATGCGTAGCTCTTTGCAAAAGAGAGATATTGGCAAGGAAAAGCTGTCTTGTACCATTGCATTTTTCTCCCAAACGAAGGACACTAGAAAGAAAATTTTAAAGCCTCCTGTTAGGCCATCATCTACACGACATAGCCCTGAATTTTCCAATGCGTAGCTCTTTGCAAAAGAGAGATATTGGCAAGGTAAAGCTGTCTTGTACCATTGCATATTTCTCCCAAACGAAGGACACTAGAATTAACATTTTAAAGCCTCCTGTTAGGCCATCATCTACACGACATAGCCCTGAATTTTCCAATGCGCAGCTCTTTGCAAAAGAGAGATATTGGCAAGGAAAAGCTGTCTTGTACCATTGCATTTTTCTCCCAAACGAAGGTCACTAGAAAGAAAATTTTAAAGCCTCCTGTTAGGCCATCATCTACACGACATAGCCCTGAATTTTCCAATGCGTAGCTCTTTGCAAAAGAGAGATATTGGCAAGGAAAAGCTGTCTTGTACCATTGCATTTTTCTCCCAAACGAAGGTCACTAGAAAGAAAATTTTAAAGCTTCCTGTTAGGCCATCATCTACACGACATAGCCCGGAATTTTCCAATGCGTAGCTCTTTGCAAAAGAGAGATATTGGCAAGGAAAAGCTGTCTTGTACCTTTGCATTTTTCTCCCAAACGAAGGACACTAGAAAGAAAATTTTAAAGCCTCCTGTTAGGCCATCATCTACACGAAATAGCCCTGAATTTTCCAATGCGCAGCTCTTTGCAAAAGAGAGATATTGGCAAGGAAAAGCTGTCTTGTACCTTTGCATTTTTCTCCCAAACGAAGGACACTAGAAAGAAAATTTTAAAGCCTCCTGTTAGACCATCATCTACACGGCATAGCCCGGAATTTTCCAATGCGTAGCTCTTTGCAAAAGAGAGATATTGGCAAGGAAAAGCTGTCTTGTACCTTTGCATTTTTCTCCCAAACGAAGGACACTAGAAAGAAAATTTTAAAGCCTCCTGTTAGGCCATCATCTACACGAAATAGCCCTGAATTTTCCAATGCGCAGCTCTTTGCAAAAGAGAGATATTGGCAAGGAAAAGCTGTCTTGTACCATTGCATTTTTCTCCCAAACGAAGGACACTAGAAAGAAAATTTTAAAGCCTCCTGTTAGGCCATCATCTACACGACATAGCCCTGAATTTTCCAATGCGTAGCTCTTTGCAAAAGAGAGATATTGGCAAGGAAAAGCTGTCTTGTACCATTGCATTTTTCTCCCAAACGAAGGACACTAGAAAGAAAATTTTAAAGCCTCCTGTTAGGCCATCATCTACACGACATAGCCCTGAATTTTCCAATGCGTAGCTCTTTGCAAAAGAGAGATATTGGCAAGGAAAAGCTGTCTTGTACCTTTGCATTTTTCTCCCAAACGAAGGACACTAGAATTAAAATTTTAAAGCCTCCTATTAGGCCATCATCTACACGACATAGCCCTGAATTTTCCAATGCGCAGCTCTTTGCAAAAGAGAGATATTGGCAAGGAAAAGCTGTCTTGTACCTTTGCATTTTTCTCCCAAACGAAGGACACTAGAAAGAAAATTTTAAAGCCTCCTGTTAGGCCATCATCTACACGAAATAGCCCTGAATTTTCCAATGCGCAGCTCTTTGCAAAAGAGAGATATTGGCAAGGAAAAGCTGTCTTGTACCATTGCATTTTTCTCCCAAACGAAGGACACAAGAATTAAAATTTTAAAGCCTCATGTTAGGCCATCATCTACACGACATAGCCCTGAATTTTCCAATGCGCAGCTCTTTGCAAAAGAGAGATATTGGCAAGGAAAAGCTGTCTTGTACCTTTGCATTTTTCTCCCAAACGAAGGTCACTAGAAAGAAAATTTTAAAGCCTCCTGTTAGGCTATCATCTACACGACATAGCCCTGAATTTTCCAATGCGCAGCTCTTTGCAAAAGAGAGATATTGGCAAGGAAAAGCTGTCTTGTACCATTGCATTTTTCTCCCAAACGAAGGACACTAGAAAGAAAATTTTAAAGCCTCCTGTTAGACCATCATCTACAAGGCATAGCCATGAATTTTCCAATGCGCAGCTCTTTGCAAAAGAGAGATATTGGCAAGGAAAAGCTGTCTTGTACCTTTGCATTTTTCTCCCAAACGAAGGACACTAGAATTAAAATTTTAAAGCCTCATGTTAGGCCATCATCTACACGAAATAGCCCTGAATTTTCCAATGCGCAGCTCTTTGCAAAAGAGAGATATTGGCAAGGAAAAGCTGTCTTGTACCATTGCATTTTTCTCCCAAACGAAGGACACTAGAAAGAAAATTTTAAAGCCTCCTGTTAGGCCATCATCTACACGACATAGCCCTGAATTTTCCAATGCGTAGCTCTTTGCAAAAGAGAGATATTGGCAAGGAAAAGCTGTCTTGTACCATTGCATTTTTCTCCCAAACGAAGGACACTAGAAAGAAAATTTTAAAGCCTCCTGTTAGGCCATCATCTACACGACATAGCCCTGAATTTTCCAATGCGTAGCTCTTTGCAAAAGAGAGATATTGGCAAGGAAAAGCTGTCTTGTACCTTTGCATTTTTCTCCCAAACGAAGGACACTAGAATTAAAATTTTAAAGCCTCCTGTTAGGCCATCATCTACACGACATAGCCCTGAATTTTCCAATGCGCAGCTCTTTGCAAAAGAGAGATATTGGCAAGGAAAAGCTGTCTTGTACCTTTGCATTTTTCTCCCAAACGAAGGACACTAGAAAGAAAATTTTAAAGCCTCCTGTTAGGCCATCATCTACACGAAATAGCCCTGAATTTTCCAATGCGCAGCTCTTTGCAAAAGAGAGATATTGGCAAGGAAAAGCTGTCTTGTACCATTGCATTTTTCTCCCAAACGAAGGACACAAGAATTAAAATTTTAAAGCCTCATGTTAGGCCATCATCTACACGACATAGCCCTGAATTTTCCAATGCGCAGCTCTTTGCAAAAGAGAGATATTGGCAAGGAAAAGCTGTCTTGTACCTTTGCATTTTTCTCCCAAACGAAGGTCACTAGAAAGAAAATTTTAAAGCCTCCTGTTAGGCCATCATCTACACGACATAGCCCTGAATTTTCCAATGCGTAGCTCTTTGCAAAAGAGAGATATTGGCAAGGAAAAGCTGTCTTGTACCATTGCATTTTTCTCCCAAACGAAGGTCACTAGAAAGAAAATTTTAAAGCTTCCTGTTAGGCCATCATCTACACGACATAGCCCGGAATTTTCCAATGCGTAGCTCTTTGCAAAAGAGAGATATTGGCAAGGAAAAGCTGTCTTGTACCTTTGCATTTTTCTCCCAAACGAAGGACACTAGAAAGAAAATTTTAAAGCCTCCTGTTAGGCCATCATCTACACGAAATAGCCCTGAATTTTCCAATGCGCAGCTCTTTGCAAAAGAGAGATATTGGCAAGGAAAAGCTGTCTTGTACCATTGCATTTTTCTCCCAAACGAAGGACACTAGAAAGAAAATTTTAAAGCCTCCTGTTAGGCCATCATCTACACGACATAGCCCTGAATTTTCCAATGCGTAGCTCTTTGCAAAAGAGAGATATTGGCAAGGAAAAGCTGTCTTGTACCATTGCATTTTTCTCCCAAACGAAGGACACTAGAAAGAAAATTTTAAAGCCTCCTGTTAGGCCATCATCTACACGACATAGCCCTGAATTTTCCAATGCGTAGCTCTTTGCAAAAGAGAGATATTGGCAAGGAAAAGCTGTCTTGTACCTTTGCATTTTTCTCCCAAACGAAGGACACTAGAATTAAAATTTTAAAGCCTCCTGTTAGGCCATCATCTACACGACATAGCCCTGAATTTTCCAATGCGCAGCTCTTTGCAAAAGAGAGATATTGGCAAGGAAAAGCTGTCTTGTACCTTTGCATTTTTCTCCCAAACGAAGGACACTAGAAAGAAAATTTTAAAGCCTCCTGTTAGGCCATCATCTACACGAAATAGCCCTGAATTTTCCAATGCGCAGCTCTTTGCAAAAGAGAGATATTGGCAAGGAAAAGCTGTCTTGTACCATTGCATTTTTCTCCCAAACGAAGGACACAAGAATTAAAATTTTAAAGCCTCATGTTAGGCCATCATCTACACGACATAGCCCTGAATTTTCCAATGCGCAGCTCTTTGCAAAAGAGAGATATTGGCAAGGAAAAGCTGTCTTGTACCTTTGCATTTTTCTCCCAAACGAAGGTCACTAGAAAGAAAATTTTAAAGCCTCCTGTTAGGCTATCATCTACACGACATAGCCCTGAATTTTCCAATGCGCAGCTCTTTGCAAAAGAGAGATATTGGCAAGGAAAAGCTGTCTTGTACCATTGCATTTTTCTCCCAAACGAAGGACACTAGAAAGAAAATTTTAAAGCCTCCTGTTAGACCATCATCTACAAGGCATAGCCATGAATTTTCCAATGCGCAGCTCTTTGCAAAAGAGAGATATTGGCAAGGAAAAGCTGTCTTGTACCTTTGCATTTTTCTCCCAAACGAAGGACACTAGAATTAAAATTTTAAAGCCTCATGTTAGGCCATCATCTACACGAAATAGCCCTGAATTTTCCAATGCGCAGCTCTTTGCAAAAGAGAGATATTGGCAAGGAAAAGCTGTCTTGTACCATTGCATTTTTCTCCCAAACGAAGGACACTAGAAAGAAAATTTTAAAGCCTCCTGTTAGGCCATCATCTACACGACATAGCCCTGAATTTTCCAATGCGTAGCTCTTTGCAAAAGAGAGATATTGGCAAGGAAAAGCTGTCTTGTACCATTGCATTTTTCTCCCAAACGAAGGACACTAGAAAGAAAATTTTAAAGCCTCCTGTTAGGCCATCATCTACACGACATAGCCCTGAATTTTCCAATGCGTAGCTCTTTGCAAAAGAGAGATATTGGCAAGGAAAAGCTGTCTTGTACCTTTGCATTTTTCTCCCAAACGAAGGACACTAGAATTAAAATTTTAAAGCCTCCTGTTAGGCCATCATCTACACGACATAGCCCTGAATTTTCCAATGCGCAGCTCTTTGCAAAAGAGAGATATTGGCAAGGAAAAGCTGTCTTGTACCTTTGCATTTTTCTCCCAAACGAAGGACACTAGAAAGAAAATTTTAAAGCCTCCTGTTAGGCCATCATCTACACGAAATAGCCCTGAATTTTCCAATGCGCAGCTCTTTGCAAAAGAGAGATATTGGCAAGGAAAAGCTGTCTTGTACCATTGCATTTTTCTCCCAAACGAAGGACACTAGAAAGAAAATTTTAATGCCTCCTGTTAGGCCATCATCTACACGACATAGCCATGAATTTTCCAATGCGCAGCTCTTTGCAAAAGAGAGATATTGGCAAGGAAAAGCTGTCTTGTACCTTTGCATTTTTCTCCCAAACGAAGGTCACTAGAAAGAAAATTTTAAAGCCTCCTGTTAGGCCATCATCTACACGACATAGCCCTGAATTTTCCAATGCGTAGCTCTTTGCAAAAGAGAGATATTGGCAAGGAAAAGCTGTCTTGTACCATTGCATTTTTCTCCCAAACGAAGGACACTAGAAAGAAAATTTTAAAGCCTCCTGTTAGACCATCATCTACACGGCATAGCCATGAATTTTCCAGTGCGCAGCTCTTTGCAAAAGAGAGATATTGGCAAGGAAAAGCTGTCTTGTACCTTTGCATTTTTCTCCCAAACGAAGGACACAAGAATTAAAATTTTAAAGCCTCATGTTAGGCCATCATCTACACGACATAGCCCTGAATTTTCCAATGCGCAGCTCTTTGCAAAAGAGAGATATTGGCAAGGAAAAGCTGTCTTGTACCTTTGCATTTTTCTCCCAAACGAAGGTCACTAGAAAGAAAATTTTAAAGCCTCCTGTTAGGCTATCATCTACACGACATAGCCCTGAATTTTCCAATGCGCAGCTCTTTGCAAAAGAGAGATATTGGCAAGGAAAAGCTGTCTTGTACCATTGCATTTTTCTCCCAAACGAAGGACACTAGAAAGAAAATTTTAAAGCCTCCTGTTAGACCATCATCTACAAGGCATAGCCATGAATTTTCCAATGCGCAGCTCTTTGCAAAAGAGAGATATTGGCAAGGAAAAGCTGTCTTGTACCTTTGCATTTTTCTCCCAAACGAAGGACACTAGAATTAAAATTTTAAAGCCTCATGTTAGGCCATCATCTACACGATATAGCCCTGAATTTTCCAATGCGCAGCTCTTTGCAAAAGAGAGATATTGGCAAGGAAAAGCTGTCTTGTACCATTGCATTTTTCTCCCAAACGAAGGACACTAGAAGAAAATTTTAAAGCCTCCTGTTAGGCCATCATCTACACGACATAGCCCTGAATTTTCCAATGCGCAGCTCTTTGCAAAAGAGAGATATTGGCAAGGAAAAGCTGTCTTGTACCTTTGCATTTTTCTCCCAAACGAAGGACACTAGAATTAAAATGTTAAAGCCTCCTGTTAGGCCATCATCTACACGACATAGCCCTTAATTTTCCAATGCGTAGCTCTTTGCAAAAGAGAGATATTGGCAAGGAAAAGCTGTCTTGTACCATTGCATTTTTCTCCCAAACGAAGGACACTAGAAAGAAAATTTTAAAGCCTCCTGTTAGGCCATCATCTACACGACATAGCCCTGAATTTTCCAATGCGCAGCTCTTTGCAAAAGAGAGATATTGGCAAGGAAAAGCTGTCTTGTACCTTTGCATTTTTCTCCCAAACGAAGGACACTAGAAAGAAAATTTTAAAGCCTCCTGTTAGGCCATCATCTACACGAAATAGCCCTGAATTTTCCAATGCGCAGCTCTTTGCAAAAGAGAGATATTGGCAAGGAAAAGCTGTCTTGTACCATTGCATTTTTCTCCCAAACGAAGGACATTAGAAAGAAAATTTTAAAGCCTCCTGTTAGGCCATCATCTACACGACATAGCCCTGAATTTTTCAATGCGCAGCTCTTTGCAAAAGAGAGATATTGGCAAGGAAAAGCTGTCTTGTACCTTTGCATTTTTCTCCCAAACGAAGGTCACTAGAAAGAAAATTTTAAAGCCTCCTGTTAGGCCATCATCTACACGACATAGCCCTGAATTTTCCAATGCGTAGCTCTTTGCAAAAGAGAGATATTGGCAAGGTAAAGCTGTCTTGTACCATTGCATATTTCTCCCAAACGAAGGACACTAGAATTAAAATTTTAAAGCCTCCTGTTAGGCCATCATCTACACGACATAGCCCTGAATTTTCCAATGCGCAGCTCTTTGCAAAAGAGAGATAATTGCAAGGAAAAGCTGTCTTGTACCATTGCATTTTTCTCCCAAACGAAGGTCACTAGAAAGAAAATTTTAAAGCCTCCTGTTAGGCCATCATCTACACGACATAGCCCTGAATTTTCCAATGCGTAGCTCTTTGCAAAAGAGAGATATTGGCAAGGAAAAGCTGTCTTGTACCATTGCATTTTTCTCCCAAACGAAGGTCACTAGAAAGAAAATTTTAAAGCCTCCTGTTAGGCCATCATCTACACGACATAGCCCTGAATTTTCCAAAGCGTAGCTCTTTGCAAAAGAGAGATATTGGCAAGGAAAAGCTGTCTTGTACCTTTGCATTTTTCTCCCAAACGAAGGACACTAGAAAGAAAATTTTAAAGCCTCCTGTTAGACCATCATCTACACGGCATAGCCATGAATTTTCCAATGCGCAGCTCTTTGCAAAAGAGAGATATTGGCAAGGAAAAGCTGTCTTGTACCTTTGCATTTTTCCCCCAAACGAAGGACACTAGAATTAAAATTTTAAAGCCTCATGTTAGGCCATCATCTACACGATATAGCCCTGAATTTTCCAATGCGCAGCTCTTTGCAAAAGAGAGATATTGGCAAGGAAAAGCTGTCTTGTACCTTTGCATTTTTCTCCCAAACGAAGGTCACTAGAAAGAAAATTTTAAAGCCTCCAGTTAAGCCATCATCTACACGACATAGCCCTGAATTTTCCAATGCGCAGCTCTTTGCAAAAGAGAGATATTGGCAAGGAAAAGCTGTCTTGTACCTTTGCATTTTTCTCCCAAACGAAGGTCACTAGAAAGAAAATTTTAAAGCCTCCTGTTAGGCCATCATCTACACGAAATAGCCCTGATTTTTCCAATGCGCAGCTCATTACAAAAGAGAGATATTGGCAAGGAAAAGCTGTCTTGTACCTTTGCATTTTTCTCCCAAACGAAGGACACTAGAAAGAAAATTTTAAAGCCTCCTGTTAGGCCATCATCTACACGAAATAGCCCTGATTTTTCCAATGCGCAGCTCTTTGCAAAAGAGAGATATTGGCAAGGAAAAGCTGTCTTGTACCATTGCATTTTTCTCCCAAACGAAGGACACTAGAAAGAAAATTTTAAAGCCCCCTGTTAGGCCATCATCTACACGACATAGCCCTGAATTTTCCAATGCGCAGCTCTTTGCAAAAGAGAGATATTGGCAAGGAAAAGCTGTCTTGTACCTTTGCATTTTTCTCCCAAACGAAGGACACTAGAATTAAAATTTTAAAGCCTCCTGTTAGGCCATCATCTACACGACATAGCCCTGAATTTTCCAATGCGTAGCTCTTTGCAAAAGAGAGATATTGGCAAGGAAAAGCTGTCTTGTACCATTGCATTTTTCTCCCAAACGAAGGACACTAGAAAGAAAATTTTAAAGCCTCCTGTTAGGCCATCATCTACACGACAATAGCCCTGAATTTTCCAATGCGCAGCTCTTTGCAAAAGAGAGATATTGGCAAGGAAAAGCTGTCTTGTACCTTTGCATTTTTCTCCCAAACGAAGGACACTAGAAAGAAAATTTTAAAGCCTCCTGTTAGGCCATCATCTACACGAAATAGCCCTGATTTTTCCAATGCGCAGCTCTTTGCAAAAGAGAGATATTGGCAAGGAAAAGCTGTCTTGTACCATTGCATTTTTCTCCCAAACGAAGGACACTAGAAAGAAAATTTTAAAGCCCCCTGTTAGGCCATCATCTACACGACATAGCCCTGAATTTTCCAATGCGCAGCTCTTTGCAAAAGAGAGATATTGGCAAGGAAAAGCTGTCTTGTACCTTTGCATTTTTCTCCCAAACGAAGGTCACTAGAAAGAAAATTTTAAAGCCTCCTGTTAGGCCATCATCTACACGACATAGCCCTGAATTTTCCAATGCGTAGCTCTTTGCAAAAGAGAGATATTGGCAAGGAAAAGCTGTCTTGTACCATTGCATTTTTCTCCCAAACGAAGGACACTAGAAGAAAATTTTAAAGCCTCCTGTTAGGCCATCATCTACACGACATAGCCCTGAATTTTCCAATGCGCAGCTCTTTGCAAAAGAGAGATATTGGCAAGGAAAAGCTGTCTTGTAACTTTGCATTTTTCTCCCAAACGAAGGACACTAGAATTAAAATTTTAAAGCCTCCTGTTAGGCCATCATCTACACGACATAGCCCTGAATTTTCCAATGCGTAGCTCTTTGCAAAAGAGAGATATTGGCAAGGAAAAGCTGTCTTGTACCATTGCATTTTTCTCCCAAACGAAGGACACTAGAAAGAAAATTTTAAAGCCTCCTGTTAGGCCATCATCTACACGACATAGCCCTGAATTTTCCAATGCGCAGCTCTTTGCAAAAGAGAGATATTGGCAAGGAAAAGCTGTCTTGTACCTTTGCATTTTTCTCCCAAACGAAGGACACTAGAAAGAAAATTTTAAAGCCTCCTGTTAGGCCATCATCTACACGAAATAGCCCTGAATTTTCCAATGCGTAGCTCTTTGCAAAAGAGAGATATTGGCAAGGAAAAGCTGTCTTGTACCATTGCATTTTTCTCCCAAACGAAGGACACTAGAAAGAAAATTTTAAAGCCTCCTGTTAGGCCATCATCTACACGACATAGCCCTGAATTTACCAATGCGTAGCTCTTTGCAAAAGAGAGATATTGGCAAGGTAAAGCTGTCTTGTACCATTGCATATTTCTCCCAAACGAAGGACACTAGAATTAAAATTTTAAAGCCTCCTGTTAGGCCATCATCTACACGACATAGCCCTGAATTTTCCAATGCGCAGCTCTTTGCAAAAGAGAGATATTGGCAAGGAAAAGCTGTCTTGTACCATTGCATTTTTCTCCCAAACGAAGGTCACTAGAAAGAAAATTTTAAAGCCTCCTGTTAGGCCATCATCTACACGACATAGCCCTGAATTTTCCAATGCGTAGCTCTTTGCAAAAGAGAGATATTGGCAAGGAAAAGCTGTCTTGTACCATTGCATTTTTTCTCCCAAACGAAGGTCACTAGATAGAAAATTTTAAAGCCTCCTGTTAGGCCATCATCTACACGACATAGCCCGGAATTTTCCAATGCGTAGCTCTTTGCAAAAGAGAGATATTGGCAAGGAAAAGCTGTCTTGTACCTTTGCATTTTTCTCCCAAACGAAGGACACTAGAAAGAAAATTTTAAAGCCTCCTGTTAGGCCATCATCTACACGAAATAGCCCTGAATTTTCCAATGCGCAGCTCTTTGCAAAAGAGAGATATTGGCAAGGAAAAGCTGTCTTGTACCATTGCATTTTTCTCCCAAACGAAGGACACTAGAAAGAAAATTTTAAAGCCTCCTGTTAGGCCATCATCTACACGACATAGCCCTGAATTTTCCAATGCGTAGCTCTTTGCAAAAGAGAGATATTGGCAAGGAAAAGCTGTCTTGTACCATTGCATTTTTCTCCCAAACGAAGGACACTAGAAAGAAAATGTTAAAGCCTCCTGTTAGGCCATCATCTACACGACATAGCCCTGAATTTTCCAATGCGTAGCTCTTTGCAAAAGAGAGATATTGGCAAGGAAAGCTGTCTTGTACCATTGCATATTTCTCCCAAACGAAGGACACTAGAATGAAAATTTTAAAGCCTCCTGTTAGGCCATCATCTACACGACATAGCCCTGAATTTTCCAATGCGTAGCTCTTTGCAAAAGAGAGATATTGGCAAGGAAAAGCTGTCTTGTACCTTTGCATTTTTCTCCCAAACGAAGGACACTAGAATTAAAATTTTAAAGCCTCCTGTTAGGCCATCATCTACACGACATAGCCCTGAATTTTCCAATGCGCAGCTCTTTGCAAAAGAGAGATATTGGCAAGGAAAAGCTGTCTTGTACTTTGCATTTTTCTCCCAAACGAAGGACACTAGAAGAAAATTTTAAAGCCTCCTGTTAGGCCATCATCTACACGAAATAGCCCTGAATTTTCCAATGCGCAGCTCTTTGCAAAAGAGAGATATTTGCAAGGAAAAGCTGTCTTGTACCTTTGCATTTTTCTCCCAAACGAAGGTCACTAGAAAGAAAATTTTAAAGCCTCCTGTTAGGCCATCATCTACACGAAATAGCCCTGAATTTTCCAATGCGTAGCTCTTTGCAAAAGAGAGATATTGGCAAGGTAAAGCTGTCTTGTACCATTGCATATTTCTCCCAAACGAAGGACACTAGAATTAAAATTTTAAAGCCTCCTGTTAGGCCATCATCTACACGACATAGCCCTGAATTTTCCAATGCGCAGCTCTTTGCAAAAGAGAGATAATTGCAAGGAAAAGCTGTCTTGTACCATTGCATTTTTCTCCCAAACGAAGGTCACTAGAAAGAAAATTTTAAAGCCTCCTGTTAGGCCATCATCTACACGACATAGCCCTGAATTTTCCAATGCGTAGCTCTTTGCAAAAGAGAGATATTGGCAAGGAAAAGCTGTCTTGTACCATTGCATTTTTCTCCCAAACGAAGGTCACTAGAAAGAAAATTTTAAAGCCTCCTGTTAGGCCATCATCTACACGACATAGCCCTGAATTTTCCAAAGCGTAGCTCTTTGCAAAAGAGAGATATTGGCAAGGAAAAGCTGTCTTGTACCTTTGCATTTTTCTCCCAAACGAAGGACACTAGAAAGAAAATTTTAAAGCCTCCTGTTAGACCATCATCTACACGGCATAGCCATGAATTTTCCAATGCGCAGCTCTTTGCAAAAGAGAGATATTGGCAAGGAAAAGCTGTCTTTTACCTTTGCATTTTTCCCCCAAACGAAGGACACTAGAATTAAAATTTTAAAGCCTCATGTTAGGCCATCATCTACACGATATAGCCCTGAATTTTCCAATGCGCAGCTCTTTGCAAAAGAGAGATATTGGCAAGGAAAAGCTGTCTTGTACCTTTGCATTTTTCTCCCAAACGAAGGTCACTAGAAAGAAAATTTTAAAGCCTCCAGTTAAGCCATCATCTACACGACATAGCCCTGAATTTTCCAATGCGCAGCTCTTTGCAAAAGAGAGATATTGGCAAGGAAAAGCTGTCTTGTACCTTTGCATTTTTCTCCCAAACGAAGGTCACTAGAAAGAAAATTTTAAAGCCTCCTGTTAGGCCATCATCTACACGAAATAGCCCTGATTTTTCCAATGCGCAGCTCATTGCAAAAGAGAGATATTGGCAAGGAAAAGCTGTCTCGTACCTTTGCATTTTTCTCCCAAACGAAGGACACTAGAAAGAAAATTTTAAAGCCTCCTGTTAGGCCATCATCTACACGAAATAGCCCTGATTTTTCCAATGCGCAGCTCTTTGCAAAAGAGAGATATTGGCAAGGAAAAGCTGTCTTGTACCATTGCATTTTTCTCCCAAACGAAGGACACTAGAAAGAAAATTTTAAAGCCCCCTGTTAGGCCATCATCTACACGACATAGCCCTGAATTTTCCAATGCGCAGCTCTTTGCAAAAGAGAGATATTGGCAAGGAAAAGCTGTCTTGTACCTTTGCATTTTTCTCCCAAACGAAGGACACTAGAATTAAAATTTTAAAGCCTCCTGTTAGGCCATCATCTACACGACATAGCCCTGAATTTTCCAATGCGTAGCTCTTTGCAAAAGAGAGATATTGGCAAGGAAAAGCTGTCTTGTACCATTGCATTTTTCTCCCAAACGAAGGACACTAGAAAGAAAATTTTAAAGCCTCCTGTTAGGCCATCATCTACACGACATAGCCCTGAATTTTCCAATGCGCAGCTCTTTGCAAAAGAGAGATATTGGCAAGGAAAAGCTGTCTTGTACCTTTGCATTTTTCTCCCAAACGAAGGACACTAGAAAGAAAATTTTAAAGCCTCCTGTTAGGCCATCATCTACACGAAATAGCCCTGATTTTTCCAATGCGCAGCTCTTTGCAAAAGAGAGATATTGGCAAGGAAAAGCTGTCTTGTACCATTGCATTTTTCTCCCAAACGAAGGACACTAGAAAGAAAATTTTTAAAGCCCCCTGTTAGGCCATCATCTACACGACATAGCCCTGAATTTTCCAATGCGCAGCTCTTTGCAAAAGAGAGATATTGGCAAGGAAAAGCTGTCTTGTACCTTTGCATTTTTCTCCCAAACGAAGGTCACTAGAAAGAAAATTTTAAAGCCTCCTGTTAGGCCATCATCTACACGAAATAGCCCTGAATTTTCCAATGCGCAGCTCTTTGCAAAAGAGAGATATTGGCAAGGAAAAGCTGTCTTGTACCATTGCATTTTTCTCCCAAACGAAGGACACTAGAAAGAAAATTTTAAAGCCTCCTGTTAGGCCATCATCTACACGACATAGCCCTGAATTTTCCAATGCGTAGCTCTTTGCAAAAGAGAGATATTGGCAAGGAAAAGCTGTCTTGTACCATTGCATTTTTCTCCCAAACGAAGGACACTAGAAAGAAAATTTTAAAGCCTCCTGTTAGGCCATCATCTACACGACATAGCCCTGAATTTTCCAATGCGTAGCTCTTTGCAAAAGAGAGATATTGGCAAGGAAAAGCTGTCTTGTACCATTGCATATTTCTCCCAAAAGAAGGACACTAGAATGAAAATTTTAAAGCCTCCTGTTAGGCCATCATCTACACGACATAGCCCTGAATTTTCCAATGCGTAGCTCTTTGCAAAAGAGAGATATTGGCAAGGAAAAGCTGTCTTGTACCTTTGCATTTTTCTCCCAAACGAAGGACACTAGAATTAAAATTTTAAAGCCTCCTGTTAGGCCATCATCTACACGACATAGCCCTGAATTTTCCAATGCGCAGCTCTTTGCAAAAGAGAGATAATTGCAAGGAAAAGCTGTCTTGTACCATTGCATTTTTCTCCCAAACGAAGGTCACTAGAAAGAAAATTTTAAAGCCTCCTGTTAGGCCATCATCTACACGACATAGCCCTGAATTTTCCAATGCGCAGCTCTTTGCAAAAGAGAGATATTGGCAAGGAAAAGCTGTCTTGTACCTTTGCATTTTTCTCCCAAACGAAGGTCACTAGAAAGAAAATTTTAAAGCCTCCTGTTAGGCCATCATCTACACGAAATAGCCCTGAATTTTCCAATGCGCAGCTCTTTGCAAAAGAGAGATATTTGCAAGGAAAAGCTGTCTTGTACCTTTGCATTTTTCTCCCAAACGAAGGTCACTAGAAAGAAAATTTTAAAGCCTCCTGTTAGGCCATCATCTACACGAAATAGCCCTGAATTTTCCAATGCGTAGCTCTTTGCAAAAGAGAGATATTGGCAAGGTAAAGCTGTCTTGTACCATTGCATATTTCTCCCAAACGAAGGACACTAGAATTAAAATTTTAAAGCCTCCTGTTAGGCCATCATCTACACGACATAGCCCTGAATTTTCCAATGCGCAGCTCTTTGCAAAAGAGAGATAATTGCAAGGAAAAGCTGTCTTGTACCATTGCATTTTTCTCCCAAACGAAGGTCACTAGAAAGAAAATTTTAAAGCCTCCTGTTAGGCCATCATCTACACGACATAGCCCTGAATTTTCCAATGCGTAGCTCTTTGCAAAAGAGAGATATTGGCAAGGAAAAGCTGTCTTGTACCATTGCATTTTTCTCCCAAACGAAGGTCACTAGAAAGAAAATTTTAAAGCCTCCTGTTAGGCCATCATCTACACGACATAGCCCTGAATTTTCCAAAGCGTAGCTCTTTGCAAAAGAGAGATATTGGCAAGGAAAAGCTGTCTTGTACCTTTGCATTTTTCTCCCAAACGAAGGACACTAGAAAGAAAATTTTAAAGCCTCCTGTTAGACCATCATCTACACGGCATAGCCATGAATTTTCCAATGCGCAGCTCTTTGCAAAAGAGAGATATTGGCAAGGAAAAGCTGTCTTTTACCTTTGCATTTTTCTCCCAAACGAAGGACACTAGAAAGAAAATTTTAAAGCCTCCTGTTAGGCCATCATCTACACGAAATAGCCCTGAATTTTCCAATGCGCAGCTCTTTGCAAAAGAGAGATATTGGCAAGGAAAAGCTGTCTTGTACCATTGCATTTTTCTCCCAAACGAAGGACACTAGAAAGAAAATTTTAAAGCCTCCTGTTAGGCCATCATCTACACGACATAGCCCTGAATTTTCCAATGCGTAGCTCTTTGCAAAAGAGAGATATTGGCAAGGAAAAGCTGTCTTGTACCATTGCATTTTTCTCCCAAACGAAGGACACTAGAAAGAAAATTTTAAAGCCTCCTGTTAGGCCATCATCTACACGACATAGCCCTGAATTTTCCAATGCGTAGCTCTTTGCAAAAGAGAGATATTGGCAAGGAAAAGCTGTCTTGTACCATTGCATATTTCTCCCAAACGAAGGACACTAGAATGAAAATTTTAAAGCCTCCTGTTAGGCCATCATCTACACGACATAGCCCTGAATTTTCCAATGCGTAGCTCTTTGCAAAAGAGAGATATTGGCAAGGAAAAGCTGTCTTGTACCTTTGCATTTTTCTCCCAAACGAAGGACACTAGAATTAAAATTTTAAAGCCTCCTGTTAGGCCATCATCTACACGACATAGCCCTGAATTTTCCAATGCGCAGCTCTTTGCAAAAGAGAGATATTGGCAAGGAAAAGCTGTCTTGTACTTTTGCATTTTTCTCCCAAACGAAGGACACTAGAAAGAAAATTTTAAAGCCTCCTGTTAGGCCATCATCTACACGAAATAGCCCTGAATTTTCCAATGCACAGCTCTTTGCAAAAGAGAGATATTTGCAAGGAAAAGCTGTCTTGTACCTTTGCATTTTTCTCCCAAACGAAGGTCACTAGAAAGAAAATTTTAAAGCCTCCTGTTAGGCCATCATCTACACGACATAGCCCTGAATTTTCCAATGCGTAGCTCTTTGCAAAAGAGAGATATTGGCAAGGTAAAGCTGTCTTGTACCATTGCATATTTCTCCCAAACGAAGGACACTAGAATTAAAATTTTAAAGCCTCCTGTTAGGCCATCATCTACACGACATAGCCCTGAATTTTCCAATGCGCAGCTCTTTGCAAAAGAGAGATAATTGCAAGGAAAAGCTGTCTTGTACCATTGCATTTTTCTCCCAAACGAAGGTCACTAGAAAGAAAATTTTAAAGCCTCCTGTTAGGCCATCATCTACACGACATAGCCCTGAATTTTCCAATGCGTAGCTCTTTGCAAAAGAGAGATATTGGCAAGGAAAAGCTGTCTTGTACCATTGCATTTTTCTCCCAAACGAAGGTCACTAGAAAGAAAATTTTAAAGCCTCCTGTTAGGCCATCATCTACACGACATAGCCCTGAATTTTCCAAAGCGTAGCTCTTTGCAAAAGAGAGATATTGGCAAGGAAAAGCTGTCTTGTACCTTTGCATTTTTCTCCCAAACGAAGGACACTAGAAAGAAAATTTTAAAGCCTCCTGTTAGACCATCATCTACACGGCATAGCCATGAATTTTCCAATGCGCAGCTCTTTGCAAAAGAGAGATATTGGCAAGGAAAAGCTGTCTTTTACCTTTGCATTTTTCCCCCAAACGAAGGACACTAGAATTAAAATTTTAAAGCCTCATGTTAGGCCATCATCTACACGATATAGCCCTGAATTTTCCAATGCGCAGCTCTTTGCAAAAGAGAGATATTGGCAAGGAAAAGCGGTCTTGTACCTTTGCATTTTTCTCCCAAACGAAGGTCACTAGAAAGAAAATTTTAAAGCCTCCAGTTAAGCCATCATCTACACGACATAGCCCTGAATTTTCCAATGCGCAGCTCTTTGCAAAAGAGAGATATTGGCAAGGAAAAGCTGTCTTGTACCTTTGCATTTTTCTCCCAAACGAAGGTCACTAGAAAGAAAATTTTAAAGCCTCCTGTTAGGCCATCATCTACACGAAATAGCCCTGATTTTTCCAATGCGCAGCTCATTGCAAAAGAGAGATATTGGCAAGGAAAAGCTGTCTTGTACCTTTGCATTTTTCTCCCAAACGAAGGACACTAGAAAGAAAATTTTAAAGCCTCCTGTTAGGCCATCATCTACACGAAATAGCCCTGATTTTTCCAATGCGCAGCTCTTTGCAAAAGAGAGATATTGGCAAGGAAAAGCTGTCTTGTACCATTGCATTTTTCTCCCAAACGAAGGACACTAGAAAGAAAATTTTAAAGCCCCCTGTTAGGCCATCATCTACACGACATAGCCCTGAATTTTCCAATGCGCAGCTCTTTGCAAAAGAGAGATATTGGCAAGGAAAAGCTGTCTTGTACCTTTGCATTTTTCTCCCAAACGAAGGACACTAGAATTAACATTTTAAAGCCTCCTGTTAGGCCATCATCTACACGACATAGCCCTGAATTTTCCAATGCGTAGCTCTTTGCAAAAGAGAGATATTGGCAAGGAAAAGCTGTCTTGTACCTTTGCATTTTTCTCCCAAACGAAGGACACTAGAAAGAAAATTTTAAAGCCTCCTGTTAGGCCATCATCTACACGAAATAGCCCTGATTTTTCCAATGCGCAGCTCTTTGCAAAAGAGAGATATTGGCAAGGAAAAGCTGTCTTGTACCATTGCATTTTTCTCCCAAACGAAGGACACTAGAAAGAAAATTTTAAAGCCCCCTGTTAGGCCATCATCTACACGACATAGCCCTGAATTTTCCAATGCGCAGCTCTTTGCAAAAGAGAGATATTGGCAAGGAAAAGCTGTCTTGTACCTTTGCATTTTTCTCCCAAACGAAGGTCACTAGAAAGAAAATTTTAAAGCCTCCTGTTAGGCCATCATCTACACGAAATAGCCCTGAATTTTCCAATGCGCAGCTCTTTGCAAAAGAGAGATATTGGCAAGGAAAAGCTGTCTTGTACCATTGCATTTTTCTCCCAAACGAAGGACACTAGAAAGAAAATTTTAAAGCCTCCTGTTAGGCCATCATCTACACGACATAGCCCTGAATTTTCCAATGCGGAGCTCTTTGCAAAAGAGAGATATTGGCAAGGAAAAGCTGTCTTGTACCATTGCATTTTTCTCCCAAACGAAGGTCACTAGAAAGAAAATTTTAAAGCCTCCTGTTAGGCCATCATCTACACGACATAGCCCTGAATTTTCCAAAGCGTAGCTCTTTGCAAAAGAGAGATATTGGCAAGGAAAAGCTGTCTTGTACCTTTGCATTTTTCTCCCAAACGAAGGACACTAGAAAGAAAATTTTAAAGCCTCCTGTTAGACCATCATCTACACGGCATAGCCATGAATTTTCCAATGCGCAGCTCTTTGCAAAAGAGAGATATTGGCAAGGAAAAGCTGTCTTTTACCTTTGCATTTTTCCCCCAAACGAAGGACACTAGAATTAAAATTTTAAAGCCTCATGTTAGGCCATCATCTACACGATATAGCCCTGAATTTTCCAATGCGCAGCTCTTTGCAAAAGAGAGATATTGGCAAGGAAAAGCGGTCTTGTACCTTTGCATTTTTCTCCCAAACGAAGGTCACTAGAAAGAAAATTTTAAAGCCTCCAGTTAAGCCATCATCTACACGACATAGCCCTGAATTTTCCAATGCGCAGCTCTTTGCAAAAGAGAGATATTGGCAAGGAAAAGCTGTCTTGTACCTTTGCATTTTTCTCCCAAACGAAGGTCACTAGAAAGAAAATTTTAAAGCCTCCTGTTAGGCCATCATCTACACGAAATAGCCCTGATTTTTCCAATGCGCAGCTCATTGCAAAAGAGAGATATTGGCAAGGAAAAGCTGTCTTGTACCTTTGCATTTTTCTCCCAAACGAAGGACACTAGAAAGAAAATTTTAAAGCCTCCTGTTAGGCCATCATCTACACGAAATAGCCCTGATTTTTCCAATGCGCAGCTCTTTGCAAAAGAGAGATATTGGCAAGGAAAAGCTGTCTTGTACCATTGCATTTTTCTCCCAAACGAAGGACACTAGAAAGAAAATTTTAAAGCCCCCTGTTAGGCCATCATCTACACGACATAGCCCTGAATTTTCCAATGCGCAGCTCTTTGCAAAAGAGAGATATTGGCAAGGAAAAGCTGTCTTGTACCTTTGCATTTTTCTCCCAAACGAAGGACACTAGAATTAACATTTTAAAGCCTCCTGTTAGGCCATCATCTACACGACATAGCCCTGAATTTTCCAATGCGTAGCTCTTTGCAAAAGAGAGATATTGGCAAGGAAAAGCTGTCTTGTACCTTTGCATTTTTCTCCCAAACGAAGGACACTAGAAAGAAAATTTTAAAGCCTCCTGTTAGGCCATCATCTACACGAAATAGCCCTGATTTTTCCAATGCGCAGCTCTTTGCAAAAGAGAGATATTGGCAAGGAAAAGCTGTCTTGTACCATTGCATATTTCTCCCAAACGAAGGACACTAGAATGAAAATTTTAAAGCCTCCTGTTAGGCCATCATCTACACGACATAGCCCTGAATTTTCCAATGCGTAGCTCTTTGCAAAAGAGAGATATTGGCAAGGAAAAGCTGTCTTGTACCTTTGCATTTTTCTCCCAAACGAAGGACACTAGAATTAAAATTTTAAAGCCTCCTGTTAGGCCATCATCTACACGACATAGCCCTGAATTTTCCAATGCGCAGCTCTTTGCAAAAGAGAGATATTGGCAAGGAAAAGCTGTCTTGTACTTTTGCATTTTTCTCCCAAACGAAGGACACTAGAAAGAAAATTTTAAAGCCTCCTGTTAGGCCATCATCTACACGAAATAGCCCTGAATTTTCCAATGCACAGCTCTTTGCAAAAGAGAGATATTTGCAAGGAAAAGCTGTCTTGTACCTTTGCATTTTTCTCCCAAACGAAGGTCACTAGAAAGAAAATTTTAAAGCCTCCTGTTAGGCCATCATCTACACGACATAGCCCTGAATTTTCCAATGCGTAGCTCTTTGCAAAAGAGAGATATTGGCAAGGTAAAGCTGTCTTGTACCATTGCATATTTCTCCCAAACGAAGGACACTAGAATTAAAATTTTAAAGCCTCCTGTTAGGCCATCATCTACACGACATAGCCCTGAATTTTCCAATGCGCAGCTCTTTGCAAAAGAGAGATAATTGCAAGGAAAAGCTGTCTTGTACCATTGCATTTTTCTCCCAAACGAAGGTCACTAGAAAGAAAATTTTAAAGCCTCCTGTTAGGCCATCATCTACACGACATAGCCCTGAATTTTCCAATGCGTAGCTCTTTGCAAAAGAGAGATATTGGCAAGGAAAAGCTGTCTTGTACCATTGCATTTTTCTCCCAAACGAAGGTCACTAGAAAGAAAATTTTAAAGCCTCCTGTTAGGCCATCATCTACACGACATAGCCCTGAATTTTCCAAAGCGTAGCTCTTTGCAAAAGAGAGATATTGGCAAGGAAAAGCTGTCTTGTACCTTTGCATTTTTCTCCCAAACGAAGGACACTAGAAAGAAAATTTTAAAGCCTCCTGTTAGACCATCATCTACACGGCATAGCCATGAATTTTCCAATGCGCAGCTCTTTGCAAAAGAGAGATATTGGCAAGGAAAAGCTGTCTTTTACCTTTGCATTTTTCCCCCAAACGAAGGACACTAGAATTAAAATTTTAAAGCCTCATGTTAGGCCATCATCTACACGATATAGCCCTGAATTTTCCAATGCGCAGCTCTTTGCAAAAGAGAGATATTGGCAAGGAAAAGCGGTCTTGTACCTTTGCATTTTTCTCCCAAACGAAGGTCACTAGAAAGAAAATTTTAAAGCCTCCAGTTAAGCCATCATCTACACGACATAGCCCTGAATTTTCCAATGCGCAGCTCTTTGCAAAAGAGAGATATTGGCAAGGAAAAGCTGTCTTGTACCTTTGCATTTTTCTCCCAAACGAAGGTCACTAGAAAGAAAATTTTAAAGCCTCCTGTTAGGCCATCATCTACACGAAATAGCCCTGATTTTTCCAATGCGCAGCTCATTGCAAAAGAGAGATATTGGCAAGGAAAAGCTGTCTTGTACCTTTGCATTTTTCTCCCAAACGAAGGACACTAGAAAGAAAATTTTAAAGCCTCCTGTTAGGCCATCATCTACACGAAATAGCCCTGATTTTTCCAATGCGCAGCTCTTTGCAAAAGAGAGATATTGGCAAGGAAAAGCTGTCTTGTACCATTGCATTTTTCTCCCAAACGAAGGACACTAGAAAGAAAATTTTAAAGCCCCCTGTTAGGCCATCATCTACACGACATAGCCCTGAATTTTCCAATGCGCAGCTCTTTGCAAAAGAGAGATATTGGCAAGGAAAAGCTGTCTTGTACCTTTGCATTTTTCTCCCAAACGAAGGACACTAGAATTAACATTTTAAAGCCTCCTGTTAGGCCATCATCTACACGACATAGCCCTGAATTTTCCAATGCGTAGCTCTTTGCAAAAGAGAGATATTGGCAAGGAAAAGCTGTCTTGTACCTTTGCATTTTTCTCCCAAACGAAGGACACTAGAAAGAAAATTTTAAAGCCTCCTGTTAGGCCATCATCTACACGAAATAGCCCTGATTTTTCCAATGCGCAGCTCTTTGCAAAAGAGAGATATTGGCAAGGAAAAGCTGTCTTGTACCATTGCATTTTTCTCCCAAACGAAGGACACTAGAAAGAAAATTTTAAAGCCCCCTGTTAGGCCATCATCTACACGACATAGCCCTGAATTTTCCAATGCGCAGCTCTTTGCAAAAGAGAGATATTGGCAAGGAAAAGCTGTCTTGTACCTTTGCATTTTTCTCCCAAACGAAGGTCACTAGAAAGAAAATTTTAAAGCCTCCTGTTAGGCCATCATCTACACGAAATAGCCCTGAATTTTCCAATGCGCAGCTCTTTGCAAAAGAGAGATATTGGCAAGGAAAAGCTGTCTTGTACCATTGCATTTTTCTCCCAAACGAAGGACACTAGAAAGAAAATTTTAAAGCCTCCTGTTAGGCCATCATCTACACGACATAGCCCTGAATTTTCCAATGCGGAGCTCTTTGCAAAAGAGAGATATTGGCAAGGAAAAGCTGTCTTGTACCATTGCATTTTTCTCCCAAACGAAGGTCACTAGAAAGAAAATTTTAAAGCCTCCTGTTAGGCCATCATCTACACGACATAGCCCTGAATTTTCCAAAGCGTAGCTCTTTGCAAAAGAGAGATATTGGCAAGGAAAAGCTGTCTTGTACCTTTGCATTTTTCTCCCAAACGAAGGACACTAGAAAGAAAATTTTAAAGCCTCCTGTTAGACCATCATCTACACGGCATAGCCATGAATTTTCCAATGCGCAGCTCTTTGCAAAAGAGAGATATTGGCAAGGAAAAGCTGTCTTTTACCTTTGCATTTTTCCCCCAAACGAAGGACACTAGAATTAAAATTTTAAAGCCTCATGTTAGGCCATCATCTACACGATATAGCCCTGAATTTTCCAATGCGCAGCTCTTTGCAAAAGAGAGATATTGGCAAGGAAAAGCGGTCTTGTACCTTTGCATTTTTCTCCCAAACGAAGGTCACTAGAAAGAAAATTTTAAAGCCTCCAGTTAAGCCATCATCTACACGACATAGCCCTGAATTTTCCAATGCGCAGCTCTTTGCAAAAGAGAGATATTGGCAAGGAAAAGCTGTCTTGTACCTTTGCATTTTTCTCCCAAACGAAGGTCACTAGAAAGAAAATTTTAAAGCCTCCTGTTAGGCCATCATCTACACGAAATAGCCCTGATTTTTCCAATGCGCAGCTCATTGCAAAAGAGAGATATTGGCAAGGAAAAGCTGTCTTGTACCTTTGCATTTTTCTCCCAAACGAAGGACACTAGAAAGAAAATTTTAAAGCCTCCTGTTAGGCCATCATCTACACGAAATAGCCCTGATTTTTCCAATGCGCAGCTCTTTGCAAAAGAGAGATATTGGCAAGGAAAAGCTGTCTTGTACCATTGCATTTTTCTCCCAAACGAAGGACACTAGAAAGAAAATTTTAAAGCCCCCTGTTAGGCCATCATCTACACGACATAGCCCTGAATTTTCCAATGCGCAGCTCTTTGCAAAAGAGAGATATTGGCAAGGAAAAGCTGTCTTGTACCTTTGCATTTTTCTCCCAAACGAAGGACACTAGAATTAACATTTTAAAGCCTCCTGTTAGGCCATCATCTACACGACATAGCCCTGAATTTTCCAATGCGTAGCTCTTTGCAAAAGAGAGATATTGGCAAGGAAAAGCTGTCTTGTACCTTTGCATTTTTCTCCCAAACGAAGGACACTAGAAAGAAAATTTTAAAGCCTCCTGTTAGGCCATCATCTACACGAAATAGCCCTGATTTTTCCAATGCGCAGCTCTTTGCAAAAGAGAGATATTGGCAAGGAAAAGCTGTCTTGTACCATTGCATTTTTCTCCCAAACGAAGGACACTAGAAAGAAAATTTTAAAGCCCCCTGTTAGGCCATCATCTACACGACATAGCCCTGAATTTTCCAATGCGCAGCTCTTTGCAAAAGAGAGATATTGGCAAGGAAAAGCTGTCTTGTACCTTTGCATTTTTCTCCCAAACGAAGGTCACTAGAAAGAAAATTTTAAAGCCTCCTGTTAGGCCATCATCTACACGAAATAGCCCTGAATTTTCCAATGCGCAGCTCTTTGCAAAAGAGAGATATTGGCAAGGAAAAGCTGTCTTGTACCATTGCATTTTTCTCCCAAACGAAGGACACTAGAAAGAAAATTTTAAAGCCTCCTGTTAGGCCATCATCTACACGACATAGCCCTGAATTTTCCAATGCGTAGCTCTTTGCAAAAGAGAGATATTGGCAAGGAAAAGCTGTCTTGTACCATTGCATTTTTCTCCCAAACGAAGGACACTAGAAAGAAAATTTTAAAGCCTCCTGTTAGGCCATCATCTACACGACATAGCCCTGAATTTTCCAATGCGTAGCTCTTTGCAAAAGAGAGATATTGGCAAGGAAAAGCTGTCTTGTACCATTGCATATTTCTCCCAAAAGAAGGACACTAGAATGAAAATTTTAAAGCCTCCTGTTAGGCCATCATCTACACGACATAGCCCTGAATTTTCCAATGCGTAGCTCTTTGCAAAAGAGAGATATTGGCAAGGAAAAGCTGTCTTGTACCTTTGCATTTTTCTCCCAAACGAAGGACACTAGAATTAAAATTTTAAAGCCTCCTGTTAGGCCATCATCTACACGACATAGCCCTGAATTTTCCAATGCGCAGCTCTTTGCAAAAGAGAGATATTGGCAAGGAAAAGCTGTCTTGTACTTTTGCATTTTTCTCCCAAACGAAGGACACTAGAAAGAAAATTTTAAAGCCTCCTGTTAGGCCATCATCTACACGAAATAGTCCTGAATTTTCCAATGCGCAGCTCTTTGCATAAGAGAGATATTTGCAAGGAAAAGCTGTCTTGTACCATTGCATTTTTCTCCCAAACGAAGGACACTAGAAAGAAAATTTTAAAGCCTCCTGTTAGGCCATCATCTACACGACATAGCCATGAATTTTCCAATGCGCAGCTTTTTGCAAAAGAGAGATATTGGCAAGGAAAAGCTGTCTTGTACCTTTGCATTTTTCTCCCAAACGAAGGTCACTAGAAAGAAAATTTTAAAGCCTCCTGTTAGGCCATCATCTACACGACATAGCCCTGAATTTTCCAATGCGTAGCTCTTTGCAAAAGAGAGATATTGGCAAGGAAAAGCTGTCTTGTACCATTGCATTTTTCTCCCAAACGAAGGACACTAGAATTAAAATTTTAAAGCCTCCTGTTAGGCCATCATCTACACGACATAGCCCTGAATTTTCCAATGCGCAGCTCTTTGCAAAAGAGAGATATTGGCAAGGAAAAGCTGTCTTGTACCATTGCATTTTTCTCCCAAACGAAGGACACTAGAAAGAAAATTTTAAAGCCTCCTGTTAGGCCATCATCTACACGACATAGCCCTGAATTTTCCAATGCGTAGCTCTTTGCAAAAGAGAGATATTGGCATGGTAAAGCTGTCTTGTACCATTGCATATTTCTCCCAAACGAAGGACACTAGAATTAAAATTTTAAAGCCTCCTGTTAGGCCATCATCTACACGACATAGCCCTGAATTTTCCAATGCGCAGCTCTTTGCAAAAGAGAGATATTGGCAAGGAAAAGCTGTCTTGTACCATTGCATTTTTCTCCCAAACGAAGGTCACTAGAAAGAAAATTTTAAAGCCCCCTGTTAGGCCATCATCTACACGACATAGCCCTGAATTTTCCAATGCGCAGCTCTTTGCAAAAGAGAGATATTGGCAAGGAAAAGCTGTCTTGTACCATTGCATTTTTCTCCCAAACGAAGGACACTAGAAAGAAAATTTTAAAGCCCCCTGTTAGGCCATCATCTACACGACATAGCCCTGAATTTTCCAATGCGCAGCTCTTTGCAAAAGAGAGATATTGGCAAGGAAAAGCTGTCTTGTACCTTTGCATTTTTCTCCCAAACGAAGGTCACTAGAAAGAAAATTTTAAAGCCTCCTGTTAGGCCATCATCTACACGAAATAGCCCTGAATTTTCCAATGCGCAGCTCTTTGCAAAAGAGAGATATTGGCAAGGAAAAGCTGTCTTGTACCATTGCATTTTTCTCCCAAACGAAGGACACTAGAAAGAAAATTTTAAAGCCTCCTGTTAGGCCATCATCTACACGACATAGCCCTGAATTTTCCAATGCGTAGCTCTTTGCAAAAGAGAGATATTGGCAAGGAAAAGCTGTCTTGTACCATTGCATTTTTCTCCCAAACGAAGGACACTAGAAAGAAAATTTTAAAGCCTCCTGTTAGGCCATCATCTACACGACATAGCCCTGAATTTTCCAATGCGTAGCTCTTTGCAAAAGAGAGATATTGGCAAGGAAAAGCTGTCTTGTACCATTGCATATTTCTCCCAAACGAAGGACACTAGAATGAAAATTTTAAAGCCTCCTGTTAGGCCATCATCTACACGACATAGCCCTGAATTTTGCAATGCGTAGCTCTTTGCAAAAGAGAGATATTGGCAAGGAAAAGCTGTCTTGTACCTTTGCATTTTTCTCCCAAACGAAGGACACTAGAATTAAAATTTTAAAGCCTCCTGTTAGGCCATCATCTACACGACATAGCCCTGAATTTTCCAATGCGCAGCTCTTTGCAAAAGAGAGATATTGGCAAGGAAAAGCTGTCTTGTACTTTTGCATTTTTCTCCCAAACGAAGGACACTAGAAAGAAAATTTTAAAGCCTCCTGTTAGGCCATCATCTACACGAAATAGCCCTGAATTTTCCAATGCGCAGCTCTTTGCAAAAGAGAGATATTTGCAAGGAAAAGCTGTCTTGTACCATTGCATTTTTCTCCCAAACGAAGGACACTAGAAAGAAAATTTTAAAGCCTCCTGTTAGGCCATCATCTACACGACATAGCCATGAATTTTCCAATGCGCAGCTTTTTGCAAAAGAGAGATATTGGCAAGGAAAAGCTGTCTTGTACCTTTGCATTTTTCTCCCAAACGAAGGTCACTAGAAAGAAAATTTTAAAGCCTCCTGTTAGGCCATCATCTACACGACATAGCCATGAATTTTCCAATGCGCAGCTTTTTGCAAAAGAGAGATATTGGCAAGGAAAAGCTGTCTTGTACCTTTGCATTTTTCTCCCAAACGAAGGTCACTAGAAAGAAAATTTTAAAGCCTCCTGTTAGGCCATCATCTACACGACATAGCCCTGAATTTTCCAATGCGTAGCTCTTTGCAAAAGAGAGATATTGGCAAGGAAAAGCTGTCTTGTACCATTGCATTTTTCTCCCAAACGAAGGACACTAGAATTAAAATTTTAAAGCCTCCTGTTAGGCCATCATCTACACGACATAGCCCTGAATTTTCCAATGCGCAGCTCTTTGCAAAAGAGAGATATTGGCAAGGAAAAGCTGTCTTGTACCATTGCATTTTTCTCCCAAACGAAGGACACTAGAAAGAAAATTTTAAAGCCTCCTGTTAGGCCATCATCTACACGACATAGCCCTGAATTTTCCAATGCGTAGCTCTTTGCAAAAGAGAGATATTGGCATGGTAAAGCTGTCTTGTACCATTGCATATTTCTCCCAAACGAAGGACACTAGAATTAAAATTTTAAAGCCTCCTGTTAGGCCATCATCTACACGACATAGCCCTGAATTTTCCAATGCGCAGCTCTTTGCAAAAGAGAGATATTGGCAAGGAAAAGCTGTCTTGTACCATTGCATTTTTCTCCCAAACGAAGGTCACTAGAAAGAAAATTTTAAAGCCTCCTGTTAGGCCATCATCTACACGACATAGCCCTGAATTTTCCAATGCGTAGCTCTTTGCAAAAGAGAGATATTGGCAAGGAAAAGCTGTCTTGTACCATTGCATTTTTCTCCCAAACGAAGGACACTAGAAAGAAAATTTTAAAGCCTCCTGTTAGGCCATCATCTACACGACATAGCCCTGAATTTTCCAATGCGTAGCTCTTTGCAAAAGAGAGATATTGGCAAGGAAAAGCTGTCTTGTACCTTTGCATTTTTCTCCCAAACGAAGGACACTAGAAAGAAAATTGGAAAGCCTCCTGTTAGGCCATCATCTACACGAAATAGCCCTGAATTTTCCAATACGCAGCTCTTTGCAAAAGAGAGATATTGGCAAGGAAAAGCTTTCTTGTACCATTGCATTTTTCTCCCAAACGAAGGACACTAGAAAGAAAATTTTAAAGCCTCCTGTTAGGCCATCATCTACACGACATAGCCATGAATTTTCCAATGCGCAGCTTTTTGCAAAAGAGAGATATTGGCAAGGAAAAGCTGTCTTGTACCTTTGCATTTTTCTCCCAAACGAAGGTCACTAGAAAGAAAATTTTAAAGCCTCCTGTTAGGCCATCATCTACACGACATAGCCATGAATTTTCCAATGCGCAGCTTTTTGCAAAAGAGAGATATTGGCAAGGAAAAGCTGTCTTGTACCTTTGCATTTTTCTCCCAAACGAAGGTCACTAGAAAGAAAATTTTAAAGCCTCCTGTTAGGCCATCATCTACACGACATAGCCCTGAATTTTCCAATGCGTAGCTCTTTGCAAAAGAGAGATATTGGCAAGGAAAAGCTGTCTTGTACCATTGCATTTTTCTCCCAAACGAAGGACACTAGAATTAAAATTTTAAAGCCTCCTGTTAGGCCATCATCTACACGACATAGCCCTGAATTTTCCAATGCGCAGCTCTTTGCAAAAGAGAGATATTGGCAAGGAAAAGCTGTCTTGTACCATTGCATTTTTCTCCCAAACGAAGGACACTAGAAAGAAAATTTTAAAGCCTCCTGTTAGGCCATCATCTACACGACATAGCCCTGAATTTTCCAATGCGTAGCTCTTTGCAAAAGAGAGATATTGGCATGGTAAAGCTGTCTTGTACCATTGCATATTTCTCCCAAACGAAGGACACTAGAATTAAAATTTTAAAGCCTCCTGTTAGGCCATCATCTACACGACATAGCCCTGAATTTTCCAATGCGCAGCTCTTTGCAAAAGAGAGATATTGGCAAGGAAAAGCTGTCTTGTACCATTGCATTTTTCTCCCAAACGAAGGTCACTAGAAAGAAAATTTTAAAGCCTCCTGTTAGGCCATCATCTACACGACATAGCCCTGAATTTTCCAATGCGTAGCTCTTTGCAAAAGAGAGATATTGGCAAGGAAAAGCTGTCTTGTACCATTGCATTTTTCTCCCAAACGAAGGACACTAGAAAGAAAATTTTAAAGCCTCCTGTTAGGCCATCATCTACACGACATAGCCCTGAATTTTCCAATGCGTAGCTCTTTGCAAAAGAGAGATATTGGCAAGGAAAAGCTGTCTTGTACCTTTGCATTTTTCTCCCAAACGAAGGACACTAGAAAGAAAATTGGAAAGCCTCCTGTTAGGCCATCATCTACACGAAATAGCCCTGAATTTTCCAATACGCAGCTCTTTGCAAAAGAGAGATATTGGCAAGGAAAAGCTTTCTTGTACCATTGCATTTTTCTCCCAAACGAAGGACACTAGAAAGAAAATTTTAAAGCCTCCTGTTAGGCCATCATCTACACGACATAGCCCTGAATTTTCCAATGCGCAGCTCTTTGCAAAAGAGAGATATTGGCAAGGAAAAGCTGTCTTGTACCTTTGCATTTTTCTCCCAAACGAAGGTCACTAGAAAGAAAATTTTAAAGCCTCCTGTTAGGCCATCATCTACACGACATAGCCCTGAATTTTCCAATGCGCAGCTCTTTGCAAAAGAGAGATATTGGCAAGGAAAAGCTGTCTTGTACCTTTGCATTTTTCTCCCAAACGAAGGTCACTAGATAGAAAATTTTAAAGCCTCCTGTTAGGCCATCATCTACACGACATAGCCCTGAATTTTCCAATGCGTAGCTATTTGCAAAAGAGAGATATTGGCAAGGAAAAGCTGTCTTGTACCTTTGCATTTTTCTCCCAAACGAAGGACACTAGAAAGAAAATTTTAAAGCCTCCTGTTAGGCCATCATCTACACGACGTAGCCCTGAATTTTCCAATGCGTAGCTCTTTGCAAAAGAGAGATATTGGCAAGGAAAAGCTGTCTTGTACCATTGCATATTTCTCCCAAACGAAGGACACTAGAATGAAAATTTTAAAGCCTCCTGTTAGGCCATCATCTACACGACATAGCCCTGAATTTTCCAATGCGCAGCTCTTTGCAAAAGAGAGATAATTGCAAGGAAAAGCTGTCTTGTACCATTGCATTTTTCTCCCAAACGAAGGTCACTAGAAAGAAAATTTTAAAGCCTCCTGTTAGGCCATCATCTACACGACATAGCCCTGAATTTTCCAATGCGTAGCTCTTTGCAAAAGAGAGATATTGGCAAGGAAAAGCTGTCTTGTACCATTGCATTTTTCTCCCAAACGAAGGTCACTAGAAAGAAAATTTTAAAGCCTCCTGTTAGGCCATCATCTACACGACATAGCCCTGAATTTTCCAAAGCGTAGCTCTTTGCAAAAGAGAGATATTGGCAAGGAAAAGCTGTCTTGTACCTTTGCATTTTTCTCCCAAACGAAGGACACTAGAAAGAAAATTTTAAAGCCTCCTGTTAGACCATCATCTACACGGCATAGCCATGAATTTTCCAATGCGCAGCTCTTTGCAAAAGAGAGATATTGGCAAGGAAAAGCTGTCTTTTACCTTTGCATTTTTCCCCCAAACGAAGGACACTAGAATTAAAATTTTAAAGCCTCATGTTAGGCCATCATCTACACGATATAGCCCTGAATTTTCCAATGCGCAGCTCTTTGCAAAAGAGAGATATTGGCAAGGAAAAGCTGTCTTGTACCTTTGCATTTTTCTCCCAAACGAATGTCACTAGAAAGAAAATTTTAAAGCCTCCAGTTAAGCCATCATCTACACGACATAGCCCTGAATTTTCCAATGCGCAGCTCTTTGCAAAAGAGAGATATTGGCAAGGAAAAGCTGTCTTGTACCTTTGCATTTTTCTCCCAAACGAAGGACACTAGAATTAAAATTTTAAAGCCTCCTGTTAGGCCATCATCTACACGACATAGCCCTGAATTTTCCAATGCGTAGCTCTTTGCAAAAGAGAGATATTGGCAAGGAAAAGCTGTCTTGTACCATTGCATTTTTCTCCCAAACGAAGGACACTAGAAAGAAAATTTTAAAGCCTCCTGTTAGGCCATCATCTACACGACATAGCCCTGAATTTTCCAATGCGCAGCTCTTTGCAAAAGAGAGATATTGGCAAGGAAAAGCTGTCTTGTACCTTTGCATTTTTCTCCCAAACGAAGGACACTAGAAAGAAAATTTTAAAGCCTCCTGTTAGGCCATCATCTACACAAAATAGCCCTGATTTTTCCAATGCGCAGCTCTTTGCAAAAGAGAGATATTGGCAAGGAAAAGCTGTCTTGTACCATTGCATTTTTCTCCCAAACGAAGGACACTAGAAAGAAAATTTTAAAGCCCCCTGTTAGGCCATCATCTACACGACATAGCCCTGAATTTTCCAATGCGCAGCTCTTTGCAAAAGAGAGATATTGGCAAGGAAAAGCTGTCTTGTACCTTTGCATTTTTCTCCCAAACGAAGGTCACTAGAAAGAAAATTTTAAAGCCTCCTGTTAGGCCATCATCTACACGAAATAGCCCTGAATTTTCCAATGCGCAGCTCTTTGCAAAAGAGAGATATTGGCAAGGAAAAGCTGTCTTGTACCATTGCATTTTTCTCCCAAACGAAGGACACTAGAAAGAAAATTTTAAAGCCTCCTGTTAGGCCATCATCTACACGACATAGCCCTGAATTTTCCAATGCGTAGCTCTTTGCAAAAGAGAGATATTGGCAAGGAAAAGCTGTCTTGTACCATTGCATTTTTCTCCCAAACGAAGGACACTAGAAAGAAAATTTTAAAGCCTCCTGTTAGGCCATCATCTACACGACATAGCCCTGAATTTTCCAATGCGTAGCTCTTTGCAAAAGAGAGATATTGGCAAGGAAAAGCTGTCTTGTACCATTGCATATTTCTCCCAAACGAAGGACACTAGAATGAAAATTTTAAAGCCTCCTGTTAGGCCATCATCTACACGACATAGCCCTGAATTTTCCAATGCGTAGCTCTTTGCAAAAGAGAGATATTGGCAAGGAAAAGCTGTCTTGTACCTTTGCATTTTTCTCCCAAACGAAGGACACTAGAATTAAAATTTTAAAGCCTCCTGTTAGGCCATCATCTACACGACATAGCCCTGAATTTTCCAATGCGCAGCTCTTTGCAAAAGAGAGATATTGGCAAGGAAAAGCTGTCTTGTACTTTTGCATTTTTCTCCCAAACGAAGGACACTAGAAAGAAAATTTTAAAGCCTCCTGTTAGGCCATCATCTACACGAAATAGCCCTGAATTTTCCAATGCGCAGCTCTTTGCAAAAGAGAGATATTTGCAAGGAAAAGCTGTCTTGTACCATTGCATTTTTCTCCCAAACGAAGGACACTAGAAAGAAAATTTTAAAGCCTCCTGTTAGGCCATCATCTACACGACATAGCCATGAATTTTCCAATGCGCAGCTTTTTGCAAAAGAGAGATATTGGCAAGGAAAAGCTGTCTTGTACCTTTGCATTTTTCTCCCAAACGAAGGTCACTAGAAAGAAAATTTTAAAGCCTCCTATTAGGCCATCATCTACACGACATAGCCCTGAATTTTCCAATGCGTAGCTCTTTGCAAAAGAGAGATATTGGCAAGGAAAAGCTGTCTTGTACCATTGCATTTTTCTCCCAAACGAAGGACACTAGAATTAAAATTTTAAAGCCTCCTGTTAGGCCATCATCTACACGACATAGCCCTGAATTTTCCAATGCGCAGCTCTTTGCAAAAGAGAGATATTGGCAAGGAAAAGCTGTCTTGTACCATTGCATTTTTCTCCCAAACGAAGGACACTAGAAAGAAAATTTTAAAGCCTCCTGTTAGGCCATCATCTACACGACATAGCCCTGAATTTTCCAATGCGTAGCTCTTTGCAAAAGAGAGATATTGGCATGGTAAAGCTGTCTTGTACCATTGCATATTTCTCCCAAACGAAGGACACTAGAATTAAAATTTTAAAGCCTCCTGTTAGGCCATCATCTACACGACATAGCCCTGAATTTTCCAATGCGCAGCTCTTTGCAAAAGAGAGATATTGGCAAGGAAAAGCTGTCTTGTACCATTGCATTTTTCTCCCAAACGAAGGTCACTAGAAAGAAAATTTTAAAGCCCCCTGTTAGGCCATCATCTACACGACATAGCCCTGAATTTTCCAATGCGCAGCTCTTTGCAAAAGAGAGATATTGGCAAGGAAAAGCTGTCTTGTACCATTGCATTTTTCTCCCAAACGAAGGACACTAGAAAGAAAATTTTAAAGCCTCCTGTTAGGCCATCATCTACACGACATAGCCCTGAATTTTCTAATGCGTAGCTCTTTGCAAAAGAGAGATATTGGCAAGGAAAAGCTGTCTTTTCCCTTTGCATTTTTCTCCCAAACGAAGGACACTAGAAAGAAAATTTTAAAGCCTCCTGTTAGGCCATCATCTACACGAAATAGCCCTGAATTTTCCAATGCGCAGCTCTTTGCAAAAGAGAGATATTGGCAAGGAAAAGCTGTCTTGTACCATTGCATTTTTCTCCCAAACGAAGGACACTAGAAAGAAAATTTTAAAGCCTCCTGTTAGGCCATCATCTACACGACATAGTCCTGAATTTTCCAATGCGTAGCTCTTTGCAAAAGAGAGATATTGGCAAGGAAAAGCTGTCTTGTACCATTGCATTTTTCTCCCAAACGAAGGACACTAGAAAGAAAATTTTAAAGCCTCCTATTAGGCCATCATCTACACGAAATAGCCCTGAATTTTCCAATGCGCAGCTCTTTGCAAAAGAGAGATATTGGCAAGGAAAAGCTGTCTTGTACCATTGCATTTTTCTCCCAAACGAAGGACACTAGAAAGAAAATTTTAAAGCCTCCTGTTAGGCCATCATCTACACGACATAGCCCTGAATTTTCCAATGCGCAGCTCTTTGCAAAAGAGAGATATTGGCAAGGAAAAGCTGTCTTGTACCATTGCATATTTCTCCCAAACGAAGGACACTAGAAAGAAAATTTTAAAGCCTCCTGTTAGGCCATCATCTACACGACATAGCCCTGAATTTTCCAATGCGCAGCTCTTTGCAAAAGAGAGATATTGGCAAGGAAAAGCAGTCTTGTACCTTTGCATTTTTCTCCCAAACGAAGGTCACTAGAAAGAAAATTTTAAAGCCTCCTGTTAGGCCATCATCTACACGACATAGCCCTGAATTTTCCAATGCGTAGCTCTTTGCAAAAGAGAGATATTGGCATGGTAAAGCTGTCTTGTACCATTGCATATTTCTCCCAAACGAAGGACACTAGAATTAAAATTTTAAAGCCTCCTGTTAGGCCATCATCTACACGACATAGCCCTGAATTTTCCAATGCGCAGCTCTTTGCAAAAGAGAGATATTGGCAAGGAAAAGCTGTCTTGTACCATTGCATTTTTCTCCCAAACGAAGGTCACTAGAAAGAAAATTTTAAAGCCTCCTGTTAGGCCATCATCTACACGACATAGCCCTGAATTTTCCAATGCGTAGCTCTTTGCAAAAGAGAGATATTGGCAAGGAAAAGCTGTCTTGTACCATTGCATTTTTCTCCCAAACGAAGGACACTAGAAAGAAAATTTTAAAGCCTCCTGTTAGGCCATCATCTACACGACATAGCCCTGAATTTTCCAATGCGTAGCTCTTTGCAAAAGAGAGATATTGGCAAGGAAAAGCTGTCTTGTACCTTTGCTTTTTTCTCCCAAACGAAGGACACTAGAGAGAAAATTGGAAAGCCTCCTGTTAGGCCATCATCTACACGAAATAGCCCTGAATTTTCCAATACGCAGCTCTTTGCAAAAGAGAGATATTGGCAAGGAAAAGCTGTCTTGTACCATTGCATTTTTCTCCCAAACGAAGGACACTAGAAAGAAAATTTTAAAGCCTCCTGTTAGGCCATCATCTACACGACATAGCCCTGAATTTTCCAATGCGTAGCTCTTTGCAAAAGAGAGATATTGGCAAGGAAAAGCTGTCTTGTACCTTTGCATTTTTCTCCCAAACGAAGGACACTAGAATTAAAATTTTAAAGCCTCCTGTTAGGCCATCATCTACACGACATAGCCCTGAATTTTCCAATGCGCAGCTCTTTGCAAAAGAGAGATATTGGCAAGGAAAAGCTGTCTTGTACTTTTGCATTTTTCTCCCAAACGAAGGACACTAGAAAGAAAATTTTAAAGCCTCCTGTTAGGCCATCATCTACACGAAATAGCCCTGAATTTTCCAATGCGCAGCTCTTTGCAAAAGAGAGATATTTGCAAGGAAAAGCTGTCTTGTACCATTGCATTTTTCTCCCAAACGAAGGACACTAGAAAGAAAATTTTAAAGCCTCCTGTTAGGCCATCATCTACACGACATAGCCATGAATTTTCCAATGCGCAGCTTTTTGCAAAAGAGAGATATTGGCAAGGAAAAGCTGTCTTGTACCTTTGCATTTTTCTCCCAAACGAAGGTCACTAGAAAGAAAATTTTAAAGCCTCCTGTTAGGCCATCATCTACACGACATAGCCCTGAATTTTCCAATGCGTAGCTCTTTGCAAAAGAGAGATATTGGCAAGGAAAAGCTGTCTTGTACCATTGCATTTTTCTCCCAAACGAAGGACACTAGAAAGAAAATTTTAAAGCCTCCTGTTAGGCCATCATCTACACGACATAGCCCTGAATTTTCCAATGCGTAGCTCTTTGCAAAAGAGAGATATTGGCAAGGAAAAGCTATCTTGTACCTTTGCATTTTTCTCCCAAACGAAGGACACTAGAATTAAAATTTTAAAGCCTCCTGTTAGGCCATCATCTACACGACATAGCCCTGAATTTTCTAATGCGTAGCTCTTTGCAAAAGAGAGATATTGGCAAGGAAAAGCTGTCTTTTCCCTTTGCATTTTTCTCCCAAACGAAGGACACTAGAAAGAAAATTTTAAAGCCTCCTGTTAGGCCATCATCTACACGAAATAGCCCTGAATTTTCCAATGCGCAGCTCTTTGCAAAAGAGAGATATTGGCAAGGAAAAGCTGTCTTGTACCATTGCATTTTTCTCCCAAACGAAGGACACTAGAAAGAAAATTTTAAAGCCCCCTGTTAGGCCATCATCTACACGACATAGCCCTGAATTTTCCAATGCGCAGCTCTTTGCAAAAGAGAGATATTGGCAAGGAAAAGCTGTCTTGTACCTTTGCATTTTTCCCCCAAACGAAGGACACTAGAATTAAAATTTTAAAGCCTCATGTTAGGCCATCATCTACACGATATAGCCCTGAATTTTCCAATGCGCAGCTCTTTGCAAAAGAGAGATATTGGCAAGGAAAAGCGGTCTTGTACCTTTGCATTTTTCTCCCAAACGAAGGTCACTAGAAAGAAAATTTTAAAGCCTCCAGTTAAGCCATCATCTACACGACATAGCCCTGAATTTTCCAATGCGCAGCTCTTTGCAAAAGAGAGATATTGGCAAGGAAAAGCTGTCTTGTACCTTTGCATTTTTCTCCCAAACGAAGGTCACTAGAAAGAAAATTTTAAAGCCTCCTGTTAGGCCATCATCTACACGAAATAGCCCTGATTTTTCCAATGCGCAGCTCATTGCAAAAGAGAGATATTGGCAAGGAAAAGCTGTCTTGTACCTTTGCATTTTTCTCCCAAACGAAGGACACTAGAAAGAAAATTTTAAAGCCTCCTGTTAGGCCATCATCTACACGAAATAGCCCTGATTTTTCCAATGCGCAGCTCTTTGCAAAAGAGAGATATTGGCAAGGAAAAGCTGTCTTGTACCATTGCATTTTTCTCCCAAACGAAGGACACTAGAAAGAAAATTTTAAAGCCCCCTGTTAGGCCATCATCTACACGACATAGCCCTGAATTTTCCAATGCGCAGCTCTTTGCAAAAGAGAGATATTGGCAAGGAAAAGCTGTCTTGTACCTTTGCATTTTTCTCCCAAACGAAGGACACTAGAATTAACATTTTAAAGCCTCCTGTTAGGCCATCATCTACACGACATAGCCCTGAATTTTCCAATGCGTAGCTCTTTGCAAAAGAGAGATATTGGCAAGGAAAAGCTGTCTTGTACCTTTGCATTTTTCTCCCAAACGAAGGACACTAGAAAGAAAATTTTAAAGCCTCCTGTTAGGCCATCATCTACACGAAATAGCCCTGATTTTTCCAATGCGCAGCTCTTTGCAAAAGAGAGATATTGGCAAGGAAAAGCTGTCTTGTACCATTGCATTTTTCTCCCAAACGAAGGACACTAGAAAGAAAATTTTAAAGCCCCCTGTTAGGCCATCATCTACACGACATAGCCCTGAATTTTCCAATGCGCAGCTCTTTGCAAAAGAGAGATATTGGCAAGGAAAAGCTGTCTTGTACCTTTGCATTTTTCTCCCAAACGAAGGTCACTAGAAAGAAAATTTTAAAGCCTCCTGTTAGGCCATCATCTACACGAAATAGCCCTGAATTTTCCAATGCGCAGCTCTTTGCAAAAGAGAGATATTGGCAAGGAAAAGCTGTCTTGTACCATTGCATTTTTCTCCCAAACGAAGGACACTAGAAAGAAAATTTTAAAGCCTCCTGTTAGGCCATCATCTACACGACATAGCCCTGAATTTTCCAATGCGTAGCTCTTTGCAAAAGAGAGATATTGGCAAGGAAAAGCTGTCTTGTACCATTGCATTTTTCTCCCAAACGAAGGACACTAGAAAGAAAATTTTAAAGCCTCCTGTTAGGCCATCATCTACACGACATAGCCCTGAATTTTCCAATGCGTAGCTCTTTGCAAAAGAGAGATATTGGCAAGGAAAAGCTGTCTTGTACCATTGCATATTTCTCCCAAAAGAAGGACACTAGAATGAAAATTTTAAAGCCTCCTGTTAGGCCATCATCTACACGACATAGCCCTGAATTTTCCAATGCGTAGCTCTTTGCAAAAGAGAGATATTGGCAAGGAAAAGCTGTCTTGTACCTTTGCATTTTTCTCCCAAACGAAGGACACTAGAATTAAAATTTTAAAGCCTCCTGTTAGGCCATCATCTACACGACATAGCCCTGAATTTTCCAATGCGCAGCTCTTTGCAAAAGAGAGATATTGGCAAGGAAAAGCTGTCTTGTACTTTTGCATTTTTCTCCCAAACGAAGGACACTAGAAAGAAAATTTTAAAGCCTCCTGTTAGGCCATCATCTACACGAAATAGTCCTGAATTTTCCAATGCGCAGCTCTTTGCATAAGAGAGATATTTGCAAGGAAAAGCTGTCTTGTACCATTGCATTTTTCTCCCAAACGAAGGACACTAGAAAGAAAATTTTAAAGCCTCCTGTTAGGCCATCATCTACACGACATAGCCATGAATTTTCCAATGCGCAGCTTTTTGCAAAAGAGAGATATTGGCAAGGAAAAGCTGTCTTGTACCTTTGCATTTTTCTCCCAAACGAAGGTCACTAGAAAGAAAATTTTAAAGCCTCCTGTTAGGCCATCATCTACACGACATAGCCCTGAATTTTCCAATGCGTAGCTCTTTGCAAAAGAGAGATATTGGCAAGGAAAAGCTGTCTTGTACCATTGCATTTTTCTCCCAAACGAAGGACACTAGAATTAAAATTTTAAAGCCTCCTGTTAGGCCATCATCTACACGACATAGCCCTGAATTTTCCAATGCGCAGCTCTTTGCAAAAGAGAGATATTGGCAAGGAAAAGCTGTCTTGTACCATTGCATTTTTCTCCCAAACGAAGGACACTAGAAAGAAAATTTTAAAGCCTCCTGTTAGGCCATCATCTACACGACATAGCCCTGAATTTTCCAATGCGTAGCTCTTTGCAAAAGAGAGATATTGGCATGGTAAAGCTGTCTTGTACCATTGCATATTTCTCCCAAACGAAGGACACTAGAATTAAAATTTTAAAGCCTCCTGTTAGGCCATCATCTACACGACATAGCCCTGAATTTTCCAATGCGCAGCTCTTTGCAAAAGAGAGATATTGGCAAGGAAAAGCTGTCTTGTACCATTGCATTTTTCTCCCAAACGAAGGTCACTAGAAAGAAAATTTTAAAGCCCCCTGTTAGGCCATCATCTACACGACATAGCCCTGAATTTTCCAATGCGCAGCTCTTTGCAAAAGAGAGATATTGGCAAGGAAAAGCTGTCTTGTACCATTGCATTTTTCTCCCAAACGAAGGACACTAGAAAGAAAATTTTAAAGCCCCCTGTTAGGCCATCATCTACACGACATAGCCCTGAATTTTCCAATGCGCAGCTCTTTGCAAAAGAGAGATATTGGCAAGGAAAAGCTGTCTTGTACCTTTGCATTTTTCTCCCAAACGAAGGTCACTAGAAAGAAAATTTTAAAGCCTCCTGTTAGGCCATCATCTACACGAAATAGCCCTGAATTTTCCAATGCGCAGCTCTTTGCAAAAGAGAGATATTGGCAAGGAAAAGCTGTCTTGTACCATTGCATTTTTCTCCCAAACGAAGGACACTAGAAAGAAAATTTTAAAGCCTCCTGTTAGGCCATCATCTACACGACATAGCCCTGAATTTTCCAATGCGTAGCTCTTTGCAAAAGAGAGATATTGGCAAGGAAAAGCTGTCTTGTACCATTGCATTTTTCTCCCAAACGAAGGACACTAGAAAGAAAATTTTAAAGCCTCCTGTTAGGCCATCATCTACACGACATAGCCCTGAATTTTCCAATGCGTAGCTCTTTGCAAAAGAGAGATATTGGCAAGGAAAAGCTGTCTTGTACCATTGCATATTTCTCCCAAACGAAGGACACTAGAATGAAAATTTTAAAGCCTCCTGTTAGGCCATCATCTACACGACATAGCCCTGAATTTTGCAATGCGTAGCTCTTTGCAAAAGAGAGATATTGGCAAGGAAAAGCTGTCTTGTACCTTTGCATTTTTCTCCCAAACGAAGGACACTAGAATTAAAATTTTAAAGCCTCCTGTTAGGCCATCATCTACACGACATAGCCCTGAATTTTCCAATGCGCAGCTCTTTGCAAAAGAGAGATATTGGCAAGGAAAAGCTGTCTTGTACTTTTGCATTTTTCTCCCAAACGAAGGACACTAGAAAGAAAATTTTAAAGCCTCCTGTTAGGCCATCATCTACACGAAATAGCCCTGAATTTTCCAATGCGCAGCTCTTTGCAAAAGAGAGATATTTGCAAGGAAAAGCTGTCTTGTACCATTGCATTTTTCTCCCAAACGAAGGACACTAGAAAGAAAATTTTAAAGCCTCCTGTTAGGCCATCATCTACACGACATAGCCATGAATTTTCCAATGCGCAGCTTTTTGCAAAAGAGAGATATTGGCAAGGAAAAGCTGTCTTGTACCTTTGCATTTTTCTCCCAAACGAAGGTCACTAGAAAGAAAATTTTAAAGCCTCCTGTTAGGCCATCATCTACACGACATAGCCATGAATTTTCCAATGCGCAGCTTTTTGCAAAAGAGAGATATTGGCAAGGAAAAGCTGTCTTGTACCTTTGCATTTTTCTCCCAAACGAAGGTCACTAGAAAGAAAATTTTAAAGCCTCCTGTTAGGCCATCATCTACACGACATAGCCCTGAATTTTCCAATGCGTAGCTCTTTGCAAAAGAGAGATATTGGCAAGGAAAAGCTGTCTTGTACCATTGCATTTTTCTCCCAAACGAAGGACACTAGAATTAAAATTTTAAAGCCTCCTGTTAGGCCATCATCTACACGACATAGCCCTGAATTTTCCAATGCGCAGCTCTTTGCAAAAGAGAGATATTGGCAAGGAAAAGCTGTCTTGTACCATTGCATTTTTCTCCCAAACGAAGGACACTAGAAAGAAAATTTTAAAGCCTCCTGTTAGGCCATCATCTACACGACATAGCCCTGAATTTTCCAATGCGTAGCTCTTTGCAAAAGAGAGATATTGGCATGGTAAAGCTGTCTTGTACCATTGCATATTTCTCCCAAACGAAGGACACTAGAATTAAAATTTTAAAGCCTCCTGTTAGGCCATCATCTACACGACATAGCCCTGAATTTTCCAATGCGCAGCTCTTTGCAAAAGAGAGATATTGGCAAGGAAAAGCTGTCTTGTACCATTGCATTTTTCTCCCAAACGAAGGTCACTAGAAAGAAAATTTTAAAGCCTCCTGTTAGGCCATCATCTACACGACATAGCCCTGAATTTTCCAATGCGTAGCTCTTTGCAAAAGAGAGATATTGGCAAGGAAAAGCTGTCTTGTACCATTGCATTTTTCTCCCAAACGAAGGACACTAGAAAGAAAATTTTAAAGCCTCCTGTTAGGCCATCATCTACACGACATAGCCCTGAATTTTCCAATGCGTAGCTCTTTGCAAAAGAGAGATATTGGCAAGGAAAAGCTGTCTTGTACCTTTGCATTTTTCTCCCAAACGAAGGACACTAGAAAGAAAATTGGAAAGCCTCCTGTTAGGCCATCATCTACACGAAATAGCCCTGAATTTTCCAATACGCAGCTCTTTGCAAAAGAGAGATATTGGCAAGGAAAAGCTTTCTTGTACCATTGCATTTTTCTCCCAAACGAAGGACACTAGAAAGAAAATTTTAAAGCCTCCTGTTAGGCCATCATCTACACGACATAGCCATGAATTTTCCAATGCGCAGCTTTTTGCAAAAGAGAGATATTGGCAAGGAAAAGCTGTCTTGTACCTTTGCATTTTTCTCCCAAACGAAGGTCACTAGAAAGAAAATTTTAAAGCCTCCTGTTAGGCCATCATCTACACGACATAGCCATGAATTTTCCAATGCGCAGCTTTTTGCAAAAGAGAGATATTGGCAAGGAAAAGCTGTCTTGTACCTTTGCATTTTTCTCCCAAACGAAGGTCACTAGAAAGAAAATTTTAAAGCCTCCTGTTAGGCCATCATCTACACGACATAGCCCTGAATTTTCCAATGCGTAGCTCTTTGCAAAAGAGAGATATTGGCAAGGAAAAGCTGTCTTGTACCATTGCATTTTTCTCCCAAACGAAGGACACTAGAATTAAAATTTTAAAGCCTCCTGTTAGGCCATCATCTACACGACATAGCCCTGAATTTTCCAATGCGCAGCTCTTTGCAAAAGAGAGATATTGGCAAGGAAAAGCTGTCTTGTACCATTGCATTTTTCTCCCAAACGAAGGACACTAGAAAGAAAATTTTAAAGCCTCCTGTTAGGCCATCATCTACACGACATAGCCCTGAATTTTCCAATGCGTAGCTCTTTGCAAAAGAGAGATATTGGCATGGTAAAGCTGTCTTGTACCATTGCATATTTCTCCCAAACGAAGGACACTAGAATTAAAATTTTAAAGCCTCCTGTTAGGCCATCATCTACACGACATAGCCCTGAATTTTCCAATGCGCAGCTCTTTGCAAAAGAGAGATATTGGCAAGGAAAAGCTGTCTTGTACCATTGCATTTTTCTCCCAAACGAAGGTCACTAGAAAGAAAATTTTAAAGCCTCCTGTTAGGCCATCATCTACACGACATAGCCCTGAATTTTCCAATGCGTAGCTCTTTGCAAAAGAGAGATATTGGCAAGGAAAAGCTGTCTTGTACCATTGCATTTTTCTCCCAAACGAAGGACACTAGAAAGAAAATTTTAAAGCCTCCTGTTAGGCCATCATCTACACGACATAGCCCTGAATTTTCCAATGCGTAGCTCTTTGCAAAAGAGAGATATTGGCAAGGAAAAGCTGTCTTGTACCTTTGCATTTTTCTCCCAAACGAAGGACACTAGAAAGAAAATTGGAAAGCCTCCTGTTAGGCCATCATCTACACGAAATAGCCCTGAATTTTCCAATACGCAGCTCTTTGCAAAAGAGAGATATTGGCAAGGAAAAGCTTTCTTGTACCATTGCATTTTTCTCCCAAACGAAGGACACTAGAAAGAAAATTTTAAAGCCTCCTGTTAGGCCATCATCTACACGACATAGCCCTGAATTTTCCAATGCGCAGCTCTTTGCAAAAGAGAGATATTGGCAAGGAAAAGCTGTCTTGTACCTTTGCATTTTTCTCCCAAACGAAGGTCACTAGAAAGAAAATTTTAAAGCCTCCTGTTAGGCCATCATCTACACGACATAGCCCTGAATTTTCCAATGCGCAGCTCTTTGCAAAAGAGAGATATTGGCAAGGAAAAGCTGTCTTGTACCTTTGCATTTTTCTCCCAAACGAAGGTCACTAGATAGAAAATTTTAAAGCCTCCTGTTAGGCCATCATCTACACGACATAGCCCTGAATTTTCCAATGCGTAGCTATTTGCAAAAGAGAGATATTGGCAAGGAAAAGCTGTCTTGTACCTTTGCATTTTTCTCCCAAACGAAGGACACTAGAAAGAAAATTTTAAAGCCTCCTGTTAGGCCATCATCTACACGACGTAGCCCTGAATTTTCCAATGCGTAGCTCTTTGCAAAAGAGAGATATTGGCAAGGAAAAGCTGTCTTGTACCATTGCATATTTCTCCCAAACGAAGGACACTAGAATGAAAATTTTAAAGCCTCCTGTTAGGCCATCATCTACACGACATAGCCCTGAATTTTCCAATGCGCAGCTCTTTGCAAAAGAGAGATAATTGCAAGGAAAAGCTGTCTTGTACCATTGCATTTTTCTCCCAAACGAAGGTCACTAGAAAGAAAATTTTAAAGCCTCCTGTTAGGCCATCATCTACACGACATAGCCCTGAATTTTCCAATGCGTAGCTCTTTGCAAAAGAGAGATATTGGCAAGGAAAAGCTGTCTTGTACCATTGCATTTTTCTCCCAAACGAAGGTCACTAGAAAGAAAATTTTAAAGCCTCCTGTTAGGCCATCATCTACACGACATAGCCCTGAATTTTCCAAAGCGTAGCTCTTTGCAAAAGAGAGATATTGGCAAGGAAAAGCTGTCTTGTACCTTTGCATTTTTCTCCCAAACGAAGGACACTAGAAAGAAAATTTTAAAGCCTCCTGTTAGACCATCATCTACACGGCATAGCCATGAATTTTCCAATGCGCAGCTCTTTGCAAAAGAGAGATATTGGCAAGGAAAAGCTGTCTTTTACCTTTGCATTTTTCCCCCAAACGAAGGACACTAGAATTAAAATTTTAAAGCCTCATGTTAGGCCATCATCTACACGATATAGCCCTGAATTTTCCAATGCGCAGCTCTTTGCAAAAGAGAGATATTGGCAAGGAAAAGCTGTCTTGTACCTTTGCATTTTTCTCCCAAACGAATGTCACTAGAAAGAAAATTTTAAAGCCTCCAGTTAAGCCATCATCTACACGACATAGCCCTGAATTTTCCAATGCGCAGCTCTTTGCAAAAGAGAGATATTGGCAAGGAAAAGCTGTCTTGTACCTTTGCATTTTTCTCCCAAACGAAGGACACTAGAATTAAAATTTTAAAGCCTCCTGTTAGGCCATCATCTACACGACATAGCCCTGAATTTTCCAATGCGTAGCTCTTTGCAAAAGAGAGATATTGGCAAGGAAAAGCTGTCTTGTACCATTGCATTTTTCTCCCAAACGAAGGACACTAGAAAGAAAATTTTAAAGCCTCCTGTTAGGCCATCATCTACACGACATAGCCCTGAATTTTCCAATGCGCAGCTCTTTGCAAAAGAGAGATATTGGCAAGGAAAAGCTGTCTTGTACCTTTGCATTTTTCTCCCAAACGAAGGACACTAGAAAGAAAATTTTAAAGCCTCCTGTTAGGCCATCATCTACACAAAATAGCCCTGATTTTTCCAATGCGCAGCTCTTTGCAAAAGAGAGATATTGGCAAGGAAAAGCTGTCTTGTACCATTGCATTTTTCTCCCAAACGAAGGACACTAGAAAGAAAATTTTAAAGCCCCCTGTTAGGCCATCATCTACACGACATAGCCCTGAATTTTCCAATGCGCAGCTCTTTGCAAAAGAGAGATATTGGCAAGGAAAAGCTGTCTTGTACCTTTGCATTTTTCTCCCAAACGAAGGTCACTAGAAAGAAAATTTTAAAGCCTCCTGTTAGGCCATCATCTACACGAAATAGCCCTGAATTTTCCAATGCGCAGCTCTTTGCAAAAGAGAGATATTGGCAAGGAAAAGCTGTCTTGTACCATTGCATTTTTCTCCCAAACGAAGGACACTAGAAAGAAAATTTTAAAGCCTCCTGTTAGGCCATCATCTACACGACATAGCCCTGAATTTTCCAATGCGTAGCTCTTTGCAAAAGAGAGATATTGGCAAGGAAAAGCTGTCTTGTACCATTGCATTTTTCTCCCAAACGAAGGACACTAGAAAGAAAATTTTAAAGCCTCCTGTTAGGCCATCATCTACACGACATAGCCCTGAATTTTCCAATGCGTAGCTCTTTGCAAAAGAGAGATATTGGCAAGGAAAAGCTGTCTTGTACCATTGCATATTTCTCCCAAACGAAGGACACTAGAATGAAAATTTTAAAGCCTCCTGTTAGGCCATCATCTACACGACATAGCCCTGAATTTTCCAATGCGTAGCTCTTTGCAAAAGAGAGATATTGGCAAGGAAAAGCTGTCTTGTACCTTTGCATTTTTCTCCCAAACGAAGGACACTAGAATTAAAATTTTAAAGCCTCCTGTTAGGCCATCATCTACACGACATAGCCCTGAATTTTCCAATGCGCAGCTCTTTGCAAAAGAGAGATATTGGCAAGGAAAAGCTGTCTTGTACTTTTGCATTTTTCTCCCAAACGAAGGACACTAGAAAGAAAATTTTAAAGCCTCCTGTTAGGCCATCATCTACACGAAATAGCCCTGAATTTTCCAATGCGCAGCTCTTTGCAAAAGAGAGATATTTGCAAGGAAAAGCTGTCTTGTACCATTGCATTTTTCTCCCAAACGAAGGACACTAGAAAGAAAATTTTAAAGCCTCCTGTTAGGCCATCATCTACACGACATAGCCATGAATTTTCCAATGCGCAGCTTTTTGCAAAAGAGAGATATTGGCAAGGAAAAGCTGTCTTGTACCTTTGCATTTTTCTCCCAAACGAAGGTCACTAGAAAGAAAATTTTAAAGCCTCCTATTAGGCCATCATCTACACGACATAGCCCTGAATTTTCCAATGCGTAGCTCTTTGCAAAAGAGAGATATTGGCAAGGAAAAGCTGTCTTGTACCATTGCATTTTTCTCCCAAACGAAGGACACTAGAATTAAAATTTTAAAGCCTCCTGTTAGGCCATCATCTACACGACATAGCCCTGAATTTTCCAATGCGCAGCTCTTTGCAAAAGAGAGATATTGGCAAGGAAAAGCTGTCTTGTACCATTGCATTTTTCTCCCAAACGAAGGACACTAGAAAGAAAATTTTAAAGCCTCCTGTTAGGCCATCATCTACACGACATAGCCCTGAATTTTCCAATGCGTAGCTCTTTGCAAAAGAGAGATATTGGCATGGTAAAGCTGTCTTGTACCATTGCATATTTCTCCCAAACGAAGGACACTAGAATTAAAATTTTAAAGCCTCCTGTTAGGCCATCATCTACACGACATAGCCCTGAATTTTCCAATGCGCAGCTCTTTGCAAAAGAGAGATATTGGCAAGGAAAAGCTGTCTTGTACCATTGCATTTTTCTCCCAAACGAAGGTCACTAGAAAGAAAATTTTAAAGCCCCCTGTTAGGCCATCATCTACACGACATAGCCCTGAATTTTCCAATGCGCAGCTCTTTGCAAAAGAGAGATATTGGCAAGGAAAAGCTGTCTTGTACCATTGCATTTTTCTCCCAAACGAAGGACACTAGAAAGAAAATTTTAAAGCCTCCTGTTAGGCCATCATCTACACGACATAGCCCTGAATTTTCTAATGCGTAGCTCTTTGCAAAAGAGAGATATTGGCAAGGAAAAGCTGTCTTTTCCCTTTGCATTTTTCTCCCAAACGAAGGACACTAGAAAGAAAATTTTAAAGCCTCCTGTTAGGCCATCATCTACACGAAATAGCCCTGAATTTTCCAATGCGCAGCTCTTTGCAAAAGAGAGATATTGGCAAGGAAAAGCTGTCTTGTACCATTGCATTTTTCTCCCAAACGAAGGACACTAGAAAGAAAATTTTAAAGCCTCCTGTTAGGCCATCATCTACACGACATAGTCCTGAATTTTCCAATGCGTAGCTCTTTGCAAAAGAGAGATATTGGCAAGGAAAAGCTGTCTTGTACCATTGCATTTTTCTCCCAAACGAAGGACACTAGAAAGAAAATTTTAAAGCCTCCTATTAGGCCATCATCTACACGAAATAGCCCTGAATTTTCCAATGCGCAGCTCTTTGCAAAAGAGAGATATTGGCAAGGAAAAGCTGTCTTGTACCATTGCATTTTTCTCCCAAACGAAGGACACTAGAAAGAAAATTTTAAAGCCTCCTGTTAGGCCATCATCTACACGACATAGCCCTGAATTTTCCAATGCGCAGCTCTTTGCAAAAGAGAGATATTGGCAAGGAAAAGCTGTCTTGTACCATTGCATATTTCTCCCAAACGAAGGACACTAGAAAGAAAATTTTAAAGCCTCCTGTTAGGCCATCATCTACACGACATAGCCCTGAATTTTCCAATGCGCAGCTCTTTGCAAAAGAGAGATATTGGCAAGGAAAAGCAGTCTTGTACCTTTGCATTTTTCTCCCAAACGAAGGTCACTAGAAAGAAAATTTTAAAGCCTCCTGTTAGGCCATCATCTACACGACATAGCCCTGAATTTTCCAATGCGTAGCTCTTTGCAAAAGAGAGATATTGGCATGGTAAAGCTGTCTTGTACCATTGCATATTTCTCCCAAACGAAGGACACTAGAATTAAAATTTTAAAGCCTCCTGTTAGGCCATCATCTACACGACATAGCCCTGAATTTTCCAATGCGCAGCTCTTTGCAAAAGAGAGATATTGGCAAGGAAAAGCTGTCTTGTACCATTGCATTTTTCTCCCAAACGAAGGTCACTAGAAAGAAAATTTTAAAGCCTCCTGTTAGGCCATCATCTACACGACATAGCCCTGAATTTTCCAATGCGTAGCTCTTTGCAAAAGAGAGATATTGGCAAGGAAAAGCTGTCTTGTACCATTGCATTTTTCTCCCAAACGAAGGACACTAGAAAGAAAATTTTAAAGCCTCCTGTTAGGCCATCATCTACACGACATAGCCCTGAATTTTCCAATGCGTAGCTCTTTGCAAAAGAGAGATATTGGCAAGGAAAAGCTGTCTTGTACCTTTGCTTTTTTCTCCCAAACGAAGGACACTAGAGAGAAAATTGGAAAGCCTCCTGTTAGGCCATCATCTACACGAAATAGCCCTGAATTTTCCAATACGCAGCTCTTTGCAAAAGAGAGATATTGGCAAGGAAAAGCTGTCTTGTACCATTGCATTTTTCTCCCAAACGAAGGACACTAGAAAGAAAATTTTAAAGCCTCCTGTTAGGCCATCATCTACACGACATAGCCCTGAATTTTCCAATGCGTAGCTCTTTGCAAAAGAGAGATATTGGCAAGGAAAAGCTGTCTTGTACCTTTGCATTTTTCTCCCAAACGAAGGACACTAGAATTAAAATTTTAAAGCCTCCTGTTAGGCCATCATCTACACGACATAGCCCTGAATTTTCCAATGCGCAGCTCTTTGCAAAAGAGAGATATTGGCAAGGAAAAGCTGTCTTGTACTTTTGCATTTTTCTCCCAAACGAAGGACACTAGAAAGAAAATTTTAAAGCCTCCTGTTAGGCCATCATCTACACGAAATAGCCCTGAATTTTCCAATGCGCAGCTCTTTGCAAAAGAGAGATATTTGCAAGGAAAAGCTGTCTTGTACCATTGCATTTTTCTCCCAAACGAAGGACACTAGAAAGAAAATTTTAAAGCCTCCTGTTAGGCCATCATCTACACGACATAGCCATGAATTTTCCAATGCGCAGCTTTTTGCAAAAGAGAGATATTGGCAAGGAAAAGCTGTCTTGTACCTTTGCATTTTTCTCCCAAACGAAGGTCACTAGAAAGAAAATTTTAAAGCCTCCTGTTAGGCCATCATCTACACGACATAGCCCTGAATTTTCCAATGCGTAGCTCTTTGCAAAAGAGAGATATTGGCAAGGAAAAGCTGTCTTGTACCATTGCATTTTTCTCCCAAACGAAGGACACTAGAAAGAAAATTTTAAAGCCTCCTGTTAGGCCATCATCTACACGACATAGCCCTGAATTTTCCAATGCGTAGCTCTTTGCAAAAGAGAGATATTGGCAAGGAAAAGCTATCTTGTACCTTTGCATTTTTCTCCCAAACGAAGGACACTAGAATTAAAATTTTAAAGCCTCCTGTTAGGCCATCATCTACACGACATAGCCCTGAATTTTCTAATGCGTAGCTCTTTGCAAAAGAGAGATATTGGCAAGGAAAAGCTGTCTTTTCCCTTTGCATTTTTCTCCCAAACGAAGGACACTAGAAAGAAAATTTTAAAGCCTCCTGTTAGGCCATCATCTACACGAAATAGCCCTGAATTTTCCAATGCGCAGCTCTTTGCAAAAGAGAGATATTGGCAAGGAAAAGCTGTCTTGTACCATTGCATTTTTCTCCCAAACGAAGGACACTAGAAAGAAAATTTTAAAGCCCCCTGTTAGGCCATCATCTACACGACATAGCCCTGAATTTTCCAATGCGCAGCTCTTTGCAAAAGAGAGATATTGGCAAGGAAAAGCTGTCTTGTACCTTTGCATTTTTTTCCCAAACGAAGGTCACTAGAAAGAAAATTTTAAAGCCTCCTGTTAGGCCATCATCTACACGAAATAGCCCTGAATTTTCCAATGCGCAGCTCTTTGCAAAAGAGAGATATTGGCAAGGAAAAGCTGTCTTGTACCATTGCATTTTTCTCCCAAACGAAGGACACTAGAAAGAAAATTTTAAAGCCTCCTGTTAGGCCATCATCTACACGACATAGCCCTGAATTTTCCAATGCGTAGCTCTTTGCAAAAGAGAGATATTGGCAAGGAAAAGCTGTCTTGTACCATTGCATTTTTCTCCCAAACGAAGGACACTAGAAAGAAAATTTTAAAGCCTCCTGTTAGGCCATCATCTACACGACATAGCCCTGAATTTTCCAATGCGTAGCTCTTTGCAAAAGAGAGATATTGGCAAGGAAAAGCTGTCTTGTACCATTGCATATTTCTCCCAAACGAAGGACACTAGAATGAAAATTTTAAAGCCTCCTGTTAGGCCATCATCTACACGACATAGCCCTGAATTTTCCAATGCGTAGCTCTTTGCAAAAGAGAGATATTGGCAAGGAAAAGCTGTCTTGTACCTTTGCATTTTTCTCCCAAACGAAGGACACTAGAATTAAAATTTTAAAGCCTCCTGTTAGGCCATCATCTACACGACATAGCCCTGAATTTTCCAATGCGCAGCTCTTTGCAAAAGAGAGATATTGGCAAGGAAAAGCTGTCTTGTACTTTTGCATTTTTCTCCCAAACGAAGGACACTAGAAAGAAAATTTTAAAGCCTCCTGTTAGGCCATCATCTACACGAAATAGCCCTGAATTTTCCAATGCGCAGCTCTTTGCAAAAGAGAGATATTTGCAAGGAAAAGCTGTCTTGTACCATTGCATTTTTCTCCCAAACGAAGGACACTAGAAAGAAAATTTTAAAGCCTCCTGTTAGGCCATCATCTACACGACATAGCCATGAATTTTCCAATGCGCAGCTTTTTGCAAAAGAGAGATATTGGCAAGGAAAAGCTGTCTTGTACCTTTGCATTTTTCTCCCAAACGAAGGTCACTAGAAAGAAAATTTTAAAGCCTCCTGTTAGGCCATCATCTACACGACATAGCCCTGAATTTTCCAATGCGTAGCTCTTTGCAAAAGAGAGATATTGGCAAGGAAAAGCTGTCTTGTACCATTGCATTTTTCTCCCAAACGAAGGACACTAGAATTAAAATTTTAAAGCCTCCTGTTAGGCCATCATCTACACGACATAGCCCTGAATTTTCCAATGCGCAGCTCTTTGCAAAAGAGAGATATTGGCAAGGAAAAGCTGTCTTGTACCATTGCATTTTTCTCCCAAACGAAGGACACTAGAAAGAAAATTTTAAAGCCTCCTGTTAGGCCATCATCTACACGACATAGCCCTGAATTTTCCAATGCGTAGCTCTTTGCAAAAGAGAGATATTGGCATGGTAAAGCTGTCTTGTACCATTGCATATTTCTCCCAAACGAAGGACACTAGAATTAAAATTTTAAAGCCTCCTGTTAGGCCATCATCTACACGACATAGCCCTGAATTTTCCAATGCGCAGCTCTTTGCAAAAGAGAGATATTGGCAAGGAAAAGCTGTCTTGTACCATTGCATTTTTCTCCCAAACGAAGGTCACTAGAAAGAAAATTTTAAAGCCTCCTGTTAGGCCATCATCTACACGACATAGCCCTGAATTTTCCAATGCGTAGCTCTTTGCAAAAGAGAGATATTGGCAAGGAAAAGCTGTCTTGTACCATTGCATTTTTCTCCCAAACGAAGGACACTAGAAAGAAAATTTTAAAGCCTCCTGTTAGGCCATCATCTACACGACATAGCCCTGAATTTTCCAATGCGTAGCTCTTTGCAAAAGAGAGATATTGGCAAGGAAAAGCTGTCTTGTACCTTTGCATTTTTCTCCCAAACGAAGGACACTAGAAAGAAAATTGGAAAGCCTCCTGTTAGGCCATCATCTACACGAAATAGCCCTGAATTTTCCAATACGCAGCTCTTTGCAAAAGAGAGATATTGGCAAGGAAAAGCTTTCTTGTACCATTGCATTTTTCTCCCAAACGAAGGACACTAGAAAGAAAATTTTAAAGCCTCCTGTTAGGCCATCATCTACACGACATAGCCCTGAATTTTCCAATGCGCAGCTCTTTGCAAAAGAGAGATATTGGCAAGGAAAAGCTGTCTTGTACCTTTGCATTTTTCTCCCAAACGAAGGTCACTAGAAAGAAAATTTTAAAGCCTCCTGTTAGGCCATCATCTACACGACATAGCCCTGAATTTTCCAATGCGCAGCTCTTTGCAAAAGAGAGATATTGGCAAGGAAAAGCTGTCTTGTACCTTTGCATTTTTCTCCCAAACGAAGGTCACTAGATAGAAAATTTTAAAGCCTCCTGTTAGGCCATCATCTACACGACATAGCCCTGAATTTTCCAATGCGCAGCTCTTTGCAAAAGAGAGATATTGGCAAGGAAAAGCTGTCTTGTACCATTGCATTTTTCTCCCAAACGAAGGACACTAGAAAGAAAATTTTAAAGCCTCCTGTTAGGCCATCATCTACACGACATAGCCCTGAATTTTCCAATGCGTAGCTCTTTGCAAAAGAGAGATATTGGCATGGTAAAGCTGTCTTGTACCATTGCATATTTCTCCCAAACGAAGGACACTAGAATTAAAATTTTAAAGCCTCCTGTTAGGCCATCATCTACACGACATAGCCCTGAATTTTCCAATGCGCAGCTCTTTGCAAAAGAGAGATATTGGCAAGGAAAAGCTGTCTTGTACCATTGCATTTTTCTCCCAAACGAAGGTCACTAGAAAGAAAATTTTAAAGCCCCCTGTTAGGCCATCATCTACACGACATAGCCCTGAATTTTCCAATGCGCAGCTCTTTGCAAAAGAGAGATATTGGCAAGGAAAAGCTGTCTTGTACCATTGCATTTTTCTCCCAAACGAAGGACACTAGAAAGAAAATTTTAAAGCCCCCTGTTAGGCCATCATCTACACGACATAGCCCTGAATTTTCCAATGCGCAGCTCTTTGCAAAAGAGAGATATTGGCAAGGAAAAGCTGTCTTGTACCTTTGCATTTTTCTCCCAAACGAAGGTCACTAGAAAGAAAATTTTAAAGCCTCCTGTTAGGCCATCATCTACACGAAATAGCCCTGAATTTTCCAATGCGCAGCTCTTTGCAAAAGAGAGATATTGGCAAGGAAAAGCTGTCTTGTACCATTGCATTTTTCTCCCAAACGAAGGACACTAGAAAGAAAATTTTAAAGCCTCCTGTTAGGCCATCATCTACACGACATAGCCCTGAATTTTCCAATGCGTAGCTCTTTGCAAAAGAGAGATATTGGCAAGGAAAAGCTGTCTTGTACCATTGCATTTTTCTCCCAAACGAAGGACACTAGAAAGAAAATTTTAAAGCCTCCTGTTAGGCCATCATCTACACGACATAGCCCTGAATTTTCCAATGCGTAGCTCTTTGCAAAAGAGAGATATTGGCAAGGAAAAGCTGTCTTGTACCATTGCATATTTCTCCCAAACGAAGGACACTAGAATGAAAATTTTAAAGCCTCCTGTTAGGCCATCATCTACACGACATAGCCCTGAATTTTCCAATGCGTAGCTCTTTGCAAAAGAGAGATATTGGCAAGGAAAAGCTGTCTTGTACCTTTGCATTTTTCTCCCAAACGAAGGACACTAGAATTAAAATTTTAAAGCCTCCTGTTAGGCCATCATCTACACGACATAGCCCTGAATTTTCCAATGCGCAGCTCTTTGCAAAAGAGAGATATTGGCAAGGAAAAGCTGTCTTGTACTTTTGCATTTTTCTCCCAAACGAAGGACACTAGAAAGAAAATTTTAAAGCCTCCTGTTAGGCCATCATCTACACGAAATAGCCCTGAATTTTCCAATGCGCAGCTCTTTGCAAAAGAGAGATATTTGCAAGGAAAAGCTGTCTTGTACCATTGCATTTTTCTCCCAAACGAAGGACACTAGAAAGAAAATTTTAAAGCCTCCTGTTAGGCCATCATCTACACGACATAGCCATGAATTTTCCAATGCGCAGCTTTTTGCAAAAGAGAGATATTGGCAAGGAAAAGCTGTCTTGTACCTTTGCATTTTTCTCCCAAACGAAGGTCACTAGAAAGAAAATTTTAAAGCCTCCTGTTAGGCCATCATCTACACGACATAGCCCTGAATTTTCCAATGCGTAGCTCTTTGCAAAAGAGAGATATTGGCAAGGAAAAGCTGTCTTGTACCATTGCATTTTTCTCCCAAACGAAGGACACTAGAATTAAAATTTTAAAGCCTCCTGTTAGGCCATCATCTACACGACATAGCCCTGAATTTTCCAATGCGCAGCTCTTTGCAAAAGAGAGATATTGGCAAGGAAAAGCTGTCTTGTACCATTGCATTTTTCTCCCAAACGAAGGACACTAGAAAGAAAATTTTAAAGCCTCCTGTTAGGCCATCATCTACACGACATAGCCCTGAATTTTCCAATGCGTAGCTCTTTGCAAAAGAGAGATATTGGCATGGTAAAGCTGTCTTGTACCATTGCATATTTCTCCCAAACGAAGGACACTAGAATTAAAATTTTAAAGCCTCCTGTTAGGCCATCATCTACACGACATAGCCCTGAATTTTCCAATGCGCAGCTCTTTGCAAAAGAGAGATATTGGCAAGGAAAAGCTGTCTTGTACCATTGCATTTTTCTCCCAAACGAAGGTCACTAGAAAGAAAATTTTAAAGCCTCCTGTTAGGCCATCATCTACACGACATAGCCCTGAATTTTCCAATGCGTAGCTCTTTGCAAAAGAGAGATATTGGCAAGGAAAAGCTGTCTTGTACCATTGCATTTTTCTCCCAAACGAAGGACACTAGAAAGAAAATTTTAAAGCCTCCTGTTAGGCCATCATCTACACGACATAGCCCTGAATTTTCCAATGCGTAGCTCTTTGCAAAAGAGAGATATTGGCAAGGAAAAGCTGTCTTGTACCTTTGCATTTTTCTCCCAAACGAAGGACACTAGAAAGAAAATTGGAAAGCCTCCTGTTAGGCCATCATCTACACGAAATAGCCCTGAATTTTCCAATACGCAGCTCTTTGCAAAAGAGAGATATTGGCAAGGAAAAGCTTTCTTGTACCATTGCATTTTTCTCCCAAACGAAGGACACTAGAAAGAAAATTTTAAAGCCTCCTGTTAGGCCATCATCTACACGACATAGCCCTGAATTTTCCAATGCGCAGCTCTTTGCAAAAGAGAGATATTGGCAAGGAAAAGCTGTCTTGTACCTTTGCATTTTTCTCCCAAACGAAGGTCACTAGAAAGAAAATTTTAAAGCCTCCTGTTAGGCCATCATCTACACGACATAGCCCTGAATTTTCCAATGCGCAGCTCTTTGCAAAAGAGAGATATTGGCAAGGAAAAGCTGTCTTGTACCTTTGCATTTTTCTCCCAAACGAAGGTCACTAGATAGAAAATTTTAAAGCCTCCTGTTAGGCCATCATCTACACGACATAGCCCTGAATTTTCCAATGCGTAGCTATTTGCAAAAGAGAGATATTGGCAAGGAAAAGCTGTCTTGTACCTTTGCATTTTTCTCCCAAACGAAGGACACTAGAAAGAAAATTTTAAAGCCTCCTGTTAGGCCATCATCTACACGACGTAGCCCTGAATTTTCCAATGCGTAGCTCTTTGCAAAAGAGAGATATTGGCAAGGAAAAGCTGTCTTGTACCATTGCATATTTCTCCCAAACGAAGGACACTAGAATGAAAATTTTAAAGCCTCCTGTTAGGCCATCATCTACACGACATAGCCCTGAATTTTCCAATGCGTAGCTCTTTGCAAAAGAGAGATATTGGCAAGGAAAAGCTGTCTTGTACCTTTGCATTTTTCTCCCAAACGAAGGACACTAGAATTAAAATTTTAAAGCCTCCTGTTAGGCCATCATCTACACGACATAGCCCTGAATTTTCCAATGCGCAGCTCTTTGCAAAAGAGAGATATTGGCAAGGAAAAGCTGTCTTGTACTTTTGCATTTTTCTCCCAAACGAAGGACACTAGAAAGAAAATTTTAAAGCCTCCTGTTAGGCCATCATCTACACGAAATAGCCCTGAATTTTCCAATGCGCAGCTCTTTGCAAAAGAGAGATATTTGCAAGGAAAAGCTGTCTTGTACCATTGCATTTTTCTCCCAAACGAAGGACACTAGAAAGAAAATTTTAAAGCCTCCTGTTAGGCCATCATCTACACGACATAGCCATGAATTTTCCAATGCGCAGCTTTTTGCAAAAGAGAGATATTGGCAAGGAAAAGCTGTCTTGTACCTTTGCATTTTTCTCCCAAACGAAGGTCACTAGAAAGAAAATTTTAAAGCCTCCTGTTAGGCCATCATCTACACGACATAGCCCTGAATTTTCCAATGCGTAGCTCTTTGCAAAAGAGAGATATTGGCAAGGAAAAGCTGTCTTGTACCATTGCATTTTTCTCCCAAACGAAGGACACTAGAAAGAAAATTTTAAAGCCTCCTGTTAGGCCATCATCTACACGACATAGCCCTGAATTTTCCAATGCGTAGCTCTTTGCAAAAGAGAGATATTGGCAAGGAAAAGCTATCTTGTACCTTTGCATTTTTCTCCCAAACGAAGGACACTAGAATTAAAATTTTAAAGCCTCCTGTTAGGCCATCATCTACACGACATAGCCCTGAATTTTCTAATGCGTAGCTCTTTGCAAAAGAGAGATATTGGCAAGGAAAAGCTGTCTTTTCCCTTTGCATTTTTCTCCCAAACGAAGGACACTAGAAAGAAAATTTTAAAGCCTCCTGTTAGGCCATCATCTACACGAAATAGCCCTGAATTTTCCAATGCGCAGCTCTTTGCAAAAGAGAGATATTGGCAAGGAAAAGCTGTCTTGTACCATTGCATTTTTCTCCCAAACGAAGGACACTAGAAAGAAAATTTTAAAGCCTCCTGTTAGGCCATCATCTACACGACATAGTCCTGAATTTTCCAATGCGTAGCTCTTTGCAAAAGAGAGATATTGGCAAGGAAAAGCTGTCTTGTACCATTGCATTTTTCTCCCAAACGAAGGACACTAGAAAGAAAATTTTAAAGCCTCCTGTTAGGCCATCATCTACACGAAATAGCCCTGAATTTTCCAATGCGCAGCTCTTTGCAAAAGAGAGATATTGGCAAGGAAAAGCTGTCTTGTACCATTGCATTTTTCTCCCAAACGAAGGACACTAGAAAGAAAATTTTAAAGCCTCCTTGTTAGGCCATCATCTACACGACATAGCCCTGAATTTTCCAATGCGCAGCTCTTTGCAAAAGAGAGATATTGGCAAGGAAAAGCTGTCTTGTACCATTGCATATTTCTCCCAAACGAAGGACACTAGAAAGAAAATTTTAAAGCCTCCTGTTAGGCCATCATCTACACGACATAGCCCTGAATTTTCCAATGCGCAGCTCTTTGCAAAAGAGAGATATTGGCAAGGAAAAGCAGTCTTGTACCTTTGCATTTTTCTCCCAAACGAAGGTCACTAGAAAGAAAATTTTAAAGCCTCCTGTTAGGCCATCATCTACACGACATAGCCCTGAATTTTCCAATGCGTAGCTCTTTGCAAAAGAGAGATATTGGCATGGTAAAGCTGTCTTGTACCATTGCATATTTCTCCCAAACGAAGGACACTAGAATTAAAATTTTAAAGCCTCCTGTTAGGCCATCATCTACACGACATAGCCCTGAATTTTCCAATGCGCAGCTCTTTGCAAAAGAGAGATATTGGCAAGGAAAAGCTGTCTTGTACCATTGCATTTTTCTCCCAAACGAAGGTCACTAGAAAGAAAATTTTAAAGCCTCCTGTTAGGCCATCATCTACACGACATAGCCCTGAATTTTCCAATGCGTAGCTCTTTGCAAAAGAGAGATATTGGCAAGGAAAAGCTGTCTTGTACCATTGCATTTTTCTCCCAAACGAAGGACACTAGAAAGAAAATTTTAAAGCCTCCTGTTAGGCCATCATCTACACGACATAGCCCTGAATTTTCCAATGCGTAGCTCTTTGCAAAAGAGAGATATTGGCAAGGAAAAGCTGTCTTGTACCTTTGCATTTTTCTCCCAAACGAAGGACACTAGAGAGAAAATTGGAAAGCCTCCTGTTAGGCCATCATCTACACGAAATAGCCCTGAATTTTCCAATACGCAGCTCTTTGCAAAAGAGAGATATTGGCAAGGAAAAGCTGTCTTGTACCATTGCATTTTTCTCCCAAACGAAGGACACTAGAATGAAAATTTTAAAGCCTCCTGTTAGGCCATCATCTACACGACATAGCCCTGAATTTTCCAATGCGCAGCTCTTTGCAAAAGAGAGATATTGGCAAGGAAAAGCTGTCTTGTACCTTTGCATTTTTCTCCCAAACGAAGGTCACTAGAAAGAAAATTTTAAAGCCTCCTGTTAGGCCATCATCTACACGACATAGCCCTGAATTTTCCAATGCGTAGCTCTTTGCAAAAGAGAGATATTGGCAAGGAAAAGCTGTCTTGTACCTTTGCATTTTTCTCCCAAACGAAGTACACTAGAAGGAAAATTTTAAAGCCTCCTGTTAGGCCATCATCTACACGAAATAGCCCTGAATTTTCCAATGCGCAGCTCTTTGCAAAAGAGAGATATTGGTAAGGAAAAGCTGTCTTGTACCATTGCTTTTTTCTCCCAAACGAAGGACACTAGAAAGAAAATTTTAAAGCCTCCTGTTAGGCCATCATCTACACGACATAGCCCTGAATTTTCCAATGCGTAGCTCTTTGCAAAAGAGAGATATTGGCAAGGAAAAGCTGTCTTGTACCATTGCATTTGTCTCCCAAACGAAGGACACTAGAAAGAAAATTTTAAAGCCTCCTGTTAGGCCATCATCTACACGACATAGCCCTGAATTTTTCAATGCGTAGCTCTTTGCAAAAGAGAGATATTGGCAAGGAAAAGCTGTCTTGTACCATTGCATATTTCTCCCAAACGAAGGACACTAGAAAGAAAATTTTAAAGCCTCCTGTTAGGCCATCATCTACACGACATAGCCCTGAATTTTCCAATGCGTAGCTCTTTGCAAAAGAGAGATATTGGCAAGGAAAAGCTGTCTTGTATCTTTGCATTTTTCTCCCAAACGAAGGACACTAGAATTAAAATTTTAAAGCCTCCTGTTAGGCCATCATCTACACGACATAGCCCTGAATTTTCCAATGCGCAGCTCTTTGCAAAAGAGAGATATTGGCAAGGAAAAGCTATCTTGTACCATTACATTTTTCTCCCAAACGAAGGTCACTAGAAAGAAAATTTTAAAGCCTCCTGTTAGGCAATCATCTACACGACATAGCCCTGAATTTTCCAATGCGTAGCTCTTTGCAAAAGAGAGATATTGGCAAGGAAAAGCTGTCTTGTACCATTGCATTTTTCTCCCAAACGAAGGTCACTAGAAAGAAAATTTTAAAGCCTCCTGTTAGGCCATCATCTACACGACATAGCCCTGAATTTTCCAATGCGTAGCTCTTTGCAAAAGAGAGATATTGGCAAGGAAAAGCTGTCTTGTACCTTTGCATTTTTCTCCCAAACGAAGGACACTAGAAAGAAAATTTTAAAGCCTCCTGTTAGGCCATCATCTACACGAAATAGCCCTGAATTTTCCAATGCGCAGCTCTTTGCAAAAGAGAGATATTGGCAAGGAAAAGCTGTCTTGTACCATTGCATTTTTCTCCCAAACGAAGGACACTAGAAAGAAAATTTTAAAGCCTCCTGTTAGGCCATCATCTACACGACATAGCCCTGAATTTTCCAATGCGCAGCTCTTTGCAAAAGAGAGATATTGGCAAGGAAAAGCTATCTTGTACCTTTGCATTTTTCTCCCAAACGAAGGACACTAGAATTAAAATTTTAAAGCCTCCTGTTAGGCCATCATCTACACGACATAGCCCTGAATTTTCCAATGCGTAGCTCTTTGCAAAAGAGAGATATTGGCAAGGAAAAGCTGTCTTGTACCTTTGCATTTTTCTCCCAAACGAAGGACACTAGAATTAAAATTTTAAAGCCTCCTGTTAGGCCATCATCTACATGACATAGCCCTGAATTTTCCAATGCGCAGCTCTTTGCAAAAGAGAGATATTGGCAAGGAAAAGCTGTCTTGTACCATTGCATTTTTCTCCCAAACGAAGGACACTAGAAAGAAAATTTTAAAGCCTCCTGTTAGGCCATCATCTACACGAAATAGCCCTGAATTTTCCAATGCGCAGCTCTTTGCAAAAGAGAGATATTGGCAAGGAAAAGCTGTCTTGTACCATTGCATTTTTCTCCCAAACGAAGGTCACTAGAAAGAAAATTTTAAAGCCTCCTGTTAGGCCATCATCTACACGACATAGCCCTGAATTTTCAAATGCGTAGCTCTTTGCAAAAGAGAGATATTGGCAAGGAAAAGCTGTCTTGTACCATTGCATTTTTCTCCCAAACGAAGGTCACTAGAAAGAAAATTTTAAAGCCTCCTGTTAGGCCATCATCTACACGACATAGCCCTGAATTTTCCAATGCGTAGCTCTTTGCAAAAGAGAGATATTGGCAAGGAAAAGCTGTCTTGTACCTTTGCATTTTTCTCCCAAACGAAGGACACTAGAAAGAAAATTTTAAAGCCTCCTGTTAGGCCATCATCTACACGACATAGCCCTGAATGTTCCAATGCGCAGCTCTTTGCAAAAGAGAGATATTGGCAAGGAAAAGCTATCTTGTACCTTTGCATTTTTCTCCCAAACGAAGGACACTAGAATTAAAATTTTAAAGCCTCCTGTTAGGCCATCATCTACATGACATAGCCCTGAATTTTCCAATGCGTAGCTCTTTGCAAAAGAGAGATATTGGCAAGGAAAAGCTGTCTTTTCCATTTGCATTTTTCTCCCAAACGAAGGACACTAGAAAGAAAATTTTAAAGCCTCCTGTTAGGCCATCATCTACACGACATAGCCCTGAATTTTCCAATGCGTAGCTCTTTGCAAAAGAGAGATATTGGCAAGGAAAAGCTGTCTTGTACCTTTGCATTTTTCTCCCAAACGAAGGACACTAGAAAGAAAATTTTAAAGCCTACTGTTAGGCCATCATCTACACGACATAGCCCTGAATTTTCCAATGCGCAGCTCTTTGCAAAAGAGAGATATTGGCAAGGTAAAGCTGTCTTGTACCATTGCATTTTTCTCCCAAACGAAGGACACTAGAAAGAAAATTTTAAAGCCTCCTGTTAGACCATCATCTACACGGCATAGCCATGAATTTTCCAATGCGCAGTATGTATAAAGAAGAAAGAAAAGAAAAAACACGGGTAGGTGGTATACAATTATGGACGGACTGCCGAGTGCCGACACAGAGGTAGCTACAGCCGTGGACTACCGTACTGTACTGTGTCTGCTGCTAATATAGACTGGATGATAATGAGATGTAGTATGTATAAAGAAGAAAGAAAAAAAAACCACGGGTAGGTGGTATACAATTATGGACGGACTGCCGAGTGCCGACACAGAGGTAGCTACAGCCGTGGACTACCGTACTGTACTGTGTCTGCTGCTAATATAGACTGGTTGATAAAGAGATGTAGTATGTATGTATAAAGAAGAAAGAAAAAAAAACCACGGGTAGGTGGTATACAATTATGGATGGACTGCCGAGTGCCGACACAGAGGTAGCTACAGCCGTGGACTACTGTACTGTCTGCTGCTAATATAGACTGGTTGATAAAGAGATGTAGTATGTATGTATAAAGAAGAAAGAAAAAAAAACCACGGGTAGGTGGTATACAATTATGGACGGACTGCCGAGTGCCGACACAGAGGTAGCTACAGCCGTGGACTACCGTACTGTACTGTGTCTGCTGCTAATATAGACTGGTTGATAAAGAGATGTAGTATGTATGTATAAAGAAGAAAGAAAAAAAAACCACGGGTAGGTGGTATACAATTATGGATGGACTGCCGAGTGCCGACACAGAGGTAGCTACAGCCGTGGACTACTGTACTGTGTCTGCTGCTAATATAGACTGGTTGATAAAGAGATGTAGTATGTATGTATAAAGAAGAAAAAAAAACCACGGGTAGGTGGTATACAATTATGGACGGACTGCCGAGTGCCGACACAGAGGTAGCTACAGCCGTGGACTACCGTACTGTACTGTGTCTGCTGCTAATATAGACTGGTTGATAAAGAGATGTAGTATGTATGTATAAAGAAGAAAGAAAAAAAAACCACGGGTAGGTGGTATACAATTATGGATGGACTGCCGAGTGCCGACACAGAGGTAGCTACAGCCGTGGACTACTGTACTGTGTCTGCTGCTAATATAGACTGGTTGATAAAGAGATGTAGTATGTATGTATAAAGAAGAAAGAAAAAAAAACCACGGGTAGGTGGTATACAATTATGGATGGACTGCCGAGTGCCGACACAGAGGTAGCTACAGCCGTGAACTACCGTACTGTGTCTGCTGCGACTGGATGATAAATAATGATATAAAAAATATATATATATATCACTACTGCAGCCGGACAGGTATATATTATATAATGACGGACCTGCTGGACACTGTCTGTCAGCAGAATGAGTTTTTTATAGAATAAAAAAAAAAACACCACACAAGTCACACGACGAGTGTTTAACTTTTTCAGGCAATCACAATATAGTATACTACTAACTATACTGGTGGTCAGTGTGGTCAGGTCACTGGTCAGTCACACTGGCAGTGGCACTCCTGCAGCAAAAGTGTGCACTGTTTAATTTTAATAATATGTACTCCTGGCTCCTGCTATAACCTATAACTGGCACTGCTCCCCAGTCTCCCCCACAATTATAAGCTGTGTGAGCACAGTCAGATATATACATAGATGATGCAGCACACTGGGCTGAGCAGTGCACACAGATATGGTATGTGACTGAGTCACTGTGTATCGTTTTTTTCAGGCAGAGAACGGATTATATTAAATAAAACTGCACTGTCTGGTGGTCACTGTGGTCAGTCACTACTAAACTCTGCACTCTCTACAGTACTCCTAAGCTCCAGTAAATCAAGTGTCTCTGTCTCAAATCAATCTCACTCTCTCTCTTCTAATCTAAATGGAGAGGACGCCAGCCACGTCCTCTCCCTATCAATCTCAATGCACGTGTGAAAATGGCGGCGACGCGCGGCTCCTTATATAGAATCCGAGTCTCGCGAGAATCCGACAGCGTCATGATGACGTTCGGGCGCGCTCGGGTTAACCGAGCAAGGCGGGAAGATCCGAGTCGCTCGGACCCGTGAAAAAAAACATGAAGTTCGGGCGGGTTCGGATTCCGAGGAACCGAACCCGCTCATCTCTACTACACACCCAGGCCGACGCAATTGCCGGTCTGAGTAAGGTACCTGAATGTGTATAAATGGACTTCAGGGTAATCTCCTGTTTGCGGTCAGCACACTCTTTGAGGGTAGCCGTATCCTGGGACGGGAGGGCTACCTTCTTGGATAAGCGTGTTAATGCTTTGTCCACCCTAGGGGAGCATTCCCATCGTAACCTATCCGTTGATGGGAAAGGATACGCCATAAGAATCCTTTTGGAAATCTGCAGTCTTTTATCTGGAGATTCCCAAGCTTTTTCACATAACTCGTTCAGCTCGTGTGAGGGGGGAAAGGTTACCTCAGGCTTCTTTCCCTTGTACATATGTACCCTCTTGTCAGCGACAGGGGGTTCCTCTGTGATGTGCAAAACATCTTTTATTGCCATAATCATAAATCGAATGGATTTTGCCAATTTTGGCTGTAACTTTGCATCATCGTAATCGACACTGGAGTCAGAATCCGTGTCGGTATCTGTGTCAACAATCTGGGATAGTGGGCGCTTATGAGACCCTGACAGTCCCTGCAACATAGGATCAGGCATGGGTTGAAACCCTGACTGTCCCAAAGCTTCTGCCTTGTCTAATCTTTTGTGCAATGAGTTTACACTAGCATTTAAAACATTCCACATATCCATCCAATCAGCTGTCGGCGGAGACACCACATTCATTTGCTCCCGCTCCTCTCTAATATAGCCTTCTTCCTCAGACATGTCGACACACGTGTACCGACACACTACACACACAGGGAATGCTTTTTCTGAAGACAGTTTCCCCACAAGGCCCTTTGGAGAGACAGAGAGAGAGTATGCCAGCACACCCCCCAGCGCTATATAACCCAGGAATAAAACAGTAACTTAATGTTTGCCCAGTAGTGCTGCTGTATGTAATTTGCGAATTATGTGCCCCCCCCCACCCCTCTTTTCAACCCTCTTGTCTAACGTGGTATAAGCAGGGTAGAGTCCGGGGAGCTTCCTCTCAGCGGTGCTGTGGAGAAAAAATGGCGCTGGTGAGTGCTGAGGGAGAAGCCCCGCCCCCTCGGAGGCGGTCTTCTGTCCCGCTTAAACTGTAAAATTGGTGGGGGCTTATACATATATAAAGTGCCCAGCTGTATATATGTTATATTTTTGCGAAAGAGGTTTATATTGCTGCCCAGGGCGCCCCCCCTGCGCCCTGCACCCTTACAGTGACCGGAGTATGTGAGGTGTATGGGAGCAAAGGCGCACAGCTGCAGTGCTATGCGTTACCTTAGTGAAGATCATGAAGTCTTCTGCCGCCTCTGAAGTCTTCTTTTCTTCTCATACTCACCCGGCTTCTATCTTCCGGCTCTGCGAGGGGGACGGCGGCGCGGCTCTGGGACGGACGGCGAGGGTGAGATCCTGCGTACCAATCCCACTGGAGCTAATGGTGTCCAGTAGCCTAAGAAGCAGGACCTTGCAACTCAGAGAGCAGGGCTGCTTCTCTCCCCTCAGTCCCTCGATGAGGGAGTCTGTTGCCAGCAGTGCTCCCTGAAAATTAAAAACCTAACAAAATACTTTCTGTCAGAAAGCTCAGGAGAGCTCCTGAAAAGCACCCAGTCTCCACTGGGTACAGTATCAAACTGAGTTCTGGAGGAGGGGCATAGAGGGAGGAGCCAGTGCACACCCAGAACTAAAGTCTTTCTTAAAGTGCCCATGTCTCCTGCGGAGCCCGTCTATCCCCATGGTCCTTACGGAGTCCACAGCATCCTCTAGGACGTTAGAGAAAATAGGATTTTAATACCTACCGGTAAATCCTTTTCTCTTAGTCCGTAGAGGATGCTGGGCACCCGTCCCAGTGCGTACTGTGTCTGCAGTTATTAAATGGCCCTTAACTCCAGAACATTTATGTGGAGATGAAAACATCCAAGGAAGACTTGACCATCTTCCTTGGATGTTTTCCCCCTGTGTGACTGCTCTCCAGACTCGGAGGGTTGCATCCGTGGTCCCTAGGATCCCGTCCTTGATCCCGAACAATCACCCCTCTAGGTGGTGAGAACTGTGCAGCCACCAATGGAGTGAGATTCTGGTCTTGGAAGACAGGATTATCCTCCGGTGCATGTGTAGGTGGGATCCGGACCACTTGTCCAACAGGTCCCACTGGAACACTCTGGCATGGAACCTGCCAAACTGAATGGCCTCGTAGGCCGCAACCATCTTCCCCAGCAACTGAATGCATTGATGGATTAACACTCTTGCTGGTTTCAGAATTTGTTTGACCAGACTCTGGATCTCCAGAGCCTTTCCACTAGAAGAAAACCTCTTCTGTGTCCAGTATCACTCCCAAAAACAACAACCGCGTCATTGGGACCAACTGCGATTTTGGCAAGTTTAGGAGCCAACCATGTTGTTGAAGAACTGTCAGGGAGAGTAGATGTTTTGCACCAACTGGTCCCTGGATCTCGCCTTTATCAGGAGATCATCCAAGTACGGGATAATTGTGACTCCTTGCTTGCGAAGGAGAACCATCATTTCCGCCATCACCCTGGTGAAAATCCTCGGAGCCGTGGACAGACCAAACGGCAACGTCTGAAATTGGTAATGACAATCCTGAATTGCAAACCTCAGGTAGCTTGATGCAGTGGCTAAATGGGAACATATAAGTAGGCATCCTTTATGTCTACCAAAACCATGAAATCTCCTTTATCCCCCGGACTGGAGATCACTACCCTGAGAGATTCCATCTTGAAATTGAATTTCTTTAGGTAGAAATTAAGGGATTTCAGATTTAAGATTGGTCTGACTGAGCCGTCCGGCTTCGGGACCACGAAGAGGCTTGAATAAAAACCTTCTCCCTGCTGACTAAGGCTGATTTGAACAATCGGTGAGGGGGAACGTCTTGAAACCCCAGTTTGTACCCTTGGGACACTATTTGTAAAACCCACGAGTCCAGGTCCGAATGAATCCAGAACTGACTGAAGAGTTTTAGACGTGCCCCCCACTGGTGCGGGCTCCTGCAAGAGAGCCCCAGCGTCATGCAGTGGATTTGGCAGAAGCAGAGGACGATCTCTGCTCCTGCGATCTTGAAGAGGCTACAGACCTCTTCCCTCTTTTCCTTCCTCTACCTGCAAAGAAAGGGGAATCTTAACTTCTTGCATATCTATTGGGCCGAAATGACTGCGTCAGATAATGATGCGTCTTCATCCGTTGAGAGGGAACATAGGGCAAGAAGGATGACTTACCTGCGGGAGCTGCCGAGATCAAATTAACTAGGCCGTCGCCAAACAAGGCTTCACCTTCATAGGGAAGAGACTCCCTTTCTTCTTGGAGTCAGCATCAGCATTCCCTTGGTGAATCCACAATGCCCTCCTATCCGAGACTGCCATGAAATTGGCCCGTGAGCACTTGTGCCCGGTGTAGGATTTTTAAATATGTGTAGTTTACTGTATGCAAGGGTTTAAAACCTTTTAGGAACTGAGCTCTAAGGTGTATTACATGTAGTTTAAAAAAAACAAAAAAGGTTTATTTTATGGCAGTAGTTTCCAAACTGGGGTTCTTGCACTGGTAGCATAGTTTGGTGGTCCAGGACCAATTAAAATTATTTATACTTTATTAAATTGGCAAAACCATTCCCTCACAACATAACTGAACCTGAGGATGACATGCTATAAACACAATTTACTTAATTTTATATTTTTTTCTGAATTTCTCAATAAAAAAAACTTTGGCCTAGGGGTGCCGTGAAACAAATTTTGATACTCTAGGGCAGGGGTGTCAAACCCATGGGCCGCATGCCGCCCCCAATGCATCCTTTTGTGGCCCACAGGCCGGGGTCCGGCAGGGGTCCGACAGGGGTCCTTTTGTGGCCCGATCACCTTGCTTAGAGCGAGGGCAGGAGAGTGCAGCCAGAGTCTTTGCTTTCTATGTGCGGCACCATCTTCCCGAAGAGATCACCGGGAAGATAGTGCCCCTTCCACTGGCTACAGCACAGGTATACTGGGGTGGGGTAGCAAACTGGGGGCCCCAATGGGCCCCTCCAGCAGTCCCTCTACCAAAACACGTCTTTTGGTGGTTTTGCGGTGTTGTTATAACTACATGGTGACGATACTGTAGCACAGAGATTTTCAACCATTTACAACTCACGTCACACAGAACAAGATTTAAATATTGACAAGGCACACTGAAATATAATGGTGATGCATGGTGCAGTATCGTGTCCTAGGATGTCATGTCGCAGCTTCTCCATAGGTAACGCCTGAACAGGCCCGCTGACAGGGGGGACAAAGGGGACACTTGTTCAGGGCTCCAAGTATTAAGAACAGAAATAATGGGGCCACAGTGCCAATATTGCTTTTTAAAGTGTATCCACCAACTGCTCAATTTAAGCAGGAAAACAATTAACAGGCCAACTAAACCCTCCCCCCTCCTTTTACCCCATCACTTTGTCCAGTCCCTGTGGTCCATACTGTATTGCCATTATTATGCATGTTGCTGTGCTGGCCCTTTTCTGAATGTCCCTGCCACCGCCACCGAAGAGCTGGATAGCCCAGTATGAAAACCACCTGCCGGCCTCACTGACGGTCCGAGTCAAAGGCTCCATTTTTTTTAAAGATCCCTCTGCCAAGTTAAGGGGGGGTTGAGGGGGCCCCAGAGATATCAGTGTACTGGGCCCCGAGATTTCTGTTGCTGGCCCTGACCCTCAGGGGCGTATCTACCCCTTGGCCAGGATGGCACTTGCCAGGGGCACCATCCAGCTGTGCCAACCGTGGCTAAGGGATAGAGTTCTGCAGTCTCGAAAGGGCGCTATGGCAATCAGCGTGGGACTGACCAATTAGACGGTGAGGGAAGGATACTGAAATTGTCCCAACCCTGTTACAGTTTGAAACGCCCCTCAACTGCTGTCCACTGCTTTACTCCTAGCTCTGCCCCTTTGAAATTATTAATCCCTACCCCCTGGTAGGCGGAGTTCTCCAGGCCCATACTCAGGAGTCACCACTGCTGTACATTATGTGCCAGTTGTAGAGGCAGAGCGGGGAACATCAGAGAACGCCACAAATTACACAGTGGGCAAGGAGATGGCTGGAGACAGCTGCACAGCCATGCCTTGCAAGTTCGAGAGAGCTGTTGAATTTCAGCACTTCAAGTCAGAGCCTGCCCCCTGCTGCCCAAGCAGTCCGTGACAGTTAGTGTCGAGGAGGGGGGGATTTGTGCATGTGTGCTATCAGTGTGTGTGTGGGGGGGGGGTGGGGGGGTGGAGGATGTGTGTGACTGTGAGGGAGCTGTCAGTGTCAGTGGGGAGAGGAGCAGGAGGGAGTTGTCAGTGTGTGGAAGTGATGAGAGTTGTCAGTACTGGGGAAATGTGTGTGTGTGTGTACTAGATTTAGGAGTGTGTGTTTGTGAGAGGTTTCAGTTGGGGAATTAGAGTTCATACAGTAATTAAATGTTTTCATATTGAGAACTACATCTCCCAGCATATACAGTGTGCTGGGGATGCTAACAAGCTTTATTTAAAAGTTTAAAAAACATTGCTTTTATGACTGCAATGGTTAAAAAGGGAGAGCTATAAATCAATTTATCAGTGAATGATCGCAGTTTGAGCTGTTACATTTTACTGAACCACCTATCCCTCCACACTCACTACCTGTCCTCAGGATACATTTACCATCCCGGCAGACGGTATACCGGCGGTCATTTGACCGATGTTGGAATCCTGACACCACTTGGGAGACTGGTGCCGGCACACAGACAGCCAACATCCCGAAGGCGAGTATTGGAGGGAGGGTTAGGACCGGGGGAGGGGGTGTTAGGGAAGGCACTAGGAGGGGGGGGGTTAGTCCTAGCTGCCACCCCCTGAGGGTTAGCCCTATCCGCCACCCCCCCCAGAGGGTTAGGATTAGGATTAGGTATCATGTGACTGCTGGAATCCCGAGCGCCGGATGCCATACCCAACCCCCTTTACTTTTTCAGGCATTTCTATCTCTCCTCTCTCTATGGTGTTCCGATTGCCCACTTTCCCTTGTGCTTTTCTCTCTCTCTCCTTTGTTTAGAGCATCAGTTTCTGTAGTCCACTTTATCCTTATTTTTTCCAGTGTTTCACTATCTCTCTGATGTAATGAGGATGTATGGTCTAGAGGGATCAGTAATGCATTGTACTGTATAGAGGCGTCAGGGATGTAGCGTAGGGTATAGAGGCGTCAGGGATGTAGCGTAGGTTATAGAGGCATCAGGAATGTAGCGTAGGGAATAGAGGCGTCAGGGATTTAGCTTAGGGAATATAGGCATCAGGGATGTACTAGCAGGTATATAGAGGTCAGTGTACTGTATAGAGTGGTCAGTAATGCAGTGATGGTTATAGAAAGGTCAGTGATGTAGTGTAGGGTATAGAGGGGTCAGTTATGTAGTGTGGGGTAAAGAGGGGTCAGTAAAGATACTAAGCTGAAGTACTTAGAACACTTCTTGAATTAAGACACAACCTGCAAGAAAAAGTATGCAATATGGGCGAAAAGGCAAATGTCAGAGGTCTGATACAAGTGACCAGCTCCACACCTTGCACCACATAGCATTATGTTAAACTGGGATATGTTCTTTTTTGGTGTGTGTGTGTGTGTGTGTGTGTATGTGTGTGTGTGGGGGGGGGGGGGGGGTGCCAAAGGAAATTTTTGCCATTGGCTCCTTTGGTCTAGAACCAGCCCTGATCACAAAATATTTTTGTCTGAGCAGACTGGACACTGATCAGCGTTGGCTCATTCTCAGCCCCCCGCCCAGCCTCTGCTGCCAACAGACTGCTTTTAGCTAGTTAACCTTCTGCCTTCCCTATCTATGACACAGACTGCTGCTAATGCTACCAGAATGTTCCCAGTGGCTTCACACCAACAGTGAATCCCAGCCGATGATGTAGGGCTGCGTGTGGGGGAGGGGGTCAGTTGCTGTGGCTCCAACATGGTAACCGCCAATGGACTGCAATGCTTTATCGAAAGGGGGGGCGCTAGTCCCTTACTTTGCCAGGGGCGCTTGGACCCCTAGCTACACCTCTGTTGACCCTAACCGATACCCCTAAACTAACCATAATTCCTGCAGTAAAAATCCATGTTTCTATGTATATAGGGGGTCATTCCGAGTTGATCGCTTGCTGCCGTTGTTCGCTGCGTAGCAATCAGTTGAAAAAAAATGGCTAATCTGTGCATGCGCATGCTCCGTAATGTGCATGCGCATCGTACGGGTACAAAGTCCATTGTGGTTTTGCACTAGTTCTAGCGATTATTCCAATCACAGAACAGGCCACAAGGAGATTGACAGAAAGAGGGCGTTTCTGGGTGTCAACTGACCGTTTTCAGGGAGTGCTTGGAAAAATGCAGGCGTGGCAGAAGAAATGCAGACGTGGCTGGGCATTCGCTGGATGGGTGTGTGACATCAAAAGCCGTCCCTCGGTTGTTAGAATCAACGCACACGAAGTGTAACTACAGTGCTGGTCTTATTTTGAAACGATTTTGCAGGCGCTCTGCTGCTCAAGTGTTCGCACTTCTCCAAAGTGAATATACACTCTCCAGTGGGCAGCGACAATGCGTTTGCATGGCTGCTAAAAACTGCTAGCGAGCAATCAACTCAGAATGAACCCCATAGTGTATTGCAAGAAAATATCTGTAAATCCAATGGTACCGTAAGTGCGGTATATACTCGCACTTCTTTGCGGGGTGAGAACATCTCCCCTAAGTGAAGTCAGCCCTATGAATAGAGTTTGTGTGATCCCTGTGCAGCAGTCACAGAAAGGGTTCATCTCTGCAGTTTGTCACTCAAATTACATTGCTGCATTTTTTCTAGAAGTGGATCTGAGAGCTGTTACCCGCAGACCAGCTACAATAATTATCCTGGGTACTCACTAGACCAGTGGTTCTCAAACTGCACCCTGGGGTGCCTCAGGACACTTGCAGGGGTGCCTTGGATTGGTGGTCCAGGACCAATTCAAAATATTTATAGTTAGTGTTATAGGCAAAACCAGTGCTGTTGGCTGGCAATCATAACATATGTGCACAAGCAGAAGCAAATCCTGTCCCCTACCAAAGGGCCAGTGCTAGGGTGTTTGGCGCCTCCCTGCAAACTATTAATTTGGGCCCTCTCTCCAATACTTAATAAAGGGACAGTGCGCTCCTTAAAAAAAGACGGTGTGGTATCACAAGGAAGGGGCATGGCCACACAATAGCACCCCAAATCAAAATACGCCACACAGTAGCACTATCTTATTGTCATTACACCGCATGTAATAATAATAATAATAATAATAATAATACCCACAGTCGCAGTGCCCTTTATACACATAACCACCATATCAGTGCAGCTTACACACATAATGCCAACAGTAGCAGTGCCCCTTCTACACATGCCCACGGTGGCAATCCTTTACATGGCAAATATCAACCTGGTTTTGCCATGTAAAGGATTGCCACTTTAAAAAACAAACAATAAAAAAAAAAAAACACAACAGGAAAAAACACAAAATCTCTCACTTTCTGATTCTCACACCCTATTACATTCCTCCCTATATATTTAAATGTTTCTATTACTGTATGTTCCCTCTTCCCTTCTCCAAACTATACACATAATCTTTTAGTATTTCCAGGTAAGTTTTGTGATGTAGGCCATGCACAATTTTAGTTGCCCTAATGTATTTACAGCCTTCTGGAGATATGGCTTCTGGAACTGAACACAGGATTCTAAATGTGGCTGTACCAAGGACCTATACAGTTGCATTACAGGTTGAGTATCCCTTATCCAAAATGCTTGGGACCAGAGGAATTTTGGATATCGGATTTTTCTGTATTTTGGAATAATTGCATACCATAACGAGATATTATGGTGATGGGACCTAAATCTAAGCACAGAATGCATTTATGTTTCATATACACCTTATACACACAGCCTGAAGGTCATTTTAGCCAATATTTTTTATAACTTTGTGCATTAAACAAAGTGTGTGTACATTCACAGAATTCATTCATGTGTCATATACACCTTATACACACAGTCTGAAGTTCATTTAATACAATATTTTTAATAACTTTGAGTATTAAACAAAGTTTGTGTACACTGAGCCATCAAAAAACAAAGGTTTCACTATCTCAGTCTCACTCAAAAAAGTCCGTATTTCGGAATATTCCGTATTTCAGAATATTTGCATATGGGATACTCAACCTGTATTACTTTTTTCTGCTACTGGTTCTTTAACCTATGCAAACAAGCATCTGACTTGCCTTTCCTATTGCTTTGTTACATTGCTCACCTGAAATAGTAATACTTAGATAGCTTTCCTCTTGCCATTATAATGCCCTTAATATTATAGTTAGCCTTTGCATTTTTGAGACGTGTATGATTTTGCATTTTTTGGCATTAAATGTTGCCATGTTCTTGACCATTCCTCTAGTCCAGGGGCAGAACTGCCAGAGACAACGGAGTCAGTTGCCGCCGGGCTCCAGCCCTGAAGGGGCTCCAGCCCTAAAGGGGCTTCCTCCATTGCCCCCCGGCTGTTACGTGCCCTTCCTACTAAATAGACAAAGGCGCTACCAGCAGGGTCTCGCAGTTTGTACATTCCATGCCGTAACACCCTTCTTTCCACCTTTTTCAAGACCCAGCCCAGCAGCCTCGCCGCTGCCACCACCGCTAGCTGCAGCACTGCCAGCGGTGGGGTGCCCCTGCTTCTTCTCACACCACAGATAGCTGGGCAGCACTGCAACTGCCTGCCTGATTGCTCCGCCCCCTTCCGGCTCCCAAGCACCTCTGCTGCCCAGTGATCCAGGAGCCTGCTGCTAGGAAGAAGTGGCCGAGCTTCAGCAAGCGAGTCTGGACACTGGCGGAGGAAGCCATGATAACCAGATAATGGGGAGTGGAGAGCCAGTTCCAAGGTAATACTTTATACAGCTGGTTGAGATCCTGGTCGGTGGATATGGATTCCAAGAAAACCCTGGAGGTGCTTCCTTTCAAGGGAGACACTCTCTTTGGAGAAGACCTCAATAAGATTGTAGCTGATCTGGCTACTGCTAAAACAGCTTGCCTACCTCGTATGACTCCTACCACGCAGAAGGCTAAAAGTACTTTCCCTTGGCCCTTTCATCCCTCAGGTAAAGCGTACCAAAGGTCAGGCATACCCAAAGCAAGCTCATGCTTCCAGACCTGCCAAGCCCAGACTGAAGCAAGCCTGGGCTGCCCATCAGCCTGCTTCCAAAACGGACAAGCCTGCCGCATGACGGTGCAGGCCTCCCTCTGGGGGATCCCATGGTGGGGGGCCCGACTTCTAGGCTTGGCATAGAAAGGTATAATTCTAAGCTAGAGAATTCTGTTTGGAGCTCACCTTGTACTTTGTGAAGAAATAATCAGCATTGTGGCTGAGCAGATACATGTAGTGTGTGGCTGCAAACTGCATGGATCTGCTGCGTTGTAATGCTGATACTTTTTTTTTGCAAAGTACCAATAGCTTCATATAATGTTCACAATTTTTACGCAGGATCAAATAGCTCAATAGGTAGGGTGTTTGATTAGAATTCAACAGGTTATAGGTTTGAATCCTGGGTATGGTAGTTTGAGATGTGTTATTTAATAAAGTATGTTGTTCTGACTGCTGGGATATCATACTAAATAAATGGAGTTGATCAATTTTTTTTTATTTTTTTTTTAAACTAGGGACAATTTCCAGATACTTTTCTTTATAACTGAGATTGCCCCCTGGAACTTCACATCAGTTGACAACTATGCATGAGTGGGCAGTGCTTGCTCTGGATCTGCCCACCCATTTATGTGCCGTCATAAAAGAAAGCACAACTGACAGTTATCCTGGGCGTACACTACACAATTATCTGTCAGGCTATCTATCCAGTCTGGATGGATGGAATGAAAATCTGATCTGGTAATGTATAGTAGCAAATGTCAATTAACCATTTGCTCCCAAACACTAGAAAAGTGGTCAAAAATGGTCATTACACAAATTGGTTAAACCCAAAATTTAACCAATTTGTTTAGGGGACCATGTTTGTCCATTTTCTAGTGTTTGAGAGTAAATCGTTGATGGTCATTTGCTCACATAGATAACCGGATTTCTATTCCAACCAGCCAGTGTTGGAGATATGGTCTGCCAGATTACATAATGCATACCAGAGCCATAACTAGACTTTTTGGTGCCCTGTGACAGAGAATTATATGCCCCCCCCCTCCCCTCCCCATTTTTGCAATATGGACAAAAGGCGCATGCCTTGTGGGGAAGGGGCATAACAAGATTGGTCTCAGAGAAAGCACATGAGATATGAAGATATATCTAGTATACTTGACACTCAATGGTTTGTGGTATTGCCGGGGTGCCCTCCTTAAATGCATATACAGTCACACATGGCGTGTTTGTGCAAATGGCATATCAGCAGTCAGCACTAACTGGTGACATGCCATTTGTACAAGTAAGCCATGTGTGACTAATATATAAACATACTTTATTAAATAACACCTCAAACTATCATACCCAGGATTCAAATCTATAACCTGTTGAATTCTAATCAAACACCCTACCCATTGAGCTACTTGATCCTGCATCTATTCTAACCTCCAAAAACAGATTCAGTTGCATTTTCCAGCGTGTTTTGTTTGCGCCTTTGCAAATGTCTTACATCGACAAACTTATTTAGTACTATTTTGCAAATAGGGTTACATTGTCGCAACATTGTGTTCCCTAATTGCTTGATTTTTTAAATGCAACAATTGATAAAGACACCTGATAATTGCTCTGTGGAGTGTTATTTTGTGTCTACTTCTTATCTACATTTAATTACCTACCTCTAATCAAGGCATTTTTAAATGCTGGGGGCTGCCAGGACGTGAGGCCTACCTAGACTTTAGATCGGAATTTGAATGTACTTGTGAACTAACTTAATTTCCTACTTCTAAATTCATTCCTAAATTCACTACTTACATTAATCCTGTAGTTGAGCATTTTGAGCCTTCAATTGTGGGTATTGTTTTGTGTCCAGACCAGCAGCTGGTGGTGTGCATTTGCTGGAAAGGCATCGAAGACCTCCGATATGCTGCATCTCCTGATGTGTGTCTCCATCAAGTGGCTGTCAGCAAATGCATGCTAGACACCCCATTCCAAGCTGATTGTGACATCACGGAACATGCATCATAGAACAGGCATGCCAGAATATGGGTCTTCAACCTGCGACCCTCCAGCTGCTGTGGAACTACATATACCAGCATGCCCTGCCTCAGTTTTAGCATACCTTAATAGCAAAACTGTGGCAGGGCATGCTGGGATGTGTAGTTTCACAGCAGCTGGAGGGCCACAGGATGAAGACCCATGTGCTAGAGCCAAGCCGCAGGTACATTGAATGCTAGCAAGCTGAATGTTTAAATCCTTTTTGTTCCGCAGCATTCCAATGCGGAAGATTCCATGGAACCAGAGATTATTCCATTGAGAAGGACATGCTGCCTGGATGACTGCACTGTGCAAATTAAATCACGGAGCCAGTTGGCTTGTGGGTGGCTCTGGTGACTGGGTGGTTGGGTGGGCGGTGTGTCAGAGGTGGAGCACATGCAAATGAATGTGTATCATCCTGCTAGTGAGAGTGAAAACTCATGCAGGAGTGTGCCTGCTTGTCAGTGGGTTATGCACCTTGCCAGGCGTCAAATCTACATGGAGCAGCTGGAGGGGACAAGAGCAGGTTTGCAAAATATAGATAGAAGAGCATATATGCTGGCGCATTCTCCATGATTGTGTCAGCTTATGTTTTGGTGCACTGCACTTTCCTCCACTAAGTTTTAGCCATTTTGGTTAAACGCAAGTGTAGTTGCTTCTCGCCCTTTTGGCTGTGATCTTGTATCGTGGTTGAAGAGTCTGCTGGAGGGATTGTTTTCTTCATTGACGAGAGACTGAAGATATTACAGGATGGAAGGCTTGGGAACACTATCTGTTTTTCAGTTGTGGAAGAGTTGAAAGACAGCTTTTACTTGCCAATATCTCTCTTTTGCAAAGAGCTACGCATTGGAAAATTCAGGGCTATACCGTGTAGATGAAGCACTAACAGGAGGCTTTAAAATTTTCATTCTAGTTTCCTTCGTTTGGGAGAAAAATGCAAAGGTACAAGACAGCTTTTCCTTGCCAATATCTCTCTTTTGCAAAGAGCTGCACATTGGAAAATTCAGGGCTATGCCGTGTAGATGATGGCCTAACAGGAGGCTTTAAAATTTTCTTTCTAGTGTCCTTCGTTTGGGAGAAAAATGCAAAGGTACAAGACAGCTTTTCCTTGCCAATATCTCTCTTTTGCAAAGAGCTACGCATTGGAAAATTCAGGGCTATGCCGTGTAGATGATGGCCTAACAGGAGGCTTTAAAATTTTCTTTCTAGTGTCCTTCGTTTGGGAGAAAAATGCAAAGGTACAAGACAGCTTTTCCTTGCCAATATCTCTCTTTTGCAAAGAGCTACGCATTGGAAAATTCAGGGCTATACCGTGTAGATGAAGCACTAACAGGAGGCTTTAAAATTTTCATTCTAGTGTCCTTCGTTTGGGAGAAAAATGCAAAGGTAGCTTGTGCCATCGCCACTCTGCTCCTTGTGCCGCCTTGGCGGTTTACATGAGCCACTGCGGTGACGTTGTCTGACTGGATCAGAACCGGTTGGTCGCAAAGTAAGGTCTCCGCTTGACGTAGGGCATTGTATATGGCCCCTAGTTTCAGGATGTTGATGTGAAGACAAGTCTCTTGACTTGACCAAAGACCTTGGAAATTTCTTCCCTGTGTGACTGCTCCCCAACCTTGGAGGCTTGCATCTGTGGTCACCAGGATCCAGTCCTGAATGCCGAATCTGCGTCACTCGAGAAGGTGAGCACTCTGCAGCCACCACAGGAGTGATACCCTGACCCTGGGGGACAGGGTGATCAACCAATGCATCTGTAAATGTGACCCAGACCACTTGTCCAGTAGGTCCCATTGGAAAGTATTCGCATGGAACCTGCCGAATGGAGTGGCTTTGTATGATGCCACCATCTTTCCCAGGACTCGAGTGCAGTGATGCACTGACACAAGTTTTGGTTTCAATAGGTTCCTGACAAGAGTCATGAGTTCCTGGGCCTTTTCTATCAGGAGATAAACCCTCTTCTGGTCTGTGTCCAGAATCATGCCCAAGAAAGACAGACGAGTCGTAGGAACCAACTGCGACTTTGGGATATTGAAAATCCAGCCGTGTTGCTGTAACACTTTCAGTGAAAGTGATACGCTGTTCAGCAACTGCTCTCTTGATCTCGCTTTTATGAGATCGCTCAAGTACGGGATAATTGTGACACCTTGCTTGCGCAGGAAAACCATCATTTCCACCATTACCTTGGTGAAAATTCTCTGGGCCGTGGAGAGACCAAACAGCAACGTCTGAAATTGGCAATGACAGTCCTGTACCGCAAATCTGAGGTACGACTGATGAGATGGATAAATTTGGACATGAAGGTATGCATCCTGTACACAAATGCGGACAACAGGTGTCAAGCCGTGTGTTGCCTTTGTCAAGCTGTAATAAGTAGGGGTAAGGACGTTAACCACCTCAGAACATCCTCCCTTATACGTCACCTGCAGCGCATTAATCATAAGTCAGTGACAAGTTCAAAAACTTTGGATGACAGCGGAAGCAGTCCACTGACCACTAAATCCCTTCCTCTTGTAACCAAGCTCCTGCAAACCACACCACCAACTCCCTCAGTGTCAATTTCCTCCTTAGACAGGAGAGCCAATAGTCCTGCAGGCCATGTCACTGGCAAGTCTGACGAGTCCTCTCCTGCCTGGGATTCCTCCGATGCATCCTTGAGTGTAACGCCTACTGCTGCTGGCGCTGCTGTTGTTGCTGCTGGGAGTCGATCGTCATCCCAGAGGGGAAGTCGGAAGACCACTTGTACTACTTCCAGTAGGCAATTGACTGTCCAACAGTCCTTTGCGAGGAAAATGAAATATCACAGCAGTCATCCTGCTGCAAAGCGGATAACTCAGGTCTTGTCAGCCTGGGTGGTGAGAAACGTGGTTCCGGTATCCATCGTTAATTCAGTGGCAACTAGAGACTTGATTGAGGTACTGTGTCCCCGGTACCAAATGCCATCTAGGTTCCATTTCTCTAGGCAGGCGATACCGAAAATGTACACAGACCTCAGAAAAAGAGTCACCAGTGTCCTAAAAAATGCAGTTGTACCCAATGTCCACTAGTCCACATGTCCGTGGTTAAGTGGAGCAGGGCAGACTCAGGACTATATGACTGTGACAGCCCACTGGGTAGATGTATTGCCTCCCGCAGCAAGGACAGCAGCGGCGGCACCAGTAGCAGCATCTCGCAAATGCCAACTCGTTCCTAGGCAGGCTACGCTTTGTATCACCGCTTTCCATAAGAGGCACACAGCTGACAACCTCTTACGGAAACTGAGGAACATCATCGCAGAATGGCTTACCCCAATTTGACTCTCCTGGGGATTTGTGACATCGGACAACGCCACCAATATTGTGCGTGCATTACATCTGGGCAAATTCCAGCACGTCCCATGTTTTGCACATACATTGAATTTGGTGGTGCAGAATTATTTAAAAAACGACAGGGGCATGCAAGAGATGCTGTCGGTGGCCCGAAGAATTGCGGGCCACTTTCTGCATTCAGCCACCGCGTGCCGAAGACTGGAGCACCACCAAACATTCCTGAACCTGCCCTGCCATCCTCTGAAGCAAGAGGTGGTAACGAGGTGGAATTCAACCCTCTATATGCTTCAGAAGATGGAGGAGCAGCAAAAGGCCATTCAAGCCTATACATCTACCCACGATATAGGCAAAGGAGGGGGAATGCACCTGACTCAAGCGCAGTGGAGAATGATTTCAACGTTGTGCAAGGTTCTGCAATCCTTTGAACTTGCCACACGTGAAGTCAGTTCAGACACTGCCAGCCTGAGTCAGGTCATTCCCCTCATCAGGCTTTTGCAGAAGAAGCTGGAGACATTGAAGGAGGAGCTAAAACAGAGCGATTACGCTAGGCATGTGGGACTTGTGGATGGAGCCCTTAATTCGCTTAACCAGGATTCAATCTGTTGAAATCAGAGCAATAAATTTTGGCCACCGTGCTCGATCCTAGATTTAAAACCTACATTGTATCTCTCTTTCCTGCAGACACAAGTCTGCAGAGGTTCAAAGACCTGCTGGTGAGAAAATTGTCAAGTCAAGCGGAACGTGACCCGTCAACAGCTCCTCCTTCACATTCTCCCGCAACTGGGGGTGCGAGGAAAAGGCTAAGAATTCCGAGCCCGCCCGCTGGCGGTGATGCAGGGCAGTCTGGAGTGAGTGCTGACATCTGGTCCGGACTGAAGGACCTGGCAACGATTACTGACATGTCGTCTACTGTCACTGCATATGATTCTGTCACCTTTGAAAGAATGGTGGAGGATTATATGAGTGACCGCATCCAGGTAGGCACGTATGTATACTGGCAGGAAAAAGAGGCAATTTGGAGGCCCTTGCACAAACTGGCTTTATTCTACCTAAGTTGCCCTCCCTCCAGTGTGTACTCCAAAAGAGTGTTTAGTGCAGCCGCTCACCTTGTCAGCAATCGGCGTACGAGGTTACTTCCAGAAAATGTGGAGAAGATGATGATCATCAAAATGAATTATAATCAATTCCTCCGTGGAGACATTCACCAGCAATTGCCTCCAGAAAGTACACAGGGATCTGAGATGGTGGATTCCAGTGGGGACGAATTAATAATCTGTGAGGAGGGCGATGTACACAGTGAAAGGGGTGAGGAATCGGAGGATGATGAGGTGGACATCTTGCCTCTGTAGAGCCAGTTTGTGCAAGGAGAGATTGATTGCTTCTTTTTTGGTGGGGGTCCAAACCAACCAGTCATTTCAGTCAGCCGTGTGGCAGACCCTGTTGCTGAAATGATGGGTTCGTCAATGTTTTTCTTTTCAATCTAAGCCCCTGCAGTTTTCTGTAAGAATCTGCTTCGCTATGATGATCAACAAGTCACAAGGGCAAACACTCAGGGCTGGAGGCGTAGATCTTAGGACCAGCTGCTACAAGCATGGCAAAGGTGTCACTATCATTGGTGACACCCAGAGAGGCAGCGAGGGAGATTGTAATGCAGTGCACGCAGATAAGCAGCGCAATGGTAAAATGGAGGCATGGTCTCATAGGTAGGGGTGTGGCCTGTTGGCCTGAATCTCCATTTTGTTGCTCCGGGTATCCCGGGGGTTGAGTGCTGCACCCGGGGACTAGTGTGTGAGTGGTGCTGGCTCCTGCACAGTGACAGAAACTGGGTGTTGCACGTAATGTCACAGTGAAACACCCATATTCTGTCACTGAAGAGGAGCCGGCACTTTGGTGTCACCCCCCTTGGCGGGTGACACTCGGGTGTGGGCCGCAACCCCGTTGTGATGCCACTGACCCATGGGAAGCTTTACGTGGCTTACCCATGTGTTAGTAGCCCCAAGCATCTTTTGTGTTAGTCCCTGAAGAAAAACTTCAAATATTTACAAATAAATTTTGTAATCAATGGGCCTAATTCAGTAAGGATTGCAAATTCTGCTAAGTAACAGAATTTGCAATCCTTTGGTTCGCATGCTGGGGCCACCCAGCATGCCGCCTCCCTTCTTGACCACGCTGAAATTGCAGTCGCAGTGCAGTTCAGCGTGATCATAAAAAATGGGTTAGCCTCCTGTTGGTGCAGACTGTATGTGTGCGCAGGAAGCCGCCACCATTTTTGTGATCGCAGCTGCTGCATGTGATGTCATGCAACCGCTCTGACCACGCCTCCTGTTTCTCCGTTGCCGACCCCATTTTGAAGCCCTGCCCACGCACCGCTCCATCTCCGACTTGGAAATGGAGTGTTGCTGACCCCCCCCCCCCCAGCACCGATTGACAGTCAGAGGCGATTGCATTAACTGCGGGGTGCCGCAGAAAATGCAGGCGCATGCGTATGCTCTTAGCAATTTTTGCAGTTGGACTGCTTATTGCGATTGCAATCCAACCTGAATCAGGCTCTATTACCTATCACAATGCACTGCGGGTAGTACAAAATGGGGTTAATATAAGAGAAAACCCCCCAGAGCTGTGCTCCTTAACTGTCCCTGGTGGCTAGTGGAGCGGCTGCCCAGTAATCAGTGTCCACGCCAGTGCGCACATGGCCCGGCCCCTACAGCCACGCTGGATCACGGTATAGTGTGGGCACAGAAGTCCCTTACCTCCCTTTCATCAGCGGCCTCGTGATCCCGGAGGGCGGTGTGTGTGTGACTGACCTTAGGAAGAAACCGGAGCCTCCGCTGCAGTGACCCAGCAACCAGGGCGCGGGAGTATACTGCGCCGCTGGGAGTGATGGAGCTGCAGTAAAGATGTCTATTAGACCTAGCCTGCTGCAGCCCTTGTAGATTCTTATAAAAAAAAGTTCTTCTTTTCTTGTCAAAATTAATAGCTAAGAATAGGCTGCCTGAGGCAGCCCCCTCTTAAGTGGCCTGCTACTGAAGGCACCAACTACAAACTGAGCTCCCTGTTCATGGAAGCGAGGTTATAGAGGAGGGGGCGCTGAGCATCTTGGGAACAGTCAAAAGCTTTGAGCCTGTTGGTGCCTCAGATCAAGATCCTACTCTACACCCCAATGTGAATCCTTGTGGAGTCCAGTGTATCCCACAGAAGAAATTAATGTGTCACACCCATTGGCAGCAACATTAGAATAGCTGCTGATGGGCACAATTGAGAAAGGAAGGGGGGAAAACATTTGAATCCAGCACATATATGTAATTTGAATATGTAATTTGTACCTTCCTACTTTAAAATGTAATGGATGAACCTCACCCTGTGAGAACTATCTTCATGATCAAGAGATCTCATACGCAAGAAAAGCATGTGCTGGGATAGGGCTGTGGAGGGCGGCTGCTCGGGCACACACCCGTCAAGTTAAGGAGATTCAACTGAGGAAGCACAAGGGAACTGCAGGGAGACCACATATTTTCAGATGAACATGAGAGGGCGGAAGGCTGCCTAATACTGAAGCACCCTCAAACATCAAACCATATGCAACAACTAGTACAAGCATTCCTGGGGAAAGGTCTGCAGCAGACGGATTTGCATACGGTGATGTCATCCAAGCAATGGGCATAGTTGGCTGCAACCCTCGTCTGCATATGAAAAGAGAAAATGGTCACGCAGGGCATGGCGGCCTTTGTGGGGTTGCGCTTGGATGACCCCTAGATCGCTTTATACACCCCCATCAGTGTGGGGCTCATGTTGGCCATGCCCAAGCCCCTGAAGCATTCAAGCTGATTTCTTGCAGCAGCTGGACCCAGTAACAGCTCCAGAGTTGCTCTACAAGACAAGTAAAAGGGTGTGAGCCCTGCAGCACCACCTGTAGTTTGCATACACACATATATAGGACAGCATCTCTTATATGCCCCAGGGGCAATAAAATAGTAGCCTTATCTAGGGTATCCGTCCATGCCGCTACAGCACTACACACCCAGGCCGACGCAATTGCCGGTCTGAGTAAGGTACCTGAATGTGTATAAATGGACTTCAGGGTAATCTCCTGTTTGCGGTCAGCAGACTCTTTGAGGGTAGCCGTATCCTGGGATGGGAGGGCTACCTTCTTGGATAAGCGTGTTAATGCTTTGTCCACCCAAGGGGAGGATTCCCATCGTAACCTATCCGTTGATGGGAAAGGGGAATCCTTTTGGAAATCTGCAGGAGATTCCCAAGCTTTTTCACATAACTCGTTCAGCTCGTGTGAGGGGGGAAAGGTTACCTCAGGCTTCTTTCCCTTGTACATATGTACCCTCTTGTCAGGGATAGGGGGCTCCTCTGTGATGTGCAAAACATCTTTTATTGCCATAATCATATATCAAATGTATTTTGCCAATTTTGGCTGTAACTTTGCATCATCGTAATCGACACTGGAGTCAGAATCCGTGTCGGTATCTGTGTCAACAATCTGGATAGTGGGCGCTTATGAGACCCTGACAGTCCCTGCGACATAGGATTAGGCATTGGTTGAGACCCTGACTGTCCCAAAGCTTCTGCCTTGTCTAATCTTTTGTGCAATGAGTTTACACTAGCATTTAAAACATTCCACATATCCATCCAATCAGGTGTCGGCGGAGACACCACGTTCATTTGCTCCCGCTCCTCTCTAATATAGCCTTCTTCCTCAGACATGTCGACACACACGTACCGACACACCACACACACAGGGAATACTTTTACTGAAGACATTTCCCCCACAAGGCCCTTTGGAGAGACAGAGAGAGAGTATGCCAGCACATACCCCAGCGCTATATAACCCAGGAATAGCACAGTAACTTAATGTTTGAACAATCGGTGAGGGGGAACATCTTGAAACCCCAGTTTGTACCCTTGGGACACTATTTGTAAAACACACGAGTCCATGTCCGAATTAATCCAGAACTGACTGAAGAGTTTTAGACGTGCCCCCACTGGTGCGGGCTCCTGCAAGAGAGCCCCAGCGTCATGCAGTGGATTTGGCAGAAGCAGAGGATGATCTCTGCTCCTGCGATCTTGAAGAGGATGCAGACCTCTTCTCTCTTCTCCTTCCTCTACCTGCAAAGAAAGGGGAATCTTAACTTCTTGCATATCTATTGGGCCGAAATG